>NC_135627.1:9426212-9729242 GCF_053574225.1 Canis aureus
TTAATCTTTTCAAAAACTTTATTTAGGAAAGTACAAATGTGCCCATTTTATAGGTGAGAACAAAAATTATACAACTTGCCCAAAGTCATACAGAAATTGTGGAACTGGGTCCTGAAACCAGATCTTTCTCTTTCCAAAGGCTTGGGCCACTCTATTACCATATATCCTTATACAATTTCAACTCAGAGTAAAGGAACAATTTGTCTTGCTTGGACAGAAAGTCTTATCATGGGCACATATATACTTGGTATTAGGATTTTTGAAATACTGATAAGAGTTGATAACACCAATTACAACTGTTGGGGATCCAAATTTGACAATGATTTTTTCTTTTCTTTAAAGATTTTATTTATTTGAGGGAGAGAGAGAGAGAATGAGCAGTTGGAGGGGCAGAGAGAGAGGGGAAAGCAGACTCCCTGAGCAGGGAACCTGATGTGTAGCTTGATCCAGGGACTTTGGAATCATGACCTGAGCTGAAGGCAGATGCTTAACCAACTGAGCTACCCAGGCACTTTGACGATGATTTTTTCTATTATAGCTGTGGGTTATCCAAACTAGGAAGGCGACTTAGTTTCCAAGGCAATAAGTAATAAAAGAATGCTTCCAAGTAAATAGTTATAAATTCATTGTTAATTCTCATGCCACTTATGAGCTTAATACTCCATTCTCATGAGTTCAGTTGGGTAAATTCCTTTCTGTCCTTCCAAATCTCTTGTTTCCCATAAAGGAATGTGAAAGTCAGAAGCTTGGGTATTCCTTATGCAGATGACAGTCTTGGGAAAAGCTCTACAGAGTTCCTTTTACATTTCAGTTTGGACATCTTGTTCTGTAGCTTCCAGGGGCCTAGGAGCTACACCACGACCATTTACTACACTGTTTACTTCATTCTCTTACCCTACAAAGAGGTATTAATTAATGCCTTAGCTATAGAAGAGGCCAGACTACCAAGCAAATATGATGAATCAAGCTCAATATATAAATAAATATATAAATAATTCTTGAGATAGTTTCTTCAGTGTTGAAGTGTATGAGTCTAATATACTCTAAACTGTATGCTTATTGCTTGTTATATTTGTAAGATTATTGTTACTTCTTGGTGAGTTCTCCAGCCATGTCTCTGTACCTCCCAAGAGTTATTTTTGTTGTATTGTTATTGTTGCTTGTTTGTTAGTTGACTTTTATACTTCTATTACCTGTGTTCCTGAATTGCCAAGTCATTTACAAGGCTATATTCTGAGATACGGATCTTTGACTACATAGCTCTGAAATGAATTGGAATGACATAACTTTAGGTGAATATCTAGTCCAATAATACTAAAAATGATCATAACTCTCACACATATATCACTTGTGCTGTGCAAGGCATTGTTAAAAGTTCTATAGATATTAAACTCATTTAATTCTCATGGCAAGCCTAGAAATTAGCTACTATTATTGTGGAAATGGGTGCAGTGGTGTTTAAACAACTTATCCCAGGTCAGCCAGCTAGTAGCTAGTGAAACTTGGATTTGATTCATAAGGGTGAATGGACTCAAAACTGTCAACCTATCCGCAAAAAAAAAAAATTAGTGTTTTACTTGTAAAATATCTATTATTTTCTTTATTATGATATTAATCAAGAGAGCCGAAGTTATGCTGCCATGAAATAACTGCAAAATCTCAGCGGATTAAAAGAGATAAGGTTTATTTTCACCTCTATGTCCACCAGAGTTGGTTGGTTGCTCTGCTTTGCATCGTTCTATGCCAGGTATTGGGCACTATACAGAACATTTCAGGTCACTGAGCCAGAGGGCAAAGAGTTGTCTCAGTTATATAAAGGTTCTGACTGCATGTGACACCCATCATTGTCTAAAGTAAATCACATAAACAGGTGCTCGGAAAAAGGGAAGAACTGGAAATGCATTAAGACTGACTCTGTTGACTCTCATAGGTGTTTCAATCAATTTTCAAGTGTAAACTAACTACTGGAGGGGTAAAAGGGAAAATGTGACCTTACATTACGTGTATCTTTCTGGTATACCTTGTGAAAATGTAAGCAGGATGATTCTAGTGGATTGTGAGGATGCACTTAGTGAGTTCAGGGTAAATGCAAGAAGTCGGAACCAGCTTACAAAATGAAATGAGTGCTTGAATCTCATCCTTTGGTCGTATCTATCCATCTCTCTGCCAATAGTAACCAGGCTTGTGGGTGGCAGCATTATGTGTTCCTTGGAGTCCTGCTCCTCTACACTATCCTGCCTTCTCTCCCAGGTGATAGCTAAGAAAATTTTAAAAGAATGATTCATTCATTCTTTAATTCATTAATTTATTCACTCACTCATCAGTGTGCTTCACAAGCATTTTTTGAGTGAAGTGCATTGGCACTGACATCATGCTAAATTCTGGAGATACAAAGATATATATATAAAGCATGGACTGTATTCTCAAAGATTTCACAGTCTACAAAGACAGACAAAACATAACTAACTTATTCTGCACCTACAGCTTTTGTGACAGTAGGGCTGAGGAGTAGGTTGATAAATCCCGTGGTGACAAAAACTACAATTTACTACTTCTTAGTGCTTATGGCCAACACTAACTCTAAATTCCTCTGGAAGCTGTCCTTCCTCCAGCATTTGCTGTTCAAAGTCTGAAGTCTTAGCTGGTCCTGTTCATACAAAAAATTTCTCAACAAAGAATATTTATCAGGTGGCTTTTATGTTACTGTGCTTCATACACTGTATACTCAAAGGGAGAGGGAATAAAGATTTTTAGGGAGAGTTGTTAAGATCAAGAAGATAATTCTAGTGAAGATAGGACAGATGAGAAAGAAGAGGGAAATTGCAGAGCAGCTGAGCTGGGAGAGGGTGGTGGGAGCCAGGACTCTGGCTCTCTCTCTCACAGCAGTTCTCTGGGTCCCTGCATTTC
Organism: Canis aureus; assembly: GCF_053574225.1. NCBI lineage: Eukaryota > Metazoa > Chordata > Mammalia > Carnivora > Canidae > Canis > Canis aureus. The sequence continues at coordinate 9,429,120 of NC_135627.1, forward strand.
CTGCCATCTTGGGGCTGCGCTCTAGACATGAAAGTGGGCATCTGGAGGCCGTTGTTAAAGACGCAAAAGCAGCCTGAGCAGGTACTGATCCAAGACCTCAAACAGCTGCCAGCTCTGGTCCATGGGATCTCATCAGAGGTGGAATCAATGCATTCCTGGTCGCTTCTGGAAGGTCTTGTGTAAAACCGGATCTACAGTTTGGGCAGATATGATATGGCAGGCAGGCACTCCCCACAGAGCAACAGAGGCAGAAGGACCCACATATGCTGTCATGCCATGATGCCTGGGTCCCGCCACCTGCCTCCTTTGTGGGATATGCCTGCTGTGCCCATGAAGGCCTGCACCTTCCTATTTCCACTAATGTTTAAAACATTTCCTTCGGTATTCTTTTAAGCAGTTCTATTCAACAAATATAAAGCAAACTGCTAAAGTAACTTTAAATTATCTACTAGCCACAATAACAAAAAAATAAAAAGAATAGGTGGCAAAAATTTTAATAATGTATTTTATTTAATCCCATACATTTCAAGATATTTTTCAAATTATAATTAATATAAAAATATGATTTTTGAGATATTTTATATTCTTTTTCTGTACTATGTCTTTGAAGCCTAGTGGATATTTCACTCTTGCAGCCCATCTCACTTGAATTAACTACATTTCAAGTCTTCAGTAGACACATGTGAGCTGGCTACTGAATTGTGAGACACAGATCAGCAGTCTTTATTCACTTGCCTTGAAATAATTATTTTTTTAAATACCATTTCATGGAATGATGGTAAGACAGAAACGAAAACAGATAAAATTACTCAAATAATTTGCCTTTTACTGTAAAAGGATAAATAGCAACACTTCTTTTTTTTTTAGTGTTATAGCCCATTTACTTTTTAAAAGTTTTTATTTAAATTCTAGTTAGTTAACATACAGTTTAATATTAGTTTCAGGTGTACAATACAGTGATTCAACCCTTCCATACATCACCCAGTGCTCATCACAACAAGTGCACTCCTGAATCCCCCATCGCCTATTTCACCCATCCCCTTATTCACCTCCCTTCTGGTAACCACCAGTTTGTTCTCGAGTCTGTTTCTTGGTTTACCTCTCTCTTTTCTCCCCATTTTATTCGTGTGTTTTGTTTCTTAAATGCCACATCTGAGTGAAATCATATAGTATTTGTCTTTCTCTCATTGACTGATTTCACTTAGCATAAAACAATGTAGCTCCATCCACATCATTGTAAATGGCAAGATTTCATTGTTTTTTATGACTGAATAATATTCTATGGCATATATATACCGCATCTTCTGCATCCATTTATCTATCAGTGGATACTTGGGCTGTTTCCATAATTTGGCTATTGTAGGTAGTGCTTCTATAAACATTGAGGTGCATGTATCCCTTTGAATTAGTATTTTTGCATTCTTTGGGTAAATAGAAATTGGATTGTTCTTTAACTGTTTTATGTGTTTGTTTCTATACTTGATTATAACCTCCAGTGTATTCTTTAGAATTAGAAGTCTGTTTCTTGGTTTGTCTCTCTCTCTCTCTTTCCCCCCACACCCCGCTTTGCTCATTTTAAACAGCAACACTTCTAATCACTTTTGCTATTCACACTGGCCCATATTTAAATATCTTGAGTTTATGCATAGAAATGTCCATATCTCTATGATTTTTATATTTTTCTACAAAAATATTCCAAAATATAGTTTCCTCAAGATACTATGAAATGACAGGATGCTTTTAATGCCAGATTTTCTTCTTACTGTTTTTAAGTATGTTATAGGGCATATTGATTTATTTAATTTTACATAAATTTCTCAGTTGTCTTTAATATTTTGTCTAGCCTTAGAGGCATCACAGTCAATGTAATTGTACTTCAATAAGTTGAGAAATCAATAAATACGATCTGCAAGATACTATTGTCAGCTTTAATTGATGAATTATTGTCTGGAATTTATAAAGTTTAATTTGGGGTTTTACAAGAAGTCATTATAAAAAATTAAAAATTTACCCATTTTATTATTTCTTTAAATTAGAAATGACCACAATCTGCCTCTGAATGTCATTTAGGGCTTTAATTTTGTATGAGACCATCCATTTGCAAGCTCTGAAGTGTTGTTGAAATTTTCCTTTTTCCCTTAATTTAACTTCACACATTTAGGATGCGAAGCTCTGCCTCTGCAACTCACAGTGGGGGGTGAGTGTCTAACATGCATTCCCAAACAGGTACTCTCTTATTTATTTATTTATTTATTTATTTATTTATTTATTTATTTATTTATTTTAATTAATCCATTCATGAGAGACACAGAGAGAGAGAGGCAGAGACACAGGCAGAGGGAAAAGCAAGCTCTATGCAGGGAGCCTGACGTGGGTCTCGATCCTGGATCTCCAGGATCAGGCCCCGGGCTGAAGGGGATGCTAAACCGCTTAGCCTGGGCTTCCCTGGTACTCTCTTTTAATATACTTCATTTATCCCCCTTATGTCCAGATCAAAGATAAAAATGTCCTGTAAATATTTTCATGATGCCTGCAAAGACCGAAGTTGAGTGGGCTACTGTGGCCAGTGCCATCCACCAGCTGTCAGTGCTATTTTCAGGGGACTCTTTCCCCTGAGGCGGCACACCGCACCAAATCCAATCTGCACTGAAAACATCTCCACAGACATGGGATGGAATGACTTCCCTTTTTGCCATGAGCCACTATCTCCCCTCACACCCACCAAAAGATACACACTGTGTAAAAATAATAGGGTACTGTTTTTAAAATTGCAATGCTCTTCCCATTCCAAGAGTGGGAGCAGAATTAAGATTTGGTAGGAGCTCACATTTTGGAGAGTTTGGGTACATGACAAATGCCTTGGTGGAATTTTTTAATGCAGAGTAATATCCATTCGGAAATTGGTGTGAACTGTGGAGTTTGGGATGAAGAAGAGTCAACCTATTTTCCATGATAATAGAAAGGGGTTGTTGTCTTGTTGGTGGTCAAGATGGCATTTTGGTGAGATGCTTATTGTAGGTCAACTGGTTTATCTTCTCTTGGCCAGAAGCTCGTAAAAGACCAAGAGAAGATTTACTGGAGACTGGACTTGGCAAGAGAAGACACAGAAAGGTTCTCACAGTATGATGACAAGCAGAGAGGGTGGGAGCAATGATGGTGACACAGCAGATTCACAGAAGGTTCCAAAACAGGTGCTGCAAAATTAGAATTCTCATCAGAAATTTCACAAGAAACCAAGAAAAAGGAAACAAGTACCCAAGAAGGGAAAACATTCTAGTATATAGCATTTTGTTGCTTCTGGCTGCTTTAAAAAGATTTAGTGGATAAAAATTTTAGAGATGACGCCAAAAGCATGAGGAAAAATGATAAAATTTTAAATTTGCTGCTGCAAAGGACATTTTCCAAAAGGTGAAAACACAATCTACACAGTAGAAGAAAGTATTTGCAAATCACCTATCTGGTACAATTCTAGTATCTACTTCAGAATCTGGGGTTGGTATCCACTAGGATGTAGCCAAGAACAAGCAAACATTTGGAGGATGTATGGAACATCTTCTATACATTAATCTAAAGCAGAAGCATACAAAAGATAAGATGAAGCCTAATCTCTTAGGATGGTAGCTGACATTACATTGAGAAAGCTATAAAGCAGTGCTACTATTTAATTTTAGTTTAAAAATGTTTTACTTAATGAAGATAAAATCGGAATATATCTTCCCATCCACTTTAAAAAAATCATGAAAGATGCATTATTAAGATTTTTGCATCTCCTTTAAGCTTCTATGAATTCCATATTGATAAATATGCATATGTGAATATTATATATGAATTGTGGTCTTGGTTAAATTACATATGAGGCTTTATGTACTTCCTTTTCCACTTCACATTATTCTGTCAACAACCTCTAATGCCACTGAAATTCACCAGATGTTTCATTTTTAATAACTGCCTAATATTTCTTAATATGAATTTGCCATATTGATTTAATGATTTCCCTCTCATATAGTTTAATCCAATTTTGTCGTCATTATAAACAATTCAGAGATGTAGCCAATTCCAATCTTGGCTGCTTATTCTTATGCTGATGGCCAAAACGTCATTTCAATATGTCCTGAGAAGCAGAGAAACGATGTGAGAGTTCACAGTGTGGAAACTTCATGGCTATAACGATCACATTGATCCTGTACCTCATCTCCATTGGTAGATATGGAAACAGAAATTCAGATGGTTTAAGGAATGTGTCTGAGATCACACAGCTAATCACTAGAAGAACTGTGATTTGCAACCTAGTTGGCCTCATGCCAATCCACACTTTTTCCTATATGGTGTTCGTACTCGTTTTGACCCATGTGATTTTACTGTATAACTTGAGAGGGGTCCTGAGTATCATGAGTATGGTGAATTCAGACCCGTATTAGAGCTGTAGTCACCTGTCTACCGGTGGTATAAAGCAGTAATGTCTCTGATTCTTCAAATTGAGTCACATCCTCCTCTCTCAATCTTAGAAGGTGTTCCTTCTTTGACTTGGCCTTTTACACCTAGTAACTCCCCCACCCAGATCGCACACGTGCAGGTGCATTGGCAAGAAAACCTGAGAGGTTATGTCATTGAAGTGTCAATGGTCCTAGTCAATAGTCAGTTGTGTCAGAGAAAAACAGAAGTCTGATGGTCTTCTGCTGTCCCTGTAGCCATTGCTGCCACATGGTGTCACTGTTGAAACACAGGCCGGCCAGCTGCCCCAGAGAGGTCCTTTGTCCTGGAATTGGAAGTGGACCTCCCAACTTGAACATCCCTCCCTATAACGCACCTAGTGACCTGGTCTGATGCAATCCTGGGCTGCTCACCTCAGCATCTCTGAGTCTCAAGGATCAAAGAAACCTTTTCTTCCCTCAGATCAGCCCTGGGGGAGACGTTTTGTTCAGAGGGAATATGCACCTGGTTATGTATATTAATCAAGTTATAGCAAGGTTTCACTGTATGTATTTGTTGTATTCAAGTCATTGTGGTAGGAGAACATGACTATTCCTATGGAAGAGCAGACCCATCCCCGAGCTTCTGCTTAATAAGTTTCCTTCTAACCAATGGTAGAATATTAATAGCCTTTGTCTCAGAAATGATTTGGAAATGGTCGTTGGTCTGTGCTCAAGAGGGGGTGTCAGGCACTTTCCTATGCTGTCAGCTCTCAGATATCTCCATCCTACTTTTCCTTTCCAAACTAATATGAATATTTTTTTTTCCTTTCTCCTGGGCATCTTGGGGACTTTTTCTTTCCTCCTCATGGATCTATGCCAGCAGGAGGTCATTGTAGACCAGCTGGGAAAGCTTTTCTGGTAGCTTACCCATTTATTTTTCACTCTCTTATTTTGTAACACAACCCTGGGCTGCCTCCTTTAGATATGGGATCTGTCTGGATTTACTTTGGACTTAGTATCTGCTTTTCAGATCATTTAGGCAGATACCGTTACTTCCTTCATTTGATTTTGTTTCTTCTTCCCATCTTTTGCTTTTGACCCATGTGTTTCTGTTCTCAGTGTGCAGATGGTTGGGTACTGCTTTAGTGTAACTAGTGTAACTAGTGACCTCCCTAGTTGATAATGCTTGGGCATGTGTAATAGTGTTCCAGAGGAGGCATCATAGTACAATGTTTGGATTCAAAACAGTTAAGGCCTCCTCCCACCACAGGAACTTTAAGATCTTTAGCATGATCCCAACACGGAGAATGTTTCTGTGGGACCAAAAGAGGGCAGAGAAGAAACCCTTATTTTTGCCTTGAGTGTTCATTCAGATACATAGAAGACATGCAGTCTTGCATGGCTATACTCACAGGTAAGAACCACTGGTAACATTCATAGTGGCCAAAAAGAAAAGCAGATAACCCAGGGCAGATCAAACTGGAAACAAGAAATACACTGAGGAGGGTACAGACCTGTCCAGTGTAGAGCTTGTTTCCTTAGTGTGTAATTACAAGTTTGTTGTGAGTAATTGGTACACACAGCAAGTTACATGCCATTCTCAACAGATCCTGTGACATCTTAGCAAAATATTTCCTTCCTGCCAGAATTAAAGACAATCCCATCACCCACTCTCAGGATCTGGTTGCCTCTGGGACTTCTCATGACTGAATAACCCTCTCTTCCATGCCTTCAACCCTTTGCTTTGTGTTGATTTCTTTTCCATCAGCTTTTAACACATTCCAGTCTCTTCCATTTTACAAAGCTTTCTATCACTTGCAGAATAATCGCATTCTGAGAGGAGTGCCTTTTATCTGTAGTTAGACTATTGACCAAAGCCTACAAGAGTGACCTTGCCCCAGTCCTGCCAAAAAAACTGCTTATGACCTGAATGACCAATTGCAATATCAATAATTGAAATGTTTGAGGCCATAATGCAATGCTAGAACCCAAAGCCCATATGCCTCTAATCCTATTTGCTTTGATTCCTTGTTTGCTTTAGTCATCCTCAGAAGTCCAAACCTCTGCAGGCATTCATTACCACCTGAAATCTCTTTTATGTTCTCTTTATTTCCTGAATCTGTCCCAATCTGTAGCCTTCTTTTCCATTCCTGTCACTGCTCTGTGATTGGCCATCTCCCCTCCATCTCAGTCAGCTCAGGCTGATATAACAAAGTACAATGACTGGGTGTTTAAACGATAGACATTTGTATCTCACAGTTCTGGAGGCTGGTAACCCCAAGGTCAAGGTGTTGGTAGATTCTGTTTTTGGTGAGAGCTTTCTTCCTGGCTTGTGGACAGCTGCCTTCTCACTGTGTCCTCACATGAAAGAGAGAATGAGCTCCAATCCCTGCCTTTTCTGAGATAGGTCCTAATTCTATCATGGGAGCCCCACTCTCATAGCCTCACCTAAACCTAATCACCTCCCAAAGTTCCCACCTCCAAATACCATCACATTGGGGATTAGGACTTCAACATGAATTTTGGAGGGACACAGACATTCCATTCCTGGCTCCAACCCCTAATTCATTCCTTCTCTTATGCAAAATACATTAATCTCATCTTAACAGCTCCCTTACCTCGCAATCTTAATTTATTCCAGCATTAACTCTAGAGCACAAAGTCTAAATTTTAAATATTATCGAAATCAGAATGGTTGAGACCCAAGGTATGATTCATCCTGCAGCAAATTTCTCTCCAGCTGTGAACCTGTGAAACCAGGTCCACAGCTGGAGAGTCCTGTACATCCAAAGTACAATGGTGGGACAGGCAAGAGATGGACATTCCCATTTCAAAATGGAGAAATAGGGAAGAAGGAAGGGGTGATAGATGCTAAACGAGTAAACATCTTTAGATCTTAAGGCTCAAGATACTCTATGTTTCAGTGCTCTACTTTCTGGACCCAGTGGGTGGAAGACCTTCCTCTGTTAACTCTGCTGGGCAAGGGTCACATCCTCAAGATTCCAGGTTACTGCATCTTGCCTGTTGAAACTGAGACAATGGCCCTCTTCTCTGAAACTGAGGAGGCAGCTCTGATGCTATCTGAATTGTCTTCAAGGGAATTCATTCGTACCTGAATGGTCATAGATCTATAGGAGCTAAGAAATTTGACAGTCTTCCTTCATTTTGTTCCATATTCCTCTCCACCATCAGGTCCCCACCCCCACACCAATTCTTTCAACTAGTGGCTTCTACCAGGTGTTTGGCAGGTTATTGAGGAAAGTCCTTCCCCTAGAGCCTTCCAATTAGAGCCGCTGTCTTTCTCTCATACCACATACTTCTGAGCAGATGTCCTCTTAATACTTATCACCACTTCTGGATCATTGGCTCCTCTTCTTTCCTTCCTGTCTTTTTTCTTCCTTCTTTTCTTTCCCTCCTCTTTCTTTCTTTCTTTCTTTCTTTCTTTCTTTCTTTCTTTCTTTCTTTCTTTCTTTCTTTCTTTCTTTCTTTCTTTCTTTTTCTTTCTTTCTTTCTTCTTTCTTTCTTCCTTTTCTTTTCTTCTTTCTTTTTCTTCTTCTTCTTCTTTCTTTCTTTCTTCTTTCTTTCTTTCTCTCTCTCTCTCTCTCTCTTTCTCTCTCTTTCTCTGCAAAACTCCATGCTCATACTGTTGGATTCTATCATGGTATCAGTCAGAGTCCCAGCAAGGAAACAGATGGCACACTCAAAGTAGGAACATTCAAAGAAGCCTTTAAAAAGGGAGCATTCAGAAAAATACAAATAGGGTGTAGAGAAACCACGCAGAATATTGTAGGAACATGGAGCTAAAAACAGAGGTCATCTCAGAGAGGGAAGGAAGGAGTTATTATCAAAACCCAGAATGGGAGACTCTTGTAGGATTGGCTGCCTTGAGCGATTGATGACCTTCAGTCAAGGGAAAGTCAGCCTGATCAAAAACCTAAGGAATAAATATTCATGCCTCCCTGTCTCCAGTCTCCTGAGAGGCTCTCCAGTGCTTGAACCAGAAGCCAGAGGCAAAGGAATCCCCTTGAAGTATTGCATATGGGGGTCTCTGGGGCACAGAGCCAGTGCAGGGTTGACCTGATGGACAGATGGTTTCCAGCCAGTGTAATCATTCTCTTCTCTCCCTCTTTGCTTTCTACTGATTTCCTGGCCTCTCTTCCTCATTCACTGAGAGCTTTGTCACTAGAGCTTTCCCTTTCTTCCTGACTCATACCATCTCTCCCACCGACTTCGACATTCTAGGACATGTCCCATCCAGCAGGCTGGCCTCTCAGTTGCTTGACCAATGTTTCTCCAATCATCCTTTCCTTCCCTCCCCCACCCCCCTAGTCCTCCACTCCCATAGTCTAACTGGCTTGTCACTGTGAGAAACTGTACTGCCTTTGAAATCCTCAATTTATCCTGATTCTGCAACCACCTTCCCCCCAATAGCTCATGGGCTCAAATAATCTTACTGTAAAAATTCTTATCAATTAATTATCTCCAGTTAATCTATCTCAATGCTTCCTTACTAACACTGCCCCTCCTGTTTTCAGAGTCTTCCTTGTGCAACTCAGAATCCATGGCTTATCATTATTATTCCTCTCTTGCAATCTCCTTATCCTTCTTTTTGCTCCTTCTGTCATTTTTGCCTGGTAAAACCCCAGTCTGTGATGACTCAACCATCCAACCACAAGTTCTGTGCTTACATACAGACAGATGCTCATTGCAGGAGGAAAGAGATGCAGTCAGGCCAACCAGTTTCCCTTTAAAGAAATCATACAAAACTCCCAGAGGATACTTGATTTTTTTTTTAAGCTTTTTTTTAGTTATTCACGAGAGACACAGAGAGAGAGAGAGAGAGAGAGAGAGAGAGGAGGCAGAGACACAGGCAGAGGGAGAAGCAGGCTCCATGCAGGGAGCCTGAGGTGGGGCTCGATCCTGGGTCTCCAGGATCAGCCACTGGGCTGAAGGTGGCGCTAAACCACTGAGCCACCAGGGCTGCCCAGGATACTTGATTCTGACTGACTACTCAACTGGATTTGTCTAGTAAATTGCTTTCTCACTTTTTGAGTTAACTGTTTTGTTCCTTTTCTTTTCTTCACAAATTTCTCATTCCCACTTCGTATACTTTCATCCCCACTCTTAATTTGGACTCATATTTCACTGAAACATCAAAATCCTTAGGTAGAAATTGCTCCATCTTTTCATTTCCCAGTCTGGAAACATTCCGATCTTTCATTTGGGCTCTGCATCCCATCACTTTTGATTCTTTGATTCTCATACTCTCCCTCCAGCTTTGTTTGCTTCTTTCTCTTTCAACTGGACCATTCCACAGGAATATAAGCAGTCTTTGGTATCTCCCATATGAGGGTACTAGAGCCACTCTTCTGACTTTCCTCTTGTCACTCTCACTCATTTCTCTACCTCCCTTCCTTTGTTTTGGTTCCCTACATCCCACTCCATGACTTCCTTCTCCTTAATTGGCAGCTTTTCCTTAAGCTCTTTCCCTGGAATCTCCTGCAAGGAAGTGAGGCTATAAAAGTCAAGAAAACGGTTACTTTTGGAGGGAGAGAGCCGTGATTGGCTTTAGGTACACTGGGGGCTTCAGGGAGCTGCTATGGTTCTTTTTCTAGATCTGTGAAGTGAGTGCAAGAGTATGTATCTCATAATAATTCACAAAGCTATGACAGTTAAGTGACATTAAAACTTATTCATACAAAGTTGCTCATTATTTTCTCTTTTTATCCTTTTAATGTCTGCAAAACCTGTGGTGATAGCCCTTTCTTCATTTCTAACATTATATGAGAGCATGGGTGAATGTGTGCTTCTCCATTTATTTTCTGGTGAGGGGGGCAGAGTTTATCATCAAGTTTGTCAGTTTTTCAAAGCTTTGTTGATCTTTTTTAGTTTATAATTTTTTTAGTTTATTTTTTATATTCCACCTTATTGATTTCATTTCTTTCTTCCCCCCAGGTTATCTGGGCAGTTTGCTTTATTTTACTGAATTTCTGTGATTGACTCTTAGCTCATTAAAATTTCAGCCTTTCTTCTTTTCCCATATAAACATTTTAAATTATAAATTTCCTTCCATATTCCATTATCATTAGTTGAATCTATCTATCATCTATCTATCTATCATCTATCTATCTATCTATCTATCTATCTATCTATCTATCTATCATCTATCTATCTATATTTAAAGATGTATTTATCTTAGAGAGAGAGAGTGCACATGCATGGAATGGAGAGGAGCATAGAGGGAGAGAGAGAATTTCCAGCAGACTCCCCACTGGGCTGGAGTCAGAGGTGAGGCTCCCTCCTACCACCTGGAGATCATGACCTGAGTGGAAATCAAGAGTCCCATGCTCAACTAGCTGAGCCACCTAGGTGCCCCATTAGTTGGATATTTTTAATTGCTATTGCAATATCTTCTTCAGCATGGGTCACTTCAATGTGTAGTTCTGAATTCTAATATATGGAAATTATGCTTATTTTTTGTGATTTATTTCTTGATTAATTACACCATGATCAGAAAACATCCTGTGTACTATCTCATATCTTTGAAATTTGTTAAGACCTTCTCTGGCCTCAGCATATGGACAAATTTTATAAAGGTTTCATAATTGCTTGAGAAGAAGATCTAGTCATCATTGATGGGTGCAGGGTTAAATATTTATAGATCTGTCTCCATTAGTTAATATTAATTATGCTGTTTAAATCTTGTATTTGCTTACTGATATTTTGGCTGCTTGTTTTGTTGAGAGTCTTAAAATCTCCCATTATGATTGTGTGTTTCTCACTTTTCCTGATATTTGTGTATGTTTTTAAAAATGTCTGGAGCCATAATACCTTTTATACATGAATATAAAATTTGTTTTATGTTTCTGATAAATTGTACCCTTTATCATTATGAAGAAAAATTTTCTTTTGCTTAATCTCTACATGGTAAATCTTTCTTGTTATTATTGCTTTTTTCCCTCTGATTCCTTAGTTCCATATAATCTTACGAATAACTTAAAGTTGTAATTATTGTTACTGTTTTTATCCAATCTGAAAGTCTTTCTCTCTATCTGAATCATTTCATCCACTTACACTTAATATAATTAGCAATATATTTGGGTTAAAATTCTCCCTTATTATGTATATTCTTTTTGTTGAACCTATTTTATGTGTCTTTTGTTTTTTCCTTTTTACTTCTTTTTAGATCAATAATTTTTACAGTCACAGTTTCCCAATGTTTGAAGTTACACACAATATTCATTATCTAATTATTACTCTGGAAGTTATAACATGCATTCTTAACTTATTAAAGTCTCATGTTAATTGATAGTTTTGCTTTTCTCCCAGTAAACATAAGGGTGTGAGAAGACATTTTCTCCACGTATCCCCTACCTGCTCAAAACTACGGCCATCAAGTGTTTTATTTCTGTTTGTATAGAAATTGAGCCCCATAAGACAAAACTTTTACTTGTTTTAGAGTATTTACTTAGATTAAGTCTTTTACTTATCACTTTATTTATTCTTCATTTCTTCCAGCATCACGGACCTTCATTTATATGAGTATTTTCTTTCCTCCTGGAGAATGCTATTTGTAGCTTCCATTAACAAAGGTTTGTGAAAGTTGAATTTACAACATTCTATTTGATTCTTAGCCATATCTTTGTCTGTGTATGTAATGTGCTACATAGATATTTTTTTCCAGTTCAAAGTCTGGAGTCTGGCTTGATCTGCTCTTAAACCCATACTTCTAGTTCCTTAATTTCACTTGAATGTTTTAATTCTAGAACCCAGAATATTTACTTTTATTTCTTTTTCTTATGTCATTTCAAATTTTTCAGTTCCCTACTAAAATTTTCAAACTTGGCTTTTATTTCTTTTAGTAATAGGAAGTATATTTCTTTTACTTAATAGATTTTAATGATAGATTCTAACATTTTCCACCAAAATCTAGCTCAGCTTCCTGCCTTAGGATTATGCTTGCCTATTATGTGTAACCATGGGAGCAGAAGTGATGTGTATTACTTTTAGGAAGAAGTTTTTAGAGTCACTGTGCTTGTCTTTCCATTTGCTGTGGTTATTGGTGATGTTTCAGAGTGACTCTTCTTATTAGCTTGCAACCCAAGCTGAGGACGATAATGATGGGGATCAGGGCCATCATCCTACTTGTGATGGACATATAAATGTGGCACAGAAATAAATGTTTGTTGTTTTAAGCCACTGGAATTCTAAGATTGTTTATTCCTGCAGTGTAATCAGATCTATCTGATTGAAACAGAAATTGGAATCAGGATTGGAGTGCTATTTTAACAAACAACTTTAAATATGTAGATTTGGTTATGGACAAGGAATTAGTTTGTAAGGAAACTGATAATGGAGGTTAGCAGCATGGCAATCCATGTTATGTAGTGGCAAATTACTTAATAAAATGGCTGCCTGTGTTAACTTAGAAGGCAAATTTTATGCCTAATAAATTTGTAGCTTTCTGGGAAAACAAACTTTTAGGAGCAAGCATTCGCTGCTGTTGACTGCATTTGAGAGTTTATTACAAGAAAGAGACAAGATCAGAACAATTGGCTGATTTACAAGCAAGAATGAAAAAGAATAGAAAGTCTATATATTCAGGGACTTGTAGGTTGAAAAGAGAAATACAGGGATCCCTGGGTGGCGCAGCGGTTTGGTGCCTGCCTTTGGCCCAGGGTGCCATCCTGGAGACCCGGGATCGAGTCCCATATTGGGCTCCTGGTGCATGGAGCCTGCTTCTCCCTCTGCCTGTGTCTCTGCCTCTCTCTCTTTATGATAGTCATAAATAAATAAATTTAAAAAAGAATTTTTAAAAAGTTATTAAAAAAAAAGAAAAGAGAAATACATGTCAAACTGAAGCATGGAAAGATAAAACTGAGAAATTCTTTGAATGCCAAAGGCTAATGAAGATTCAGTCTTAAGGTAAGACTCAAATAAAAAGCATATTTATCACACTGGTTGTTAAAATCTCTGAATAGATTAACATTCTCCCAGTAAATACTTCTAGTTGGACAAAATGGCTCAAGAAAAAGAGGCTATGTGTGGCTTTCCCACCAATGCCTTCTGAATACATGGTAGCTGCATTTATACTGGCTATGGGGCATGGGACAAGAAAACTGATTAGAAGAAAATAACAGGATGCCTAAATTTTTGAGAGAATTCTACAACACAAAGAGGCACCAGTTTGGATTGAAAGAGACTATGATTGATACTTAATAAGCCACTTAGACACCTGCTGTTTATTCATATTTTGAAACCTAATCCCCAATGTGATAGCATTTGGAGGTGGGGACTTTGAAAGGTGATTAGGTAATGAGGACAGAGTTCTCATGAATGAGATCCATGCCTTTGTAAAAGAGACTTGAGAGAGATCCCTTCCCCCTTCTGCCTTGTAAAGACACAATAAAAAGACAGCTTCCTATGAATAAGGAAGAGGGCCCTCACCAGACACTGAATCTGCCAGGACCTTGACCTTGGATTTCCCAGCCTCCACAACTTCGAGAAATAAATCTCTGTTTATAGGACCCCAGTGTATGGTGCTCTGTTATGGCAGCCTGAACAGACTGAGATAGCACCTATATTTCAACCAGAGGGAAGCTGGCTGAGAAGCTTGGCCCTCCAGAAGGCATATTCTTCAATGCTCTCTCAAGTCGTGGTCAGGATGGTCATAGAAAAAAGGAGGCCCTCTGCTGAGTTGAGCCATGGGGTGTGGAACTCCCAGAAAGCAGAGCACATCCCACCCCTGGCACGTGAGGTCCTCATGGCATCTGCTTAGCAGGATTTTGAATTTGCTATTTATTAGTGACTTCTCTGTGTGTGTGTGTATGTTTGTGAGACTCAATTTCTCTCTCATTTTTCCTCTTTCAGCGAAAGAGAGTGGACCAGTATTATCCTTTCTCAGTATCTTTTGGGAGTGTGAGAAGCAGATACTTTATATCTTTAGTTCTGGAGTCTCCAGAACAAGAAAAGCCACATCTAGATCTAATGTAGAAACTAGGCGTATCGCTTGGTGAGCCTGGGGTTCAGGCTTTCAGCAGTGATTGGCTGGAAGTTTTGGATGTCTCCTTTGGAGAGGGGTTGAATGTACTCAGGCCAGAGAAAGAAGAGGAAAACAAATATTTAGTGTTTGGCAGGGCAAACCCGAAACATTGTACTAATGACCAATCTCTGGTTTCCCCTCTTGTGAGAGGATTGTGCTTTGCTACACTGTCAAACCCAGGTGTGGTCATAAGAATTGCAATAGGTCTTGTAAGCAGAAGTGATGTGCGCAGTTTCTAAGAGGGAGATTTTAAAGTTAGTGCATGCTTTTCCATGCTCTTTTTTTCCCCACTGTCACAGTTAATGGAAGTATTTCAGATAGCAACTCCCCTGACATAGTAGGCAAGTTTTCATGGGCAAGTGCTGCATTGGGGATTTAATTACTATACCCAGTATATCACTGTACTTGTGAGGACCAGCAATGCCATTGGTTCTGGTCTGGACAGTGGTCCTGGCAAGTGATGCCGGGAGGCAGCCATTAGGCAGAATGAGGGAAAATAGGAGAGAGAAAAATGTAAACAAAAATCTCTTAGCCCAAAAGCCTAAATTCCAACATACATTTGAATCGTATGCTAAGAAAAACCACTAACAAAATCAACAGAATGTGAATTTAATCCACATGACATTTACTTCATAGGACAATCTGACAGAGACTTTAAAGTGAGTATGCTTAAGATTCTTAAATCGAGAGATAAAAACACAACTTACATTAAGCATGCACAAGAAATCATGAAGCAAACAATAAAGTAAAAAAGGATCAATATTGGGGGATCCCTGGGTGGCTCAGTGGTTTAGCACCTGCATTTGGCCCAGGGAGTAATCCTGGAGCCCGGGGATCGAGTTCCACATCGGGCTCCCTGCATGGAGCCTGCTTCTCCCTCTGCCTGTGTCTCTGCCTCTCTCTCTCTCTCTCTCACTCTCTCTCTCACTCTCTCTCTCTGTGTGTGTGTGTGTCTGTTTCTCATCAATAAAGAAATAAAATCTTTAAAAGAAAAAAGATCACTATTTTCTATATTAGAATTTCCAGGAAAAGAGCAGGAGAGAATGGTAAAGAATAAATATCTGAAAAGATAAAGAATTTTGGAATTGAAAAAGAGTGTACACTGCATAGACTAGGCTCCATAAAGATAAATCTACCCATAAGCACATCACAGAGAAACTGCAGATTATCAGAGATAGAGAAAAATCTTAAGAGTTATCAGAGAGTAAAACTTAGCCATGTACCAGGCCCTACCAGTCTCAACACACTGTACTCTCAGAGCACATTACTTTTAAATAAGAATAATGGTCGAAGGAAAATAGTACAGGAGCCAAGGACAGAAAGATAGTAAAAAAGATAGAAATTTTAATGGATGAATAATTAAAAGACAGAGCTTATAAATTATTGGGATGAGTGAATAGCAAATAAATGGATAGCTTAAAATAAAAATATGCTTTATGATGTTTTCCCCTAAGAGTCTAATTTTAAACATACAAATATAACACTACTGAATGCAAAGGGTTAATGAAGCATTTTGTTCATGACTTGCTGGTGAGCTTGCTCATTTTCCATAATTCCCATGTGGATGGAGGTGGTGGAGAGGAGGTAAGAGAAATGGTGTGCTGGCCTTGGAAAAACTATTTAAAAGCCAAACAGAATAGGATTTTACTCAGCCTCCTTTTGTGGAAATGATCCAAACCTGTACCACATTTTTACTTCCCTGAAGCCAGTGTTTTCAAAAACCCACAAAATCCCTTTCTACAGGCAGCACTATGTCTTTAGTTGCTTTTCAGACATGACAAAAATGGTCAATTTAGGACAAATTAAACCCAAATAGTTTTGTGTATTTGTGTGTTCATGCAAGTTACATGTTGGAGAGAGAGAGAGAGAGAGTTAACTGAGACTATTCATTGATTAGTCTCACGTAGACAAAGCCGAAATTTTTTAGGGATACAGATTTTCTAACATGCATAGAGGCTGGCCTGATTTCTCATGAATTGACAGACTAAATTCTAGAGATAAAATCGGCGGGTATGCATGATACAGATTAGCAAACATTTGGTAAATAAATAGAACTATTAATCATCAAATACATTAGATACAGACCAGCAGACCACTCTGCTTTTTGATCGACTGCTGTTCAACGCTGACTTTTCTATGTTTTAGATATATATTCTTCATGTGTAGAAATCAACACATGACAAGTTGGAGAGATGTGCTTGAGAATAGACTCTGTTGCAAGGATTTCAATAAATCCAGTGATTAGCACTCAGTTTTTAAGGAATGACAAATAACTTATTCAGAATATCATCAGACACATTATCCTCTGGGCTAACTAATTAGAGAACGGTGGAAAATGAGCCACAATCTAAATTTCAAACTTGGTATTGTATTCAAAATTGAACCATTCCTTGTGAATCTGGAACCATCTTCTTTGATCAGTCTTATGTGCCTCAATATTTACTCCTCCTCCTCCTCCTCCTCCTCCCCCTCCTCCTTCTCCTTCTTAAGATTTTATTTATTTTTTCATGAGAGACACACAGAGAGAGGCAGAAACATAGGCAGAGGGAGAAGCAGGCTCCCTATGGGGAGCCTAATGTGTGACTCAATCCCCGGACTTGGCATCAAGCCCTGAGCCAAAGGCAGACAGACACTCAATCACTGAGCCACCTAAGTGCCCCAACATTCTCTTCTTTAGTGAGGTCTCCTTGGTCCTATGGGAACTTCTTACCATGTCTTAGGCAGGAAAGCCAAGAATCCAGAGCTCTGTGCAAATCAGAAAAAAATGTGTCTTCTGGATGGACCAATTTAAAAAAAAAGAACCCTTCTTAGGCTGACCATCAGATAAAGCATACCCTCCGGGCTGACCAATTAGAAAAATGCACTACCACTGGAAGACCAATGAGAAAAAGTCAGCCTTTGGGTGAACCAATGGGAAGGAGATATAGGCGGAGGCCTAGGACAGTAGCTCGACCAATGGAACACAGATTGTGTTTTAGTCCAGATTTGTGCTATCTTAATTGAGCTGCCTTTGAAGTTTCAGTGCTCAAGAAATACATGGTCACGTTTTTCTATAACTGATGGTGTTTTTTTCCTCCATAGTGTAGGAAATAAAACTCAAATATTATTGATAGTTTTTTTTTCAATGTTATTTTTTCTTTCAAATTCAACTTGAGATTTTGGTGTCTGCTTCTGGTAATGTTTGTGCCATACCCTAGTAAAGATGGTATAAATAGTATGCTTAGTAACCTAAGCAAACCTAAGTTTGCTATAACAGCATATCATGTGGCTCTACATTGTACATTAAGACTTCCAATTTCTGCTCCTGAACATATCTGAAAATCTTATGATAAAATATTGCCTTAATGGATAATATCGTACTCAGTGTACTAAGGGAACTTTAAAACAAACATCTCCCAAAACTTGAAAGTGGTTACATAAAGTATGTGCTTATTTAAAAAGTTAAAATAAAATGAAAAAATCCTAATGTGTATCAGAGCTTGAGCAATATCTATTGATAGATGGAAAGTGGTTGATATTGAGGTTGAAATATGACTTTTGTATATTTTTATTCCAATTTTATCCAAGTTATAAATTCTTTAAATAAAACCTAAAATATTGGCCTGGATATGCTTGATTAATTTCTTGTGTATTGTTTATTGCCATGTTTATCTTAAAAAAACAAAGTTAATGCTAAGTCATAATTATCTTGAGCCATTATACATATGTGTATATATATTCTATTATTTATGTCATTCGGACAAGTAATAAAGTATAAGTGCATTATTGTCCAGATGCCAAAAATACATTAAACCTAATTAATGTTCAAACACAGTATTTTAAACATTTTTCACACCTGCATGGACAGCAATTCAATTATGTGCACTTAAATCTGCAATATTGTAAATGTTCATAAGAATGTCTGTTGATGTGAACAAAGAAATGGGACATTATTCTTAGTGTAATCTTTAGAATCTATAGTTTTGTGGAAATCACATGTTCAGGATACAAATAATTAAACATATACACATTGAGATTATTAGGGTGCTGTATTAAAGAAGTTAAGTAGCTTCAATTTTTGACCTCTAGAAATTATGATCCAGTGAACTTGTGCCATTTATTTTCTGGAGTGTAAATTCCCTGAGTTGGTATTTCTCTTCATTTACTTTGTAATCTAAATGTTAGTATATATAACGCATTTTTTAATTGCGGTTTTTACATTGATTTTGATAAGTTCCTCTATGAAAGACAAATTTTAACTTAATGGAAGGAAAATTTGGTTTACAAGTAAAATAGTCCCATGCACTTTCTTATATAAGAATTAAATTTGATTTTATGAACCGCTTTTTTGAGGAAATATAAGAAATAAGCCCAACTAAGTCAATTTCATTCAGTTCAAAATGGCCTATGGAAGTCCATGTTGGATAGGGCACTCAGGAAATACTTATAGGAACAAATAATCTCTCTGTTCATATAGTTTGTATTTTTCAACATGTGTAACAAAACATCTTGGATTGAAGATCTCATTGTCATACCAGACATTCACATATCAAATAAGCTATTACAAACTAGATGAAAATTCTTTATCATCAGGTACCAGTTACCTGTAATGGGTTGGAACCTAGACAGAGAAAATACAGTCTCTTCATCTGGAATAAATCAAGAAAACTGAAGCCATTTGATGTCTTCTGATTTCAAGGTATTTTAATATGGGAATTGAAGATTTAGAACAGTTGGAAAAGCTAAGAATGAAAGTCAGGTCAACTGTTATCCATGAGTTCAGCCGGATGCATTGAAAGCCGGCACTCTCAAAAATTGACTGGGATGCCACCATGATTCTTAGGAGAGCTATTGTTCTCAAGGAAACCACCATGAGTCTCGCACTGGCTGGCAATTGCCTTCAGAGAATTGGTCTTTTCTGTTTCCAAATTTAATTTGACAGCCTCTCATTGGAGAGAGTTAATCTGGAGCCACATAGAAAATATATTTTTGGAAGTGGATTTCTGGCTTCTCCATGTAGGCATGGAATGGGACATTGGTGGTTCCTGAGTTGACCATAGATAGTTCATTGTGCAGGTGGATGTACCTCTGCTCTTTAGGCATGTATTCAATAATGTTAATTCATATTCCCAAGCTATACAAATTTTAGAAAGTGAACTATTGTCCAGGATAAATAATATTCTCAGTTTTTGAGTATATAAGTTTCTTCCCAAATTGAGAAAGTTGTGTAGAGAAATTTCTCCTGTGAATTAAAAATGATATATCCAAAATCGTCCAATTCAAGAGTCCTAGAGATAAGGAACAGGATTCTATTTACAGAATATGTAGTGTCCCTTGAGAACACTTCAAATCATAAATGACAATGTTTTTCAACTGGGACATACCCCCCTAGGATAAAGCAAAACAAAATTTTGGGTTAATGGGGAGAAAGTGGAGTGTAGTTTGAAGCAGTCTGTAAAAAAAAAATTGCCACTGCTTTGATTTGGTTTTAATAAAGATATTTAATTCATATTGAGATTAAATCACACTGAAGAATATTTAGTGTTTTTAAATAGGAAGCATGGTTGTAAGAGTCTAGAGACATAGATATGATAGACCATCTGCAGAGCCCCTCCAATTATTTAGGGGCAATCCTGCTTGTATAATGTCAATTCCTACCTGCCTCGGTGGATGCAAAGAAGAGTCCCTGGACTCCCACTGAGGCTATATAGGAAATTGGGGCTTTACTGCCAGGCATATTTAATCCATATGGGTTGAGATAAAGTTCCTTAGGTGAGAACTAAAGCTCTGTGGCATTTTGCCAAGAGAAGCTCATATTTCTGAGAACTCAGGGGAATACACCTGTATTTGCCTGTGTCTCTTGGCACTTCCTCACAGTTTTAGGATTATACTCTCTGAACATAATAGGAACAAAAATGGGGATTTTCCTCATATTATTTTCTAGTATCTGTGAGTCTTATGAGGTAATAATTAATCCTGCCTCTTTTCTCCTCTTCTGAGTTCAGATTCAATTAAGGAATGTGGCCACACAAGTTGGAAAGATAGAAATAAATATTAGTTTTATTACTGATGAGGTTGTTTGGGGAAATGGAACTTAACCTGTGGACAATAACTGGTCTCACCAAATATTACCTTCCCATCTGGAAACTTTAATGACCATTAAAGGAAGAGTTTGCTTCTAAAGAGCAGGCACATTTGCCCAGAACTCCTGCTTTCTCTCATCAACCCTATATTAATTTGAGTTTTTAAAGAGGATGTCGTATAAATAGATCATTTGGGAGAGAATAGAGCAGATGAATGGGGATGGATATGGAGAAGGGGGGAGGGCCAAAAGTATTCCAGTGGGAGACTGTCTCAATCCCACAGGCAAACTCTGGGAAAGTATGCAAAACACGTATGTCATCGTTATCCCTCCCAAGAAGTAAGGGAGCTGGGTGTTTCATCTGGAGAAATTCTCCTAAGGAGTGTTAATTCCCAGACTTTTCCATGAGTACCTGGACAGAGGGGCCTTTCATGGTTAGAAAAAAAAATCTCTCAGGTTCAGAGTTGGAGATACCAGTAGCTGGAAATCAACCAGAACACACAGAAAACGATCTATATGGAGAACTGATGATGTCTGCTCTAAACCCTCTAAGGAGTACAGAGAGACAGATCAGTCTCCAGACCTGCTTCTATGAGACAGGCTGTGGGCTCTGAGGCTGACCCAGTGTTTCCCACAGAGAGGAGCTGAAGGATAGGAGCTGAAAACTTTTCCCAGGCAGACAGATCCAAAGAAAGAGTTGAAGGGGCTGGGCCACTTTAGTCATTCTTTTTTCATTTAGAAATTTGGATGGGGCAGGGAGAAGGACTGGGGTTGCCTTTCTAGACTGTTCCCTCCAGGAGAGAGGAGCAGAGGTTTTGGACTTCATGAGTCAATGTGGGTGCAGAGGAGAGGAGGAAATGGTACTAATGAGTGATACAGTGATGTGGAATTTAGAATTATCCCCTAAAAAGCGATGTTAATTGTTAACAGCAACAAGAGAGAAGAAATGAATGTGCAAACAACAAAAGGCGCCATCTTTTTGATAAAAGGCTTACAAGGTAAATATAGACACGGAGGTCCTCGTGTACACACGTGTCTTCTTTTTCTCTTTTTGACCTACTCTTTCTTCCAATCACTATGCTCTCTGTCTTTCTTCTCCTTTCAGTGATCAAAGCTTTATTGTTATGGTCATAAGCTCCAAACTGTCATAGGTCACATCTGATGGGCAGGGAGCAGGGCAGAGAAGGAGACAAAGGAAGTAAGATCTGACAATGGGATGTTTGCACCGGTTGTGAGGATAAGCAGGAGAGTTTATAAAAGGCAGCAAAGAGATCAGTAGCTGCTTTGGTGAATGGAAAGGAGAGTCACAGGCTGTGAATAAAGTGATAGGTTCTAAGTGCTGTACTTGTGTTCTTTATCCTTTTAACATAAATAACCCAAATATAAGTGTGTTATTATTAATTGCAGACCAGTCCCTAAGATAGTAGAGAGAATAAGCTCAAACAAAACAGAAGTGTCTTTCTCTGTCACCTAAAGTGCAGAGGTAAGTGGGCAGTGGAGGACAGGTTGGTAGCTCTGACCAAGTTTCTTCTATCTTGGTATTTCATTCCTGGGGTGTGTGTCTGTCTGTGCTGTCAAAGCTGCTCACACCTTCCTTTCAGCTCATAGAAAGGACAAAAGAGAGAAGAGAGGACAAGCAACTTCCTTTGAACACTGTTACTTCTGCTCACACCTCATTGGCCAGAACCCAGTCATATGACCACAACTTCACTGTGATGGAGGTTGGGTGTTCTCTTCTCTAACTGGGTACCCATGTGTTTTTCCAAAACCATGATGGGGACAGGGTTTTGTTTGTTTGTTTGTTTTTAGGATTTTATTTATTTATTCATGAGACATACAGAGAGAAGCAGAGACATAAGCAGAGACTTAGGCAGAGGGAGAAGTAGGCTCCCTCTGGGGAGCCTGATGTGAGACTCGGTCCCAGGACCCTGAGATCATGACCTGAGCCAAATGCAGATGCTCATCCACTGAGCCATTCAGGAGCCCCAGGGCACAGGGTTTTATTATTAAAAGAAAGAATGATATAGAAAAGTAACTGCTGGGAACGATTACAAAAAGCATGCTAAGGTAGTTACAAAGACTTTTAATGCGTAATCTCATGAAAGTTTACATGTTCTGTATTAAAATAAAATGTCTATTTTATTGTGTTCTGAAATTCTAGTCATTACACTTACATTTAGGTTTGTTGTCTATGATATACTGAGGTAAGTTTAATTTTTAGATGAAGTTGATTATGAGTAATGGGTTTGTTTGACCTCAGTCTAATGAAAAGAGTCTTTTCTACCTATATATATCAAAAATCTTACTGTTAATTCTTACAGTTACGATGAGGCTTCCCTCATTTTAGCTTTTACTTACACGTGCTTGCATGTTGTAAAGCTTGCATGTTGTCCTAATAGTTCTAATTTTTATCATCTGCTATGGATTTATAGCATAGCAAAGCCTAAGTAACAATTTTTGATGTCTTCCAAAACACAATTTAAATAATGTTCTGAACTCAGGTCAGTGTAAGTATCTTCGGGTCATCCCTAAACTGGAGGCCCCCAGAAACCTGTGTTGATTCTTGGACTACTCTTGATCTTCTTTATTGTGTAACTGGAGAGCTGGTTTAATTTTATGGGTTAGTGTGCAATATGGATTCCTGTACAGTCACTTTTATAGGATTGATGCTCAATAAATAATGGTTGAATAATTGAATTGGGTGACTCAGAGGTCATCAGAAATTGTAAGACCTTTGGAATCAGAGTTAGGCCATGTTTTCCAGACAAAAATATTTGGTATTTTTTTTGTTGTTTATTAATGTTAATAATAGCCTATGTAACATAAGCAAATAATGTTATCACTAAATATAGGAAAGAACTATAGAAAGAAATCTGATACATTACTAAAAGATTTCTCTTTCCTTTAAATGGCATAAAACAAAAAAAAAATAGCATAAAAGATAAGAAGCAACTAACAGTGCCTGGCATAATAGCTTCTCAATAAATAGTAGTAATAGTTAATTACCTTTTATGTTGTTCCTTAGGTGATAGAACAAAGATGTAATAAGCTTTCCACCAATAAGTAGGAAAACGAACCATAGCTTTCTGGCAGTGATTATTTTAGGAGGGATCAAATTCACAGCCACAATGTAAAGAAAAGAGTCCAGTTTGGAAATGCAAGAAGAACCAGTATGAGAAGTGTTCTCTTTATACAAATAGCATGTAAAAAGGCTCCAATAATTACAGAACATCTCCCCAGATTTTACTCTACTTGTGAAATACCTCAGGGAACTCAGCAAGTTTTTATAGAACCTTGGAGCTATGTGAGTTCAGAAGAACTGAATGGAGAATATTTTTGATTCAACTGTTTCTCTGGCACCTGTCCATATTGGGGTATTCTGGAACCCAGGACAGGACACCAGAATGTTATAGAAGGAGCATATGGTATTCATCCCTGATTGATTAATATCAAAAATACTTTGCTAATTATTTGGCAATGTTATCCCATTTTTCCTCTTTCAAAAAAGAATTCTGTCCTTCATTTTTTTTCAGCCTGCTTCTCCTAAGTCATTTGGCATTAAGTCCATAGACTCAGTATTCCCTCTTTCTTTACTTCTCAAACTTTATTTAGACTGCCATTAATATTGGTAATTTCTTTGAGCTTTATGACATGATTCTTTTGGCATACTGAAGGCATCACTATTTAACTTTCTAGTTTCTTAACTTTAACAGAATTTACTTGTCGTAGATTTTTTTTTCCTATCTTACCTAAAATTGACTAATGTTTCCCAAAAGGGTTCTGGATATTGGAATCAAATTTTGACATCTCAAAATGACTAGTAGATATTAGAAAACTCTAGCAGTGGGATAGTTATTACATTAAAAATTTTTTTGATAACTGATAACCAAGGGGTTAATTTTCTTTAAAATCGATTTCATCTCTCAATCCTCAACAATAGAAATCGATGGCTCTTTCTTTATGAGATAGTTTGCTGTCCCACGTAGTGGAGGTTGTAGTTTTAAATTTTTTGCATTAAAATGGAGTTTCTAAAAACATTTTTAAACTAAAACTTTTATGTCAGTTTTCCATAAAATGGAAATAAATTGCCATAACTTTAATTCATTTACTTAACAAGAGTGAGAGTGGTCAATTCTACTTTTCTGAAATGCTCAGGTCACAAATATGTTGAAATGCCAACATTTGTTAGTTTGAGTCGTGAGTACACAGGAATTGTGATATTATTCTTTGTGGTAGTTTGTGTTATTTTATACATTGTATTTTTTCCCCAAATAAGATGAAATCTTTAGTTCTGCCTTAAATCTTCTGATTTTCTGAGAAAGTAGGAAGCTAGGTTTTATCCTGGTGAAATAGAAAATTTGTCCATTTTGTTAGGTTAGATGGTGGTGGCAGGTGACAAGGTTATATATTAGCACAGATGAGAAGGGAATGAAGGTGAATTCAATGTTAGATCAGTTAATGGGTGCAGAAACAAGCAATGAACTAGGGTAATCTAAGCAGAGTGCTTTCTGTTCATAAAAATTATTTAAAGATAATGGGTTGTCTGCCTAGAAAAGGTGCTAACTTTTTTCATATGACCCTCTCCAGCAAAATATAGCTTGCCGCCTAGATTTTAGTGGTTGTCTTTTTAATAGGCTGTTTCTATAAGTACATATTTGTCATATGCCTAGTCTATATTTTTCAAAGAGCACTTTAAGTAGAATTCAAATAATAACTAAAGGAACTTGAGTCTTCTTTAATGTTTTGGAGGCTTTCGATGCTGTTTTTGCAAATGTAAGTAAGGTGGAGCTCATTTTGGCTGGGAGGGGCGGTAATAAACTATTATTTCTCTTTAAACCCCTTCCCTCTCATGTATTTTCTAAGGTCTACTAATTAGAATGGTTAATTTTCCTTTTAAAAATGCACTTTTAACAGAAGACTCTGTTAGATGGCTCCAGGAGCCAGCAGCCCGCCGACTCATTCTGGGCAGAGGAAGGAGAGGGTCCAGGGCTGGGGCTGGGGCTGGGGCTGGGGCTGGGGCTGGGTGCCGGCTAGGAGGGACTTCCAGGGGGAAAGTAGCGGAGAGACTGCAGTGACACTGCCCTCCCCGGGCGGGTTGAAGCATCTCACTGGTGACGGGTCTGAAAGCACGTGGCTACGTCATGGAAAGCCAGTCTTTTCAATGCAAACTTCAACTCCTCCTCCTCCTCCCTCTAATGCCTGTAACTCACATCCGAGGCTGGGCGAGGAATCCGGAGGGGAGCTTTTCCTCATGCTCACCGTTGTTGGAAACTGGGAGAGTGACAGGAAGGAGGAAGGGGATCTGTGGCGCTCTCTACCTACTACCAGCCTGGCAAGGGGAGGGGGCACCTGGATTTGCATCTTTTCTTCGTGGTGATTGAGAACTGCAGGTTCAATCCGATCCCACTGAGCACTGGCGATTGATTATAAAAAAAAAAAAATCGACACAGGGCGAAGGGAGGCTCTGTCTTCGGCTGTCAGACTCGATCTCGGAGGTGGTATTGGTGTGTGTGTGTGTGCTGGTGTTTTTTTTTTTTTTTCTTTTTTTTTTTCTTCTTTCTTTCTTTCTTTCCTTTTTTTTTTCTTCTCTCCTAGGGGCTACACAATGGCAGTCTTCTCTCAGTGAGATGAATCCTGCTTTGCCTTCTGCAGACCCACCCATCCTCATAGCGATCAAGTAAAAGGCTATGGTTTTCTCTTTGGGGATCTTTTGTGCATTACTGTTCTCTCTGATTAGTTCTGGTCTCTGTTGGGATTTCTTTGCTTTTTTGTTTGGCTTCATGCTGAAAAAGGATTTTTTTTCCAACCCTTTGGTAATAATCCAGTGGTGATCGAGGGGGATAAATCATTCACCCTGGCCGAAAAAAAACAATCACTGAGAAGTCTCAAAGAAATATACCACGTGAGGGGAAAAAACTGGGAGAAGATCCGGAATATTATCGTTTTTCCTATGGTAAAACCGGTGCCCCTCTTCAGGAGAACTGATTTCAAATTATTATTATGCAACCACAAGGATCTCTTCTTTCTCAGGGTGTCTAAGCTGCTGGATTGCTTTTCGCCCAAATCAATGTGGTTTCTTTGGAACATTTTCAGCAAAGGAACGCATATGCTGCAGTGTCTTTGTGGCAAGAGTCTTAAGAAAAACAAGAACCCAACTGGTAAGCAAAACATGCATCATGTTATGTTTTTCCTCATAATAACCTGTCTGTTGCTCACTGAGCTAGATCTGCAGTTCTGCTATGCAGGAAGGCAGGGGAAACAGAAAAGGAACCAGGACAGTGTTGCATATAGAGGTGTTGATGGATAAACAAGTAACAGCTGGATCGGCGTCTCTGAGCCCGAAAACCATGATCAGCATCTCTTGGCTGTGACACGATCCATCACTAGGAGGGAGGAGGAAACTTTTTTTTTTTTTTTTAATGTATTTGGTTGCCTATGTTTGGTGAAATATTGAAGGGCTGTGGCTTAAGGTTTTGCCCGAGGCAGCTGAAGCTTCGGTAGTTGCCAGGAGAAAGACCCGCGAGCTCTCTTCACTCCTGCTGCAGGTTCAGGGACGTAGCTAGGTGCCGAGGACCTGCTCTAGACTTTCCGATTAGCTTGCACAATATTCGCCACCCCATCACCTTTACCAAAGTAGAAGAGGCCCTCTCCCTCGCGGCCCCGCTCCTCCGTCAGCCCCCGCCTCCCTCCCCCGTCTAGTTCTCGGTGCACGAGTATTAACTCATCCCCCGTCTGCCTCCGACACCTCCTGCCACTGGGAATACTTGAGCTGGGCTTATGCCCGGGGCAACCCCAGACGGAGAAGACGAGCCCAGTCCTTCTCATGTATGCAATTTGAAAGCCCCTTTTAAAAGGCAGTGTCAAGACCCTGCGCCCGAGTCCCACGGGTGGGACGAGCGGGGCGGTGGGTCCCAGCTTCAGGCTCCGGTGATCTTGCGTCCCTATTCCGTAAGCTCCAACCGGGAAACTTGCAGTGCATTACATAAGAAATGCAAATGCAGGTGATTCGGGGCGTCGAGTCCCGGGGGTTCACTTCCCGGTATCCCAAGCTGAGGCGTTTGGGGGCGGCCGCGAAGTTGTGGGCGAGCAACCGGGGGAGGCCAGGCCGGAGGGCTGCGTGGCAGCGGCGGCGCGCGGGCGAGGAGGCTGGGCGCAGCCAGTCTGCGAGGCGCGCGCGGGCAGCGGGGGTGCGCGGCGTCCCCGGGTCAGTTCAGGCTGGGGAGGGCCCGGGGGCCGGTGTTTGTGTCTGGGGCTGCGTTGGGGGGCGGGGGCGGGGCCCCGGGCGTCCCGCAGTGGCCGCCCGGGCGCCGGAGGCTCCTGACGTTGGCACTGCGGTGTAGTAGATCATGCCTCCCCGCGGCCGCCCTGACACCCCGAGCTCTGCCGGGGGCTGCGCTGGCGCCCGGAGCCCCGGCGGCCGGGCAGCAAGTGGCTGCTGCCCCCCAGCCTCGGAACCTAGCAAACGCAGCGTAGCTGGGGCGGCAGGCTGCGAGGGGGCCCTCCAGAGAGGGGGAGGACCAGGGAGGAGGAGGGAGTGGGAGGAGGAGGATGGGAGGTGCAGGGGGGAGGTAGGCGGGGATGGGGGTGGTGGGTGTGGGGGCTGAGCACCCAGTGAGGCCCCCACTGCTGCAGGAGTAGGGAAACTGCGAGTTGTTAGACCGTCCGGAAGGGCAGGTGCTCGCTTGTGGGCGGAGGACGCCTGGGCAGCGGCCCCAGCCGGGACGTTTGGGCGGCAGTGGATGCTCTGGGAGAGGTCTCCGCTGCCCGCGGGCACGCTGCTGCAGTGGGCTCCGGGGCTCTGCCCTGCAATTCTCGTCGCTGTGCTGTAGCTCTACCCCTCGCTCACCGTCCCCCTCCGTCCCCTCCTCCGCCTCCTCCCTCCCTGCTCCCCTCCCCCTCCGTCTCCTGTCCTTTTACCCTTCTCTCTCTCAACTCCTCAGCGTTTAGCAACTCTGGACTAATACCACCATCCTGGGCATTGCCCAAGGAGAAAGCGGTGTTGTCACCTTACCACCCGCATTTCTTACTCAACTGTGGGATGTACCCCCACCCCACATGAAGCCCCCCACTTGCTGATGTTTCACTGATACCTAGATCTGCAACACTACTATCTCACAAGTTAATGTGAAGACCCTTTTTGCAAGACTTACCAAAGTGGGACAAGCCGAGCGCTGCTGTCAGAAGGGAGGCTTGCTCCTCCATGCAGTAAAAATAGTGGGTTTTGAAGCCTTTCCGTGTGGAAAGATTTAGCTCCCTTCTGAGAAAGGAACAATGTAAAAGCATTTTTTTTTCTTTTCTTTTTTTTAGACTCGGCCATTTGTCTAGGGACCTTGAAGTTAGTCCCTCCATAGTACTGTAAAGTGGAAAAGAATTCTGCTCTGAACACTAAGTTTCCTTACTGGCCTTTATATATATATATATATATATTAAACAATTTTACTGGAAACACTAATCTCTCCCCACCATACACGGTGCAAGATATTTTTATTGCACCTCCCCTCCCCCACCCCACCCACTTTCATCTCTCTGGAATAAAGTAGATATTTTTCCTTTCAAGGCATTTTGGAAGGTGTCAAATGACAAATTATTTTTAGAGTAATTTATTTTGCAGCTTATGAATGCTAAAGTACTTGGGTGGGTTAATTGATGGGTTAATTCAAACATCATGGTGATGACAACATCACCAACTATTCTAATGGGATAGTGTAGGCTTAGGTTGCCGGAAGTTAGAGTGCCAACCTGGGAATGGGAGCATTTGTAAATTATTTTAAAAATGTGACATTAGTGTGTCATACTATCTCATCTTCTAAAAGTTTTGCTTCTTGAACTCACATTAAATCCATGCTTAGCCATTCCCTTTCAGGATTGTAGTTGGTAGGTTCCATTCTCCTTCTGCTATTAACATGAAACCTAAAATTGTTTGCAGGTTTTTGATCCCAAGATAGCAGTATAACCAAGAAGTTAATTGGGTAATTAAAATAAAACAAAGACTAAAATCTTCTTAACTGTTAAAACCAGAAAGAACAGATTGACTACTACCTATTATGTTATCTTAAATCTAAAACAAGGACAATTAACTGGTTTCAAACGAAGAAGCTCCGCAGAATACCTCCAACCACCAGTACCAGGATCATGAATTTCGTGCAAAGACTTCTTAGATTGATAATTCTTCTCAATCTTTGCAAGCTATAGAATAAATCACTGATTATTCCCAATTTTTAAATTGTTGATAGGTACGGGTAGTTTGGTCAAGGCTCCTGGGAGGACTTTTGGAGCACTGCTATAGAGTTATGTGGGTGTGAAAATAAGTAGATAATAGAGTCATGAATTTAAGGACAAAGTTATTTATCTCCCCAAAAGCTATTAGCATTTAAATAAGAGGTGTTAATTTCAAAGGTTTTTTTGGTAGTTGCTTTTATGTAAAATTTAACTAGAAAAGAACACGAAGAATATACTTGTACAATATATAGTAGGGCTTTTTAAAATAAATTACAATAGCTTAGAAGTATCCTGCATAAAAACTAAATCTACCATCTTCATAGAAACGTCCAGTATCTCACAATATGACTATTAGCAGAAAACACACACCTATGCTTAAATGTCCTACTTTCCCCTATTTTCCTAGTAGAGCAGTAACTGTATGTTTAGAATAAATATTACCTGCTTCAGCTTTCACTGTATGAGTCATGCAAGGTGATCGTATTTTAGGCAAATCGCTAAATAGGGAATACTAAATCCAAGTCTCTTATTTAGCCTGGAGGAGGGCCTGGTATGTTTCTTTAAACCAGCAATGATAGTGTAGACTGACCAACGTGTAGCAAAGGCCAGTGCGGTACCAATCTAGGTCACTAGACTTTGAGTGACAGCTGCTAAGAAATGTGGTTAGAAAAAAGGTAAACACTATGGTCATGTCATGGATATCTCTTTTTTTTTTTTGGTTTTTAAATCATGGATATCTCTTTAGACAGATAATGTACAACAAGGAAAAGAAACTACAGAGCCTCAAATATATACACCCAGTGAACCACACTCATGGCACCTCCAAACTTCTTTGGATTGATAGGGTTTTGGAAAGCACAGAATTTAGGATACGTTATAATCAAGGATAATTTTGGATACCAGGGACAGTGAGTGGAAGGAGGGTACGAAGCAGAAGTTCAGCAGAGCACATTTAGAAAATCCCACAAACTCACAGCCCAGAGGGTCTCTTTTTCCGAACTCAGTCTTTCTGCCATATAACTTGGAGATGAAACAGGCAGGGCTTGGTAGAACTCATTGTCATTTTCTTTTTCCTACTTGATTTGGTGTCTTTCAGCTCTGCTTTTGCCTTTCACTAAAGCTGTTTTAGGTGCCAAAAACATCTGGTACGCCTGTTACTCATTTAAATATATGTTATTCTTTTAAAACTACTTGCTTTACATGTAGGGCTGTCATGGCATTTTAGAAGTGGGAAAATAGGGAGAGGCGGAAGAAAAATGAAAGTAAGCATGTTTTACTCCTTCCCCTTGTCAGCCTGCCGACTCATCCTGGTTTCCTCTAGAACTGGGTGAGCCACCCTGGGCCACAATCTCTGCATTTCTAAACACTGAGGTGTATCAAACGGAGGCATCCAAGTCAGACTGCATGGCTGGAACACCAAACAGGTGTGAGGTTCTCCTTCTGACATGCTTGCCTTTAGAGTGGGATTCCATGCAATCGGAGCTGCCCCTGGACTCCCTCCAAGAAGCTTTAGTTACTGAAGTAGCAAAATGAGTTTGCAGAGCAGGGGCACTTCATGAGCCAAAGGACTGCAATGTAGATAGGTTTCCAAGTATCAACTTGTTGGGAGAGTGGATTTTTCTTTTTTTGAAATTATATCCGAGCTAACAAGTGTGAAATCCAATGCATGATAATCTCAGTTTGGCTTTAACAATGAGGGAGACTTTGGCTGTACCCATATCCAGCCTATTCTCATCTTGGCATCTAAAATCGTGAATATTTGTTCAAATAATGCAATACCTTCAGAAGGTACTAAAGGTAATGCTATACTATATTTAACATTTCCCACATGAAACCATTTCCTTAAAAATGTTCAAACCCAGTCTTCTCCGTTTTAGCAACACAAACACTGGGGACTTTTGTGGTGTTTCTATACATATGGCAACCAGGACAACAATCAAAGTTTTCACTCCTTTGTACATTTTGGCATCATAACTCCCTCAATTGACTCATAATCCTCCTATAAATACCATGTCGATGTCTCAAAATGGAAGCATTTATTCAAAATAGTTTCTTATGCCTTAAGGCGAGACAGTTGGGATTAAACAGTATGTTTGAAGCTCCTCTATTAAGACCCTACTCCCTGCCTCCTGTTAAATTTTAAACCAGACATTGCGTTGTAGTGTCTCTATTCTCAGCAAAGCCTTTGAGCTTCACCTTAGGGTCATCTCCAGGAGGGACTGTGGGTCAGGGAAACGCTACTGACACTTCTACCTGCCCAGTGCCATAGTCTCTGTTCTTTAAGGGTTTGTGTACCACATACCACATGGAGTTTAAGCGCCGAATCTGGGCACTGAACAGGGAATTTTGAGGGAGGCTTTCTCCGTTCCTCCATATGTCTGCAGAGATGCACGGATACCTTTTGCTATTCTGCTTTTCAAGGACCAAAGATGTCCTGATGTTTTTTTTTTTTTCCTATGTATTTCTCCAGTTGCTACAAATTAGCTTTCTGCTTTAGTGAGAATGTAAAAGGTAGGAGGATAAAAGGAAGGAAAGTTGAAAGAAGGAATTCTCGGGGAGGGTCTTCCTTATACATGGAGGCAGAAGGGAAGCATCTCACCGAGAAATGGAAGCTTTTGTTCATCTCATCTACTAACACTAAGAAAAGTCACTGGGCACTATTGCCTTTGTCATTGTTCCCTGACACGAACTTTAGTTATGATGCGTAGCAGGTTTTCAGTAGGCTTATTAAATGAACTAACAGCGAAAATAGGATTCTTTGTGAAAGTTTTTTTTTTTTAGAAGATAGGGTTTTTTATTTTTTTATTTTTATGATAGTCACCCAGAGAGAGAGAGAGAGAGAGGCAGAGACACAGGCAGAGGGAGAAGCAGGCTCCATGCAGGGAGCCCGACGTGGGACTCGATCCCGGGTCTCCAGGATTCAGCATCCTGAGGCTCCGTTTGCTGATATGCCCTAGGCCCGCAGCTTATAGTGCCTTCTTTCTAAATCTCAAAACTTGGGGCCTTACTCAAAATAAATAAATAAATAAATAAATAAATAAATAAATAAATAAATAAATAAATAAATAAAAAAAATAAAAAATAAATAAAAAATAAAAAATAAAAAATAAAAAATAAAAAATAAATAAATAAATAAATAAAATAAAATAAAATAAAATAAAAAAAAGCCCAAGAACCTTCTGGCACTCTCAGCCTTGAGCAGCCAGCCCGTGGTAGGGCACCATGGGCTTCTCTCGGCAGGAGCCCCCTTCCTTTTCTTTTCTAATCTTAAATTTGCTTCTGAAAAAGGAAGACGTTCCACAACAACAGTCCCAACACTGAATTGTTCCCCTTCATCTGGGAACCGGGACCCTCCCCTGGGGTGTATTTTTGCCCTGGGGGTGGGGGGAGGGGACAGCAGCTAAACGGCCTCCAGTTGGCTTGCTCTGAAACGAGGTGCCTCCCTCCCTTACTATTTTATTCTTTGCGGTCCGAAAGCAGCCCTCTGCAAACTTGTCAGCTCCCCGCCCAGCCCGCGGCCACGCCGAGGAATTTGGCTTTTGCTGTCTGGAGCCGCCTCGACGGCGGGGGGCGCTGGGCCCAGGCGGGGCGTGCGGGGGGCCAGGGCCGGCGGAGGGCTCCCTCCCGCTCCCGCTCCCGCTCCCGCTCCCGCTCCCGCTCCCGGAGCTGCTCGCCGCCGAGTTCTGCGGGGCGCGAGCCGGCTGCTCTGCGCGGCTCGGATCTGTCCGGCAGTCGGGCCCCTCGGCGTCCCGGCCCCAGCGGGCTCCCGCGCCCTCGCCCGAGACCAGGCGCTCCTCGCCCCAGCGCGCTGGGGGCTCGGCTTCGCAATGCGGCGGAAGCGGCCCGTCCGAGCCGCCGTAGCGCGGGAAGCTGCCGTTGTCACAGAGATGACCTCCGACCCCGGGGCGTCTCCGGGGACGCGTGGCCTGGGCGTCCGTCGCCATGGAGACCAGGCCGGCCCGCAGGCCGTGCAGGCGGCGCGTTTGCGGGCCCCCCGGCCGGCGTCCACGCAGGGGCGCCCCGGAGCGCCCGCCTGAGGGCTGCGGAGAGCGTGGGCCCGGCCCACAGGTGGCCGCCTCCTCCACGCCACCCCTCCACGCGCCGCTGGGGGCAGAGGCGCAGCGACTCGGCCGGAGCAAGCAGCTGGCTTGCGGGGCATCGCACCCCGGCCCGGGACTCGGAAGACGAGCCGGGTGGGGCTCTCAGCCTCCGCACTAGCCGGCGGAGCCCGGACTGGCTCCTGAAGTTCCCCGGGCTGGAGATTCTTCGACCGCAGTGCTGCGATGGTCTCAGGTCAGCCTCAGCTCCTGTGCTCCAGGCGTCTGCAAGCCCCCGCCCGGTCCGGGCGCTAAGGGAGCTCTTCCCGCTTCCCTGCACCTTCCCGAACTCCGCGGAGTGTCTTTACACCGTATTCTGAGGTCCGAGGCCAGGAGGGCCGTGGGGGACATCCCTCACGGTGCAGGGAGACGCTGGGCCACCAGCTGGTCTCCAGTAGCAGACAAGCAGCAGCTTTGAGCCTGGGAAGGAGAAACACGTGACATTTGCATTTTACATCTGGTGGCACCACCAAGAGCTCTTCACGCATTTTGTAGAGTCGTGCGGTGGGTGCTGAAGCACACCGCATTCTGTTCTAAGCGTTACAGTCTCCAGATGCCCCTTCCTACCGGCTCTAGAAGTGCGGCTCTGTCCTCCCGCCATTGGGGAGAATCACGGGCATTTTGAATCTTAAAATTGGACTGCATGTTTAGAGGTTGAAAAAGACTATTTGGATCATACAGCAATGCAGAAACTCACTAGTTTACAAAAGAACAGCTGGATCCAAATTGATGGAATAAGCAAAGGTGACCGTGCAGATGGCTTTCCACTTTTAAAAGATTTTGCGTTGGCCTAATTTCCAAATAGTCTCCCCCACTTTTCTTTTTTTTTCCTCCCTTCTGAGGAGAATCACCTTCCTGGAGTTTGCTTTTCAAAGAGATGTCCTTCATTTCCTGGAGAAGACTGGATAGAACATTTACGCCTCAAAGGCACAGGGAAAGAATGCAGGCTCCTCCAAGAGGGCTTGTTTCCTAAATCTAAAATTTTACAATACCTACAAGCTTTGACAGATTAGCAGGGGAGGTTTGGGGATTGATAAAAATGACAGATGGCTTTTGAATTGCTTCTAGAGCTACGTTTCTGTACTTGTAAAGTCTGAATTTTTAAGACAAGGACAGTTCTTCTTAATTCCTCAAAGAACTGGGTTGCAACCTGTATGACTTCAAAGGGCTGACCAGGTGATCAACTACATTTGCTTCTTTAGGTCAGGGAGAAGATCTTCAACTAAGATGGAAATCAAAAGATTCCTGTGTTCTAGATTTAGAGCTATTTGTCTATGGGATATTTTTCTTTCCACCCGGGGAACATAGTTTCATTTAGCTTAGGAGAGAAGGCGTAATAAAAAGTTTTCATGAGGTTCTGAATATCAGCCACCAATGTCAGCAAACTGATAACCGTATAGCTACTTAAAAGGATCCTTTTGAATATCTTTTTTAAAAAATTTTTATTTTATTTTATTTATTTATGATAGGCACACAGTGAGAGAGAGAGAGAGAGGCAGAGACATAGGCAGAGGGAGAAGCAGGCTCCATGCACCGGGAGCCCGACGTGGGATTCGATCCCGGGTCTCCAGGATCGTGCCCTGGGCCAAAGGCAGGCGCTAAACCGCTGCGCCACCCAGGGATCTCCCCTTTTGAATATCTTGTCAAGTTTCAGCTGGGACAACCAGTAAATATTCCTGGCAGTATTGAACAATCTATTGGATACAAGAAGGTGCAAAAGATACTGCTCTCTCAAGATCCAGAGTCATTCCCATAGATAGCCAAAATCAAGACTGACACAATTGCCTTGAGAGCTGGCAATAGTCTGTAGGACACTAGCCACAAATGGAGTGCAATAATTTATTTCTTTGATACAGAGAGAGATTACAGGCAGGGGGAGTGGCAGAGGAAGAGCGAGAAGCAGACTCCTTGCTGAGCAGGGACTTGACTCACAGGGCTTTATCCCAGGACCCCAGGATCATGACCTGAGCCAAAAGCAGATGCTCTCCTGACTGAGCCACTGCTGCTTATATTTTGAGGGCCTGCAATCTGATGGTTGCCAGGCCAGGTTCTGAGGACACAAAATGAGACAAATAAGAAGGCAATAGCTGTCCTTGAGAGATAAAGGATCAATATCCAAACCATCTTGAAAAGGAAGGGATAACATGAACTTTTACCTTTCTTTCTTGACCAGGCACTATAGACAGAGATCCAGAAGGCTGATTCTGGTAAGAATTTTCACCCTTCACTGGCTTCTGTCAATTTTCCCCTGATCCCTTTTCCAAAGCTCCAGAGTTAAGCGGGTTTGAGGTAGAGAGTGAAGCTGGGGTATCTACCAGAATTTAGCAATGTTTTTAATTTTATTTTAGTTTCCCCTTGGCTGTTTAAGGGAATACTGGTAGCAGTTTACTGGAGAATCCCTTGGAATCCCGTCAGTCCTGAAAGGGGCCCGTGTG
The DNA here is from genome assembly GCF_053574225.1 of Canis aureus. Classification (NCBI taxonomy): domain Eukaryota; kingdom Metazoa; phylum Chordata; class Mammalia; order Carnivora; family Canidae; genus Canis; species Canis aureus. Next base: position 9,465,386 of record NC_135627.1, read on the forward strand.
GGGGCCTTCTTTTGGTGGTAGATATAGGGGCTTCTGGATATAGGCCATTATAGTCTGGATAGAGGCAGATTTTTGTTTATGGTCCTGTAGTCTATTTAGAGTGGAAAGGCAGCACAGATGGAGGATTACTGAGGTCGAGGAGGGTAGCAGGGAGTAGTAGAAGTCATTTCATTCTCATAATCTTTTTAGGAACCTCTTATCCTTAATTATTTATTAGCTTTTTGCAATGAATCTTTCCATGAAGGTGTTTTGGACTTTTGAAGTCTTTCAAATTCTTCTGCATGCCAATCAAAATAGGTCTCCCATTTTGTTTGTTTGATTCAGGAACACTTACTTCTAAAGCATTTAAAAAAGTTTTCATTTATTTATTCATGAGACACACAGAAAGAGAGAGAGAGAGAGAGGCAGAGGGAGAAGCAGGCTCCATGCAGGGTGCCTGACGTGGGACTCGATCCCAGGGCTCCAGGACCACGATCTGGGCTGAAGGCGGCGCTAAGCCACTGAGCCACCCGGGCTGCCCAGAACAGTTACTTTCAAGTTCACTTTTAAAATAAATGATCTTTTCTAATTGGAATGTTCCCCATAAAGGCCATTTTAAATCTAGACTGTCTTGGTAAGATCTGGCCATTTTTGTAGATACTTACAACTTTGGGGACCATAGTCCTTAGACATAAAATAAACATTTGTACTGGAAGATGGCATACTTGATTCTTTGGAACTTGATGATCCCATTTCTTTAGCGAAGCTTTGGGTCTCCCAGAGCCAAATGTCTAAGAGGTACATGCCATTGGGTTGGGAATTTTGTGGTGTTTTACAGTGTGCCTTGTTGCTCACACATTTTCTTGACATTGGCAGATGGCCTAGTGTCGATCTAACCCATTCTGTGATCAATTTATCCTAGCACAGGAGTCTTCCAGTTAGGTGGTAAACACTCTAAGAGCTTTTAGGCATTATGTGACCTGTGCTCACATATTCTGTGATTTTGGCTTCTGAGATTCCCATTAGCAATAGATCTATTATTTCTTTCACAAAAAAAATGTCTTTATAGTGGTGGATACCTTAATGGCTTTTAATAGTCTAGCTTGCACCCACTTAGATTTTGATGTGTCATTGGTTGGAAAAGGCTGAATTTCTTGTCTTCATTTCCCCAAGTTTCCTCGCAGTTTGTGCTGTGAACTTACCTTAAAGCGTTGTGAGTCTTGCCCCCCCCCCCAAGGCTGCCATCTTTCTTTCTTTAGATAGAGGGGTAACCACTATTTTCCTTTCAAATAATCCATCATAATTCAGCCATACTTACTGTTTCTGCCTGCCTGTCCACAGTTCCTGAGACTTGTAAGGAACCCCTCAAAGGTGCCTACCTTGTAGATGAGTTTGGCCACAAACTTAAATGTTGTAGCTCACTAAGTCTCGTTGCAAAAAACCTGGAGTCCCTCATACCTCAATTTTCCAACTGGAAGAATTAAGATGAATAAATTTGAGTAGCTCAGAATGCAAAAGAAGCAGAGCTTGATCAGAGAGAAACTTATCAGAGCAGCCAGAGAGGCAGCAAATAAAATGGCTCTCTGGGTACATTCGCGTGCTTCTAGAAGCCATCCCGGAATCTTTAGCAGCTGTCTTCAGGTCTCATCTCATTGCCAAAACTGGCAATTTGCAAAACGAAAACAATTTAGTAATCAGTCTGATGTCCTTTCTTCAAGGGAAAGCAATCCTTGGTTGGGGGAGTACAGTGCTCATGAGTAGTTGGAACATTATTCCCAAGGAATTTGGGGAAAATATGAGTTTTAAAAAACATTAGAAGAGGCCATGTGGAAGCAGGCATGATTGGCTAGGAGGTTAGGGATTCCCTTATAAGGACGGCAGGTCCTATTTTCTAAGGTAAGGTAACCTAGCTAAAGCTGAGTTGGAGGTTTGTGATTTGTATATGTTAGATTTCCTTGACAGGTGTTTCCCATTAAGTGCAGGCTCACTCAAGTTTGGATTTGTGATGTGGGCCAGGTTGCAGGGCCTGCCTCCATTTTGTGGGTCCTGATATACAAATTAACTTTATCGGGGCTTGTGAACAGATCATGTGTTCTGTGACATGGTCAGATTTACTGTTAAGACAATTGCTATGGTGGACAGTGTGGGTTAAAATAACTTTGAATGGGGGCAAGATTGAAGGTAGAAAGTCCAAAAGGAAGCAACTGAAGTAGAAGTGGCAAGGTCCAAAACAAGCCAGTGACAGGGGCTGGACTGGAAGGAAGTGCAGTCTCTCTACCGCAGTGGCCAATGTGAATTTGGGAAGGAAGAAGAGGGAGGAATCTAGAATGTTTTGACCATAGGTTTTTGATTTGGATGACTCCTGTTCGCCAGTAGCATTCCCCCATTTCCTTGAAACACGAGGTAAAAAACTTAGCTCTCTTCAGGCTCTTCATATCAAAGCGCTGTGGTAGTGAAAGTAGAAAACTGACAAGCTTCTCTTTTTAGATCAAAACTTAAATAGGCAGTTCTAGGAGAGTTGTTCTGGGATAAAGAGTTCATTTTCTTCACTTCAAACCTGGAAGTCCTCAGGGATGGAAAAAAATGCTTTACAATGAAGAAAAGTCAAGAAATTTTTTTCATGATAATATGCAGTTCTTTGTCAGTAGTAGATGTTTTTGTACACAATAGCTTGTTCAGTTTGAGGAGTCCATGAGTACAATTAAAAGCCAAGTTTTCCAATTAACTATTCAGGCCTGGCAAGAAAAGGAAGTGTGAACTTTATTGAATTTACATATGTAAGTGTGCGCACCTGCTTTTTAGATAGAAAGGAATGTAGTTGTAATTAAAATGCTTTTTTCCCCCTATAACATTTTGTTGTCTACACAATTACAGTGGATCGGTGTAACCTTTTCAGGAATGCTGCCTTTTAGATAAAGTGTAGTTTGGGAGGGATTGCAATCTCTTTTCTTTCCATTTCCTATGTGGAGCACAGGGTACACTACTGTTGTACTTCAAGAAAGAAGAAATGTGAGAATAAGACTTAAAAAATTAAAACAATTGTAGGGCTTTTAAGAAAAATAGCCAGCTATTTTAAAGTCTGAAACTCATCTTTGGTTGTGTTACTGTTGTACACCAGGTATTGTAGTTCTTAAGCAAAGGAAAGATCTGTTTGCCAGAAGGCCTGAGTCAGTTCTTTAAATACTCAGTAATCACCATTCTGCTTCAACATTTTACTGGTGGGCCAGATTTTTTTTTTTTCCAAAATGCCATTTTTTGTTTGCTAAACATAGTTTTTTTTTAATAAATTTATTTTTTATTGGTGTTCAATTTGCCAACACATAGAATAACACCCAGTGCTCATCCTATCAAGTGCCCCCCTCAGTGCCTGTCACCCAGTCATCCCCACCCCCCGCCCACCTCCCCTTCCAACACCCCTAGTTCATTTCCCAGAGTTAGGAGTCTCTCATGTTCTGTCTCCCTTTCTGATATTTCCCACTCATTTCTTCTCCTTTCCCCTTTATTCCCTTTCACTATTTTTTATATTCCCCAAATGAAGGATACCATATAATGTTTGTCCTTCTCCTATTGACTTATTTCACTCAGCATAATACCCTCCAGTTCCATCCACGTTGAAGCAAATGGTGGGTATTTGTCGTTTCTAATGGCTGAGGAATATCCCACTGTATACATAGACCACATCTTCTTTATCCATTCATCTTTCGATGGACACCGAGGCTCCTTCCACAGTTTGGCTATTGTGGACATTGCTGCTATAAACATCGGGGTGCAGGTGTCCCGGCGTTTCATTGCATCTGTATCTTTGGGGTAAATCCCCAGCAGTGCAATTGCTGGGTCGTAGGGCAGGTCTATTTTTAACTCTTTGAAGAGCCTCCACACAGTTTTCCAGAGTGGCTGCACATTTCCAGTGGCAGTTCACATTCCCACCAACAGTGCAGGAGGGTTCCCCTTTCTCCACATCCTCTCCAACATTTGTGGTTTCCTGCCTTGTTAATTTTCCCCATTCTCACTGGTGTGAGGTGGTATCTCATTGTGGTTTTGATTTGTATTTCCGTGATGGCCAGTGATGCAGAGCATTTTCTCATGTGCTTGTTGGGCATGTCTATGTCTTCCTCTGTGAGATTTCTGTTCATGTCTTTTGCCCATTTCATGATTGGATTGTTTGTTTCTTTGCTGTTGAGTTTAAGAAGTTCTTTATAGATCTTGGAAACCAGCCTGGTGGGCCAGATTGAAAACAGTAGCCCAGTTGGCTTGCTCCTCCTCTATTATCCAATGACTTGACCTGTTTCCTAGGAATTTGCATTTTTCACAGATTTTTTTTTAAAGATTTTATTTATTTATTCATGAGAGACAGAGAGAGAGAGAGAGAGAGAGAGAGGCAGAGACACAGGCAGAGGGAGAAGCAGGCTCCATGCAGGGAGCCTGACGTGGGACTTGATCCCGGGTCTTCAGGATCTCCAGGATCTCCAGGATCACACTCTGGGCCCAAGGCAGCACTAAACTGCTGAGCCACCTGGGCTGCCATTTTCACTGACTTAATTACATTCTCTTTTACGTTGAAGTTTTCCACTCAAATGCCAATTCAGTGACATAAAATTCCTCATATATCATACATATAGTAACGGATATGAAATCCTGGAAATACTTTTAATGGAGTGGATGTTAGAACTATTTTAATGATGCAGTAACAAAAAATGAAAAAAGTGAATTTTAAAAGGATAGAAATTTTGCATCATTAGTACTTATTGTTGATTCTCTCTTTTCTAATTATATTTCTGTTTGAAATCTTGGGAATAATCTTAAAGAGCACAGTTCTGAGGTGATTCTGTGGCACATGCACCTTTTTTATGGGAACATTAAACCCGTGGTATATAAGAGTGTGGCCTAATCTGCAGAAGCATGAAGTTTGATCTCTGTTCTTTGCTTTGTCCTTTACCAAAGTGCTTTTCCATCTCTGAAAATTCACCCTTTGTCCCACTCTGCCTGTATTTGTGCTATCATACTTGAAATTTTGTCCTTTCACATATTTCCTTGAGGCATGCCTTTCAAAAGTTTTGTTCTTAATTTACTCTTCAGGCAAGGTTGGGATTAGCATTCTATTGAATCTTCAACTTTCACGTGTATTACATGAGGGAAAAAAGGCAAAAAAGACTAACAATACAGTTGTCAGAGAGTAAATGAGAAACGTGTATTTTGACTTGAGACGTTCACCTAAAGTGGCATTTATTTGACTTAATTTTTTTTTTCTGGACTTTAAATAGCATGTAAAAAACTGTGATATGGATCTCTTGCTTCTTAGATTATATAATAAAATGACTTTTGGGTGATATTATTATAATAAATATTCTGCCTCACATTCCCACTAATGAATGCACATTAAAGTTACTAGATTATTTTTTTTTTAAGATTTTATTATTTATTTATTTATTCACGAGAGACACAGAGAGAGTGAGAGAGAGGCAGAGACACAGGCAAAGGGAGAAGCAGGCTCCATGCAGGGAGCCCGATGTGGGACTCGATCCCGGGACTCCAGGATCAGGCCCTGGGCTGAGGGCAGTGCTAAACCGCTAGAGCCACCCGGGCTGCCCAAGTTACTAGATTTTTAAAAGCATATTGCTCTCCTACTTTAACAGAAATATTTTGAATTACTTTGAATCTGATGTTATCACTATCTCTAAATAAATGATTACAACTGTAGAGAATGCTTTCTATGTACGACATAACTTACCTATATTACCTAATTAGTTCTCATAACCACAGGTAAGAATTTTTCTTATAACATGAGTTTGAACTATATGGGGTCCAATTGTATGTGGATGTTTTTCAATAAATCTATTGGAAAAATTTTTTGAGATTTCTGACAGTTGGAAAAAGCTTGCAGACAATGGTTAGCCTAGAAAGACTGAAAAAATTGAGGAAAAAGTTAGGTATTATTATAATAATATAGTATATTATACATATAACATACAAAATATGTTAACCAACTGTTTACATTATTGGTAAGGCTTCCAGTCAGCAGTAGGCTATTGGTAGTTAAGTTTTTGGAGAGTCAAAAGTTATACATGGACTTTTTTTTTTTTTTTTTTTTTATATACATGGACTTTTGACTGTGCAGGGGATCAGCACCCCTAAGCTGGGTGTTGTTCAAGAGTCAACTGTATTTATCCTTAAAAGGATAAAACCCAGGTATGAAGAGGTTAAGGAAGTTGCCTGGTGGTATCTAGCTAGCAATTAAAGATCCAGGCACAAACTCAAGCAGTATTACTCCAGAATGCATACTCTTAAATCCTTGTGTTGTAGCTGCCTCTCTAAAGACCATGTTCAAAGAATGTGTGCAGGGATGCCTGGGTGGCTCAGCAGTTGAGTGTCTGCTTTCCCGGAATCCCGGAATCAGGTCCCACATCGGGCTCCCTGCATGGAGCCTGCTTCTCCCTCTGCCTATGTCTCTGCCTCTCTCTCTCTCTCTCTCTCTCTCTCTCTCTCTGTATGTGTGTCTCTCATGAATGAATAAAGTCTTTAAAAACAAACAAGAACAAAGAATGTGTGCATACCTGGCCAGCATGTTTTAGTGTGTCTGAATCATTATATCCTGAAACTAAAAGAGACCGTAATATATTCAGTATTTGGATATTCAGAACTTATAATGCTTTTTTTATGGAGCATAATTTACACCTTAAAACACCAGTTCTTAACTGCATTGTTTGAAGTCTTTTGACTATTGTATCCTTGTAACCAGTGCCCCAGTCAAAACATAGAACATACCATCACCCCAGAAAACCCCTTCCCTGTTCTCTTCTATTTCCATCTGGGACTCTCCTAAGAAGCAGCCACCATTCTGATGTCTCTCACTTAAACTTAGCATGCGGTAGAACCTCATATTATAAAATCATGGTGTTCTCACACTTTTGAGTTTGCTTCTTTCACTCACCATTTTGTTTTTGAGATTTATCCATGTCATTGCATGTTAGATGTGTATAGAATGTGATGTGATAGCTTTTGTTTACTTTTTTTTTCCTGTAAATTAGAAACTCCTAATTGAACAGACTTACTTTAGTTAACAGGCAGAAGTTGTCCACAACTACAAAGGATTTGAGAGTTGACCCAGTTTGCAGGCTAGCAAGTTAGCCTGCCCCAGTTACATAGATGCTGGCTGAAGACAGGTGACTCCTGGGTCAGAGATAAAGGACTTTATTACTCAGGACACAGCAGGCAGCATGAGCTTCATGTTCTCATTGATTCCTCTTGTCCCCAAATCCCCCAGGAGCAAAGCTGAGTGACCCAGGTAGATGCTTGTGCATGAGGTTTATGTCATGGCTGAGGAACTCCAGCGTTAGACAGTCCCCCATCTTTTAAGGAGTGTCTAGCAAAGCTGCCCAACCTTTGCCCCGCAGGGAGGTATTGTCTTTATTTTCCTGGTCAGGAAACAAATCTGTCTTCTAACCTGGAAGGAGGCATTATCCCTGGATTCCAAGGTTGTAGTATCCTTGCAAAGAGTCTGAGATAAAAGCTGGTACAAGACATGCAGAAATCCCATGGATAAGTTGTCATTTAAATCTATTTCTGAAAAGCAAAGCTTTCTTCCCTTTCTGTTTCTCTTAGGACTGCTGTTCTTGTTGTTCCAAAGGTGAAGTTAGTCTATAGAAAAATGTCTGATATTTGTGAATTCAAAAGTGATCCTGAGGTTTTGAGAAGATAGATGGTATATAATCCTATACAATAATCTTATCAGTATTTATTAAATGGGATGTGGTATATTCTCTATTAGTTACTGAAAGGGATTTAAAACATCCTGTAAGGATTTGGTCTTTGGCCCATCAGTATGTAAGCTAAATGTATGGAGAATGTGAGAAATGAAGGAGTCCTGAACAACTGAAGGTTAACTGGAGTGCTGTAGGACACACCTGTGGGATGTCAGAGAAAGAAAGGGAAATCTTTTAGACAAGTGTGACCTTAGCTGAGTCTTGAATGCATTGTCTCACCTGGCGGGGGAGACAAGTATATTCTTGGCAGGGGGAGTAATAGGAGTGCAAGTCAAAGGCTGAGGGAAAGGTATATGGTGATTTGTGGGAATGTTAATGAAATCATATTTTCGAAGATTAGAGGAATCATAATTTGGAGTCCAAAAGCCTGGCAGAGGAGTTATACTGGATGTGGTAAAAATTAGTGAACTAGAGAATGTTTCCGCAGCAGGGAGTCACATGCTTGAGAACTGCTGTGGTACTGTTGGAAAGTGCAACTGGTGGAGCTGGTTGTGGGAGGGTAGCACTAGGAGGAGGCTTTCATAATAAAGCAGTCAATCGAAGAAGTGTCCTTTCTTATTTGGAGATGGGAAACAGGAACTCTGATTAAGGGATGGTTCTGAGTATGGCTGAATAACTAGCTGGCGAAGTATCCCTCATTGCTTGGAAGGAGACAAACCAAAGGCACACCGAGACACTGTAACTGGAAGGCCATTGCTTCCTCTGAACTTGGAGGGATGGCTAAGATAAAAGGTGTAAATGGGAGAAAGCAATGTCATTGGGGAGGCTCAAGTCAGCTTCAGTCTGCTCCTTGAAATCAATGATGATGTGCTGAGAACGTGGGACAGGAAGTGTAGCAAATATGCTGTTAAAGTTACATGTCCCTGATACATAGATGAACATGTGTCATACATGTCTTACATAATTTGAGGCCAGATCCCAGTTTGAATTCTCTAGCTCTAGTAGCTTTATTGGCTCTCTAAATAAGGTGGGACTGAAACACAGTGTTTTCAAGGTGAAGTATTGAGCAACTCTGTAGTACCTATGTACTCATCACAGCAATTTATTTCTCTACAAGATGATATTTTACAGTGAAACACCACAATGGGAAGGGCTAGAATGTCATAGGCTATTTGGATATAAAGCTATTTGGGTATTTCAGCAACGTGGACCACATTTTTTTCCTGTAAGAGTCCTGGTACAGTGTGCTGTTCTGGCTCTAGTGGTGAACATGTGTTTTAGTAACCCTTAATGACCACTAGTGGATCAGAGGTTAGTGGGGAGCTACATTCTGCTTGCTTGCTTTCTTTTTTTTTTTTTCTTTCTTTCTTTCTTTCTTTCTTTCTTTCTTTCTTTCTTTCTTTCTTTCTTTCTTTCTTTCTTTTTTTCTAATTTAAGGTTTTATTTATCTATTCATGAGAGACAGAGAGAGAGAGGCAGAGACACAGGCAGAGAGAGAGGGAGAAGCAGGCTCCATGCAGGGAGCCCGACGCGGGACTCGATCCCGGGACTCCAGGATCACTCCCTGGGCTGAAGGCAGGCACTAAACCGCTGAGCCACTCAGGGATCTCCACATTCTGCTTTCTGTTATAAAATTTGAATTGTGTTTTATGGCTTAATGCCTGTTCCTTGCATGTCTTTATAAACTGGTATTTTAAGGAAGATAACTTTTATTAAAATAAGAGTCTTAATTAAATTACTAATGACTATTCAACCTTTATAAAAATGTACCTAGTAAGGCCTTAAAAGCAGCAAGTTCAGTTTCTTTGATTTAGAACTAGGATCTTTGCTAAGGGTCACAGTATTTAAGAGTGATACTTATGGGATCACAAGCATAATTTATATAAGAGGGGGAATGGGTTCATTTTAGATGGTGATAGCAGTACTAGATGCATCGTGGTAGAAGCAAACTGGCATCATAAACCTGAATTCTAAAAAAAATAAAAAAAAATAAACCTGAATTCTGTCATTTATGTTAGTGCATAATTGAATTAATAAAAATCTTCCCAAAATAGGATAAAGGTTAATAGTTGTACAATGTGAATATTGTCAGAATATTGCAGAGTTAATAAGTAAAGGCCTAAGTGTTGTATTAGCATAGCTTTGGATAAAAAATTAAAATATACACCGTTTGCATATAAAGATGCTACTTCAGAATTCACATTGTGCTTTATGGATTGGCATAGATATACACACTTTCTTATCTAGTCTTTCTGGTGCCCACTAACAAGGATTTGTGAGAGCCTTGAGAAAGGACATTAGAGTCATTGAACTGACTCTGAATCGTAACCTTACTCTCTTCTTGGTGTGATCCAAAGCAGAAGGAGGCATTAACTCTGTGAAATCTTGGTGACAGTTTTTGCCTGACTATGCCTTTCCTTTCATTGTAACAATTTAAATGTAAGGCAGTTCCTTGACCCTTTCTTTCTTGTGTTCTTTTAAATTTGTAATTGGTAGAAATGCTTTTTAATATTATTGTAGATTTCATTATGAGTTCTTCTTATCTCCTCTTCAGAATTATAAGAAAATTAAGGAAAATGGTAGAAGTTGGTACTGTTAGGCAGCCCCGGTGGCTTAGCGCCATCTTCAGCCCAGGGTGTGATCCTGGAGACCCAGGATCGAGTCCCACGTCAGGCTCCCTGCATGGAGACTGCTTCTCCCTCTGCCTGTGTCTCTGCCTCTCTCTCTCTCTGTGTCCCTTATGAATAAATAAATAAAATCTTAAAAAAAAAAAAAAGAAGTTGGTACTGCTAATAAATATGGCAATACAGGTACAAGGGACTTCGAAAATGGTGTAAGAGTAACTTTTAGGTAATACACATTATATTTATTTCCTAATTGCTATATTCCATTATGGTAAAATGTCCATATTTTGAGCTGCTGAATAGTGAGTGATATTCTATTTTAACTAAATTGTGGTTTGAATTTTTTTAATTTACAGGGAAAATGCTAAGTGTGTTGAATATATTTATGGAATGTATGCAAGGCATTTTAGCTTATTGCTAAATCCTGGATGTTTGTATACGTTCTCAATCTGCAGGCCAGTACAATCTTTTGCCCAAGAGAGCCGTTTGAGAAAGGTTCGTATTAACAGCATTCTGAAAGCAGAAAAAAATAGCTAAGAAGTAGGATCAATTAAAAAATAATAGGATATAAAAAAAATAATAGGATATATATTTTGTGTTTTTAAACTTAGGATTTTGAAATTAAAAAACAAATACTTTGTATCTTCACCAGTTCATTTCATGGCTTTTCAGTTGCTTTTGTTGAGATGATATTTAATTAAGATTAGATACTAAGATCTATACCATATGATGTAATGATTGAACACGACATTTTTAAGCATGTCTACTTCCTAAATCAGGTTAGCTAGTCAGGCATCTTAAGGTATTGGGTAGTTAAGGATTGCTATACTATAACCAGGATTTTAAACTTCTTTCAGATAATAGGCCATGTGGGTAACTTAGAAGTAAGAGTTCCTACCTCCAAATTTATGATATGTGATTAACACTGTAGGTTCTTTTATAGGTTTCAGTGTTGTTGTTTTTTTTTATTGTGATTTCCCTGTGTACTGAGAAATATTAGAGGATGAACAGAAAATAAGACATGAAAGAAAGGAATAAATAGACAATAGGACTTTAGGCTATTTAAAAATTCATTGGTAGGAAATGAAGAACACTCTAACTGACTTCTGTGGCTGCTGTCTTCATATGGTCAGTGCAGGAGTTTTAAGGTATCTAGCATCATTGATTCCCACTGTCTGTGGTGAAACATTCAGTAGCCCCTGAGTATCCATGGTTTTGCTTTCCAAGTTTCGGTCATCTTCCTGCAACCATAGACCAGAAGTGGATGATTCTTCTGACCATTGGTCGGAAGGTCAGTAGTTGTCTAACACTGTGTTCCAATGCCTACGTCATTCCCCTCACTTTATCTCCTCACCTAGGCATTTTATCATCTCCCATCACCACAAGAAGAACAGTGAGTACAGCACAAGTAGATATTTTGAGAGACCACACTCTCACAACTTTTATTACAGTACATTGTTAACATTGCTCTATTTTATTATTATTGTTGTTAATCTCTTACTGCACCTAATTTATAAATTAAACATTATCATACATATGTATATATAGGAAAAAGCATCTATATAGGGTTTGGTAGGGTCAACACTTTCATGCATCCACTGGATGTCTTGAAACATATGCCCCACAGATAAGGTGGGGGGGGGGAGGCTACTGTATTTGCCAATATTTTTTTTACTTTATAATCTCCTGATGATGCTATGACTCTTCTATCTCACTTTATTAACTAACCTGCCATATAAAGGAATCTATTTTAGATGTTCTCATGCATTATTTTTTGTTTGTTTGTTTTTTGTTTTTCCTTCAGCTACTTCATTTAATAAGGAAGGAGGAGATAATACCTTGATTCTAAGACTCCCTTTAAATTAATTACCTGTATCACTTTGGGATGGGCTCCCAACTGGATTAGAAATTATGGTTTAATAAAAAAATAAAATATGTGGACTTATGGTATATGTCTGTAGAGCATAGCATCTAATTTCTTTTGATTAATATTGTAGGGTATAGTCATATCACAGAATAATCTTTCATTCCTGTGGCGCTGATGCTGTGGGACTAATAAGAGGGTGTGGAGGGCTTTCTGGAAAGGATCAAACCCTAACTAAGTCATGATAGATAATATCTATCATAGATAACTTCTATGAATAATTGTCTCTGCTCATTAGTTATCATTTACTCCTTTCTCTACTTAAGAAATAATATTAGAGTTAATATAAGGACATTATTAGAATAACCTTGAATATATTCTAATTATATAAAAAAATCAACCATTGACAAATATTAGTACTTTATTGTTAGTAATAAATTACTTGAGCCACATCATGCAGCTGATCATGGTATATGAGTGGTTCAGGCACTGTGATTAAGAACTGATATTTTAGGGATGCCTGGGTGGCTCAGCGGTTGATAGTCTAGACGCCTTAGGTCAGGGTGTGATCCCAGTCTGGGGGGATCAAGTTCTGCATCGAGCTCCCTTTGAGGAGCCTGCTTCCCCCTCTGCCTATGTATCTGTGTCTCTCTGTATGTGTCTCATGAATAATTAAATAACTTTTTTTTAAATAAAATTTTTTTAAAAAATTTTAAAAAACTGATATTTTAGATTTTGGTGTTTGAGGATTGGTTTCTTTTTTAAAAAATAATATTACAGTTTTTTAATAGCATTTTTAAAGAATGAAGTCCCATTTCAGGTGGTTTGATTCAATATCCAACACTTACTGAATTCCTTCTATGAAGAATGGTATGCTTGGTCCAGTGGATGATGTATGAAGACAGGATCTTAGTCTTTCTAGGGGCAGTAGAGGGATAAGAAGGTTGGATAAAGATAGAAGGCTACTGGGTATGGTCAGTCCTGGAGCTAAAGAAGCAGTATTGCTAGAGGTGGAGGAATGAATCGATCCATTCTCCATCATTTCTCTCCTGTTTCCTTTTTCCCTTTGCCACTGCCACTTGTGAGATTCTGCATGTTGGACTAAATGAGGGATAGATTTGGGCTGGAGTATTCCAGAAAGAAGGCAGAGTCCATGGCTGTCCTTAGATAGCATTTCATGATAGGTTGGGTGCATTTTTAAGTTGAAGAATGCAGTGACAATAGTAATAGCTATAAAACAAGTCATGACTGGAAATTGTTTTTTGCCCCAGAAGGCCCACTGGAAATGCCCTTGGGGGTATTTGTGCAACTTTTTGATCTTTTTAAAATATGTTTACATGGCTATCCGTAGGTAGAATGCTTTCTGTAATATAAGAAATCCAAAATAATTGGTAGTACAACTATAATATCATTGTAAATATATTTCTCAGATCCAGATTATGAATTATCAATTTCATTTTTATGAGAGCTTTATTGAGGTATAATTCACATATTTTAAAATTTATCCTTTTAAAGTGTACATTTTAATAATTTTCAAATATATTCAGATATTGTGCAACTGTAACCATTACTACCATCTAATTTTAGAACCTTTCATTAACTTGAAAAGAAACTGCATACCTATAGCAAGTCACTATCTCTTCCTCCCCTTATATCCTGGCAAGGATTAACTCTCTTTTTGTTTCTGTGAGTTTGCTTATTCTGGATATTTTATATATAATACATGAATTCATTCAATTAGGATAATGTTTTCAAGGTTCATCCATGTTGTAATACATATCAATACTTCATTCTGTTTTATTTTCCAATAATATTCCCTTGTATAGATATACCACATTTTGTTTATTTATTCTTCAGATGAAGCACATTTGGGTTGTTTCCGTTTTTTATTACTAAAATATAATGCTGCTGTGAATATTTGTGTATAAATTTTTACTCATGTAAAAATTTCAGTTTTTTGAGGCATAGAATTGCTGGTCAGATGATAATTCTGTGTTAATACCTTGAGAGACCACCAAATTGTTTTAAAAAGTAGCTGCACAATTTTATATTTCTTCCAGCAATATGTGAAGGTTTCAGTTTCTCCCATTCTTGCCAATACTTGTTATTGTCTGTTGTTTTGATTATAGTCATCCTAGTGAGTGTGAAGTAGTAAGTCATTATGGTTTTGATTTGCATTTCTTTAATGACTAATGATGGTGAGCTTCTTTTCATGTGTTTATTGGCTATTTGTATATCTTCTTTGAAGAAATATTTATTCAAATTCTTTGCCCATTTTTAACTGGATTGACTTTATTTTTGAGTTGTAAGTTGTTCTTTACATATTCTGGATACAAGTTTCTTATTAAGTACAATTTATCTATTTTTTTTCATTCGTGTATTTGTTGTCCTATCTAAGAAACCATTTACTAACTGAAGATTTAGTCCTAACTTTTGTTCTGAGCCCCTTTCACTTCGGTGTTTGGTCCTTTTTGATTTTATTTTTATATATGGTGTAAGGTATGGGTCCAGCTACATTTCTTTGCTGTAAAGATTCAACTGTCCAGGGAATATTTGTGGAAAACCTCATGAGAGTTACAAATTTCATTTTAAGTTAATGTATAACCAAAGGACTTTTTACCATTCTTAATTTACTTTATTAAAGAATAATCTAAAGATGTCTTGATATTTCAAAGAAATGAATTTTGTTATATATTACATGAAATTATGATAATGATACTATGAAAATTTTTGGTAGCAATGCATACCAACTTTTACTTTACTTACTTTACTTAGTTTAGCTTATAAACACTTAAAAATTATACTCTGTGAAACTTATAAACACCTTTAAGAAATTAATACCCTTGTGAAAACAGAACACAGGCTATTTATAGATATATAGAGTGAACAATTTTTATAGATTTACCTTTTTATTTTTTTATTTATTTTTTTAATAGATTTACCTTTTTAAAAAAAGATTTTATTTATTCATGAGAGACAGAGAGAGAGAGAAAGAGAGAGAGAAGCAGAGACACAGGCAGAGAGAGAAGCAGGCTCCATGCAGGGAGCCCGATGTGGGACTCGATCCTGGGTCTCCAGGATCATGCCCTGCGCTGAAGGTGGCACTAAACCGCTGAGCCACCTGGGCTGCCCTATATTTATCTTTGATTGAAATATTGCTCTGGCTCTTCTTATCTATTTATTTTCAAAGCATGGGCATTTCATTAATATACTGACAATATGATACAATATTTACATTTAATTTGTCTACTTAGATTTAATTTTAATGCAGTGAAGGTGAGAATTCACTGTGAGATATAAATTATACTTCTTTTATTTAAATTTATTCCAGTTCACTACCTAAATATCTCGTGTGAAACCTAAACATTCCTTGATATGAATGTCATCTAAAGTTGTAACAGAACAACCCCTGCTACTATAGCTTACTGTGCTTTGTTTAAAAAAAAATATCACCCTATTTTCTATTAGAGTTAAGCTGTGTCATTATATATAGGTAGAGCCTCTCTCATAGCAGGTGAACATTCTCAATTCCAATCATCTGAGGAAAGATTCAGACATCAACTTGAACTCTGAAAGTGGGAGTAAACTACATAGGAAAAAAAATATCACACTCTCCCTATTGCTTCTCTTGGGTTAGGTTATTGGGTTATTAGATGTAATTAGGCTTTTGGGGCAGGTTGGAAGCTTAGCAGGGGGACATTCACGTATTGAAGTCTAAACTGTAAACAGGTAAACTATATGCTAGAATCCGGATCCATGGCATTTTATGTTGATTTTCTTCATGTTATTTCAAACATTTAATTATCTTATATTTATGTATTACAGCCTTGCCTTGGCTGTGCACTGGGAAATTAAGAGAAGAGCCGTTTACCTTTGCTTGAACTGAAGAATTAAATTTAGAGCAGCGCCAGTCTTTTCTTTCTTGAAGCCATCATTGGGGAGATATCCAAAGGGGAGTTGAATCTCAGGAGTCATGGTTAAGGCTATAAAAGGCCTAGCTGGCTTTCCAGTGAAAGCTTTGGGAAATCTTGGTGTTAGTTTCTAAGGAATAGAATAGGTTTTCCCTCCAAAGGTAAATTTTTTTTTTGATGATATAAAAAAATGTTTTATTTTCAAGTGCATTGCCATAGAGGAGTGAATTATGAGCCTCCTTTGCACTTCAGAGCCCTAACCAGGTCTTTGGTCTCAAGCCTTCAGGGCTGAAAGGAGCCTAGAACATTTTGTATTTTGCCCAGAGTGGGAATGACTGCAAACAGACAGTTCTGAAGTCCTTATATTGTTCTTGAGCTAAAGAATGTTGTCAAATATCTTTGCTAGAATTTTACAGTATCTGCTTTTCCGTGTCTATATTGTGGAGATGAGTCTTAATCACCTATACTAAAATATTTCAAAATATTTTATAAACTTTCCTAATTCGTATATTTACTTCATTTTTATTATTCTCTTCCTTAATCGCTTATATCGAACAATAATTGCCTCAAAAACTTTGAGGTACATTTTATGGGTTGTTCGTATTCTTTGATGCTGTTCGCCCTAGCTGTAAATGCATGGAGCACATTTTAAAGCAACCTTTTTGTACTGTCCTGTTGCTCTCAAAGATTGTTGTTGTACTTTTTCAGCTGTAAAAGCCTCATTTGTAGCTTTGAACTTTTCATTTTACTACTGGGTTTTTATTTTATTTTTTTCCAGCACTTCCCTTTCTGTAGTGTATTTAATTCTTTGTCGTGTTATTGGTGATACTACTCACACCTGACACTATAAATAGCTCATCTAGTCAACTTTGTATTATTCATGAAAATCGTAGCCCTTTCCTTTGTTCCTGCCTAACAACTTTGGGCTCTGTTGTTCATTTAATTTCCTTAGAAAAAAATATAACCTAGAGATTGAAGGTCTAGCTTGAATTTGCCTCTTTCAGGGTCTTTTAGGAAATGCCCTGCCTCATCAAGGAGCATCCTGTCTTGGGTGGGAGAGGGTTTGCACCCAGTGAGCACATGCTTTCCACTCCAGGAGTCAGGTGACTAGGGTTATTTCTAACTCCTGGCACCCCTGGGCTTGTGATGACTACTTACCACTCGGGAGACACAATGAACACCAGACTCTTCTTTTTCTCGAAAATACCATTGGAAAACTCAAAATTTCAATGTGCTGAGAAAATATAGTTGAGAACTTAGCAAGTGAAGATGAATGGCCTGATTCAAAATGTCAATCAACTAATTACAATAATTGATTTTCAATTGAATATTTAATGTCATAACAAGAACAGTGAAATTTCTTTTCAAGTTATTTTGTACTTCCTTGGATATTTAGTTACTTTATTTATTTAGAATTTTGTAGTGGTGGGAGTTCTTTCCAGGAGAGGCTGTGGGTGAGGAAAATATATGTTTAAGAGCATTATAGACTAAACAATTGTATCTATGACTCAGAAGAGAGTCCTGGGCTACATATAGACATGTGGGCATCATTGTTGTGTGGCTAATAGCTGAAAGCTTAGGAATGAAGAGGGCATGGAGGAGAGAGAATCAAGGGAAGATGTCTTAGAACTGAGTACTTACCAATTCCAATGTTTAAGACATAGAAGCCAGTCGGGCATATGTTATTGACAGGAGAACCCACTGACTCATTCCTTAAATATGAATATCAGTGTGAAATGGACTCTTGATACTATAGCTGCTGAATGAATATATATATATGTATATATATATTTGCAAATATATATATGTGTGTGTGTGTGTGTGTGTTTGAACTCAATAAAGAGAGAAGATACATTTTAAAAAAGAAAATTCATTAGGTTACCTTGTTCTTTTGATTATGATATTTGCCTTTATATATGTAGTTTTTAATCTGTTGTTAATCTTTTTGAGGAGCAGGTTTGAAAAATAAAAAAATAAGGCAGACTTTTTATTGACATTTTTATTTGCTGAGTTGAGGTTGGGTTTTCTTAAGACTAAGCATTGGTTATCTTGTGTGGAAAGAAAATCACATGAATGTTTTTTATTACTAGAATTTGGAGGACACAGCTCTAAATTACAAATTGAATTTTATGCTTCAGAATGTGCTTCCCAATATGCAGTTTTACCTTCTGAACATCAGGTCTTTAATTTATTTCACTTAGAAGGTAGGCTTATATGTTAGATTTAATTTGATTTTTTAAATGATAAAACCTTTCATAGTCTTCTGCATCATTATCAGTATAGAATAATAGTTTATGTCAAGGACTTGACTTACTGGTCATTAGTATGTTCCAATGTTTTATATTTTCAGCTAAAACATTTTATTATTTGAATCACACTCTCCCCTGGTTCTGGTTTGATCATGGCTGTGATTTGTGTGCCATTCTCAATTAGAGGCTGAGGAGCACCATTTCTTTCTGGCTCCCGCTAAACACCTGCCCCTGCATTGTTCCTGCATCTAATGATGAGAATTAAGATCACACATGGATGTAGATTTGTGTGTGGGTTGTGATTATGGTAGCAGAGGCATGACTTTTTATCTGAGTAGATGACTTTTTCTATCCCTCTCCGAATTTCCAGTTCCACGGGATAGAGTTGGTTGAAATGACTGGCCAGATGTTACAGCTTATTTCATCCAAGCCTGATGCATTGCTATGTCCTTCAAAACTCTGGCTTATATAAAGTTAGTAGTCTGAAATAGAGTTTAGCAAATGTCTGTTCATAAACTGACATTCTCTCATATCTCAAGCATTCTTTCTACTATGGAATCATTCATTAGCAAGCTTGTATTTTTATGAAATTATTTCAAGGTATTGGGAAGTTGGTTAGATTGCACAGACTGCCAATATATCTTGGGTCACTTTAGCCTTTTATTGAAATAATCTCCAGAAGGGATTGGTTTGATTTTGCATGACAAAATTCTCGTCAGTAAATTTTTAGCAAAGTGGCAGAATCTGACTCATCTGCTTTTTGATATACATAAAATCAGATTTACAACTTTAAGATGTTACTTTGTTATTTATTTTCCATCAAATGTATCAGATATGGATTTTTGTACTGTTAAAAACATAATCCTGCCTGCATTCCCTTGTCTTCACAACTGACTGTAATCTCTTAAATGAACCATTGTGAGCTTGGACATCAAACATATTTACCTTACTTTTATATTTTAGCCATCTGTGCCCATTAAATTGTAAGTTCCAATAAGATCTCAGGCTCTGGCTAACTCATTATTGAATGTTTGGTACCTAGAAGAGTGTCTTGCAGGCAGTAGATGCTCAGTAGATACTTAACAATTTAATTCATTGAATTACTCAGTTTTAATATTTCTTCAATGTATAATTCTCCAGAACCTGGAGAAGATAGGCTACCTATGAGAAAGAGGGGTAAGTAATAGTAGCATCCTCTTTGTACTTTGAAACTACCCCTAGCAAAAAAATATTACTGCAACAGTTTGTTCCTACTTTGCACATACAAACAAGCTTCAGGTCTAGTCTAGAACAATATTATAGCATAGGTCACATCAACAGGGCTGGAACTTACTTCAGGGCTGGAAAGGTCCTGAAATGTCGTCCATCCCAACTTTCCATCCAGTGTTTGAGTTCCTTCCATAGCATTGCCTGTCAGCCTTGGCCATCTATGAGAATGACTTGAGGAGCTTTAGAAATCCTAGTGGTTGGCCCTCAGTGCGGTCCAATGGTCTAAGAATCTCCAGGGATGGGACTGGGGCATCGGTATTTTTTAAATCTCCTTTGGTGACTCCAATGTGCAGTCAAGGTTAAAAGCCATTGTTTTATAAAATCCCTGCCAAATATATTTCCAGTCTAATTGAACTCCTTTGGAGATGAGCACCTCACTACCAAACTTGGTTTTGTGTATATTCCATTTATTCAGATGTTGACTTAATTACAAGAATGTTTGAATTATATACTGGTTGAATTACATGACATAAATCAAGCTCACCAATTTAATACTCAAATATTGATAAACAACACTTAAGAGAGACTGACACTTAAATTTGAATTATCTTCTTTGAAATAGTATTGCAACACTATTGAATGACTTCCAAAGGGCTGGTCATAAAATCACTTCAATCATTTTCAAATCTTACTTCAGCGGTAATCAGATTACTTGGTGTGACTCAGATGAACATTCTGCTCTATCTTAGAGTATTATGATTGTTTTATTTTCTGGTACCTGGGGAGACAGAAAAGTGATGGGCAGATTGTTTTTTGTATTTATCTGCCTGCACTTTACTGATATAATACACGATGTTTATTGCTAAGAATTAGGTAGGCCCTTTTGGAAATGTGCTAACTTCTTAGGACAGTAATGTGCTACCCAGGAAACTTCAAATATACTGAAAGAACTTAGGGGAGTGGTTATAGTTGGCTTTGTAAGTGCTTTTAGAGAAGAGTTTTTAGAGAAAGCTGTATGTGACACACAGATACGCAGACATGTGTATTCTTGCTTAGGAGCTTGTGTATCTGAAGGCCATTTACCTCTATGTCAATTTATTTGCATGCTTTTGCATTTCCTTTAGTAGAATGTGGGCACTTAAAGTCAGTATATAACATGATTATTAAATATTCAAGTGGTTGTAGAGCCAGACAAGCGTGGATTTTGGTCTCATTTCCATTCCTCCTCATTGTCTGGCCTGTGGCAGATTATTACTTTATCTCAGCCTCTGTCTCTATTTGTAAAGTAGATATATTGGCACATATCTTATAGGGATGTTGTGAGGCTTAATAGTAATAATGCATATAAAGTCACACAGTGAGACTCCTGTGGTTATTAGGAAGTACTTGTTAACATAAATTTTTTTGTTCCACTTTATTGTACCAGTATTTTATATTATTTTTATGTAAAAGGCTATACAAAAAAAAAAGGCTGTACATATTTAATATATACAACTAGATGAGTTTGGGGATGAAGACATACCATCACCAAGGCCAGAGACATATCCATCACCTCCTAAAGTTTCCTCTTGCCCCATTATTATTAATAGTAGCAGTAAGAGTACTTTACATAAAATCTGCCCTCTTAGAAAACTTTAAGTATACAATTGAGTATTGTTAGCTATAGGCAGGCAGTATGCTATATAGTAGACCTCCATAAGTTATTTATTTTACTTAACTAAAACTTTGTACCCCTTAACCACCACTTCCCCATTTTCCCCTCTCCCCAGCCCCTGGATATCATCATTCTATTCTCTGTTTCTGTAATTTGACTTTTTTAGGATTCCATATACAAATGAGATCATACAGTATTTGCCTTTCTGTGTCTGGTTTACTTTATTTAGCTAATGTCCTCCAGGCTCATCCATAATGCACAAATGGCAGGATTTCCTTCTTTTCTAAGACTGAATGGTACTCCATTGTATATGTATATACCACATTTTATTTATACATTCCTCCACTGATGGGTATTTAGATTGTTTTCTTATCTTGGCTATCGTGAATAATGTTGCAATAAACACGGGAGCTCAGGTTTCTCTTTGAAATCCTGATTTCAGTTCCTTTAGACAAATACCCAGAAGTGAGATTGCTGGATCATATGGTCGTTCTATTGTTAATTTTTTGAGGAGCCTCCATACTGTTTTCCATAATGTTCATTTTAATTTACATTCCTACCAACAATGTTTCCAGGTTTCCCCTTTCTCCATATCTTCACTGACACTTGTTTTCTTTTCTTTTTTTTAAATTAATAGCCATCTTAACAGGTGTGAGGTGATATTTCATTGTGGTTTTCATTTCCACTTTCTTGAGTAGCGATGTTGAGTACCTTTCCATATACCTGCAGCATTATTGGGCAGGTTATAATGGTTGTAAAATAATATCTTTTAAGACAATCATAGACAAAATCCTGGGACTAGTTCTGTTGAGAACATCACCTTTGCACTCCTTTATAAAAAACTACCCTCAGACATGATCTTAGATTGTGCCTTCACCAAACTGAATTTCCTATTGAGAGCCCTAATGCTACAGCTTATGGGTAAGGGTGGGTCTCTTTAAGGTCACAGAGCACAGTGGGGAATGGTTGAGGGCCTTAGGTTTTCCCTGGGACATCAGGAAATCTAGCCTTTATAGGTAGCACTCTTTTCAACTGAGACCCTTCTAGCATCTATTCATTGCTAGTCTTCTTGTCTTACATGTAGAGTTGTCAGATAAAGGATAACTATTTAAATTTTAATTTCAGATAAATAATTTTAATTATAAATATGCCCCAAGTATTGTGTGGAACATATTTGTACTAAAAGAAAGTATACATTGTTTCCTGAAATTCAAATTTAATGGGGAATTCTGTAGTTTTCTTATTTTTGTTTTTCTTCTTCTAAATCTGGCTATGCTGCCTAAGTGTTATAAGAATATTTTGGGTTAGATGTTTGGTAAGTTTTTAAAATGAAATGGTAGTATTTCTGAATGGAGTAGAGAGAAATACTGCTTAGATAAGTGAAGTGGCTATATTATAGCATTAAATGACTTGATTTGTTGAAATACTATAAATATAATTGTTACTGTTTAATAATAATAAATAAAATGAGACAATGATGGTGCAGGTAGAAGACTGTCTTCTTACTTCTCTAATTCCAAGAATTTAAGTGAATCCTAAACTTAATGCTCTTTCGACTATATACTTCCAGCACATTAAATAACATGTATTATAGTATCAGTATATCCTAATTTGAGAAAGTTTGAAGTTAAAAAGTGTTAATATATGATTATTCATGCTTTGAATAATTTCTTGCTTTATTAGTGCATTTAAAACATATTATGTACAAACCTTTTATTTGTGTATATTTTAATGTAGCAATTCTTGATCACCCCAGAACATACTGAATTTTCCTTTCTGTAAGCATTTATTTATTTAATTTTTTATTATTTTAAAATTTTTTCCTTCCATAGCTTTTTTTTTTTTACTTTGATATTCATTTATTTATTCATTCATTTAACATGACTAAGCATCTTCTATGTGCCAAGAATTGTGTTTAGTGCTGGAGATATAAAAATAAATAAGACAGAATCATTGTCCACATGGAGCTCACAGTATAGCTCTAGAAAGATGTGACATTGACATTATGATGGCATGTGACAAATATTATAACAAATGAAATATATTGCTTTTAGATCCACAAAAAGTAGCTTGATGGAGACTTCACTAAATATGTTTCATTTAAACTGGGTTTTCAAGGATGAATAAAAGTTTGTTCGACAAGAAGGCGGTTAAAGCCATTGGGGAGGGGTGTGGGGAAGGGAGAGAGAAAGAGAGAATTAGAAAAATCCCCAATAGCCCAGCCTATGAAAGATTGTGGAGTAACTGCTTAATAGTAAGAAGATGGTGGTGCCAGGGGCCCTCTGAAATAGCATAGAATGTGAAGTGGACAATAGGTTTAAAGACAGGTAAGATGAGCCCACTAAGACATCTTTTATGAGGTTCTAAATTTTGATTTTATTGTCTAGTCGACAGGGAATTACCCAAAGTTTTAAGTTAGTAAGACTTAACTGTTCATGTTTCAGGAACATATCTGGAATATAGAAAGACAGGTGGCCAGTTGCTGCAGTAGTTAAAGGTGGTGACATGAAGACATAGAAATACAGTAGTTGTAGTGGGAGTTGAGGCATCTTGGGTGGGCAACATTTCTAAGAATTTACTAGGTTTTGAATAATTTTCTGAGTGTTTTTTGGTGAGGAGCTTAGGGGAAGAAGTTTTGAGGATACAAGAGCTAAGTCTTGAGAGAGAGAGAGTGTATGTGTTTATGTGCATGTGTATATTATTCCCCCAAGAACTTAATGTCATTAGAGATAGGATCATTTTCCTAACACTTATTTTTTGGTTCCTCATAGCACATTAAATAATTCTCAGTAAATTCCTGTTAAACTTAAATAAGAAATGCAAAATGCTTATGATGAAGCATATTTATATATTAATTCTTTATTATTATTTTGATAAATCTATTGAATATTATAGGAATAACCCAGGATGCATGGTGGAAAATTCATTCTTTACCCCATTTGATGTTAAATAAAACAATCCAGTTGTCTAGTAACATAAGGATCTCATTACAATTAATGTTTGTGTTTTTTAAAAATAATTTTTTAAAAGATTTTATTTATTTATTCATGAGAGACACACAGAGAGAGGCAGAGACACAGGCAGAGGATGAAGCAGGCTCCATGCAGGGAGCCTGATGTGGGACTCAATCCTGGGACTCCAGTATCACGCCCTGAGCCGAAGGCAGGCGGTAAACCACTGAGCCACCCAGGGATCCCAATGTTTGTGTTATAATGTTTCCTGCTTTGTAATTATCAGCATTTACCTTAAAATGTGATTGTCTACAGTCCTTCTAATTTTTGATGTGTCAATACAATTATTTTTCCCATTGTTCAATTAAAGAGTTCAGTGCCAGGTGAGTCTGAGACAGACCAAATTGTGGATTTTGAATTCATGGTTGTAGCTTTGTATCTCAACACTTAAATCACAAAACTTGAGACAAAGCAGTGATGCTAAATAAAGGGCTTTCATGCTCCACGAAGTGTATTGCTTTATACACAAAACAACACAGTATTTAAATATTATTACACATACATTCTTGTAGTTTATTTTGTGTGTGTGTGTGTGTGTGTGTGTGTGTGTATATATATATATATATAAACTGAGATGACATCTAATGCTTTTCAGCTGTAAGTTTAATTTTACATCAGTGCATTAAGATAAGCTCACCAGTAGAAGAGGTGACGTGTAGGTCCTCAAACACTCAGACTCTAAGGCAGTGACGCCTAACCTTGAGCAGGTAAAGAGCCACATGGCCACAGAGTAGGGAGAGAGAGCGACCTTGTAATATCCCATTTGATAATGTCTGCAGTAAGATACTGTGTCACTATGACTCAGCACCACTCACACATTGAATTCTCAGCACAGAGAACACACAGAAGAGCAAAGCTGGTCTGTCACACCACCGATAGTTTGAGATACTGCACCTGCATTCTCAATAGTCCTCTCTCATTTCTCTTTATCTTTGGCTGCAATGGGAGAAAACAGAGTGGACCTGAGCAGTTTATTTTTTCACTTGTGCTGATGAGAGAGCGCAGCAGAACGCATGCTGTTCTACTTTCTCTGTGCTGCAGCAGGTCTGTTGGCCATGGCCTGGAGCTTTCAGGGAAGGACGGTGACAGAAGAATGCCAGAGTGTCCTGAGCCTCCATGTGGCTGGAAAGCCACATTTTACTGACACCAGCACTCCATTGGTAGGCTGTGTGATCTGGGCACACGACAGATGGTCCAACAATCCCCTGGCTTATATTGCAGGGAGATACATGTGACTTGTTTTTCAATGAGGGTACTGATGAGTTGTACTAGTCTGTTGATTGAGAGCTCACAATATATTCTTGGTGAGATCTCTCTGGAACAAATCCTGTGAAATGGTATAATGACTGTTGCACACAAATGGCTGGATTCTCTTAAAGAAAACAATTCTCATTATTGTCTTGTACTCATACTCATTTAGGTCCAGAGGATCCAATTATATACTTTAGGTTTTTACTTCATTGAGTTTAGAAATGACATACATCAAGTCACTGTAGAGGAAGAGGAGTTCTGATAGGAGGAAAAAGAACTTGTGAATCACTTCTGATCACAATTCAGAAGAAAAAAGGGAAAAAAAGTCCCTGAAGTTTATTACCTCATTTGTTATGTGGTAAATTTTTTAGGTATTTTATTTCTTTTAATTTTTGTGAGGTAAATATTACTCCTTTTTTTCTTTTTCTTTCTTTTTTTTTTAAATTTTTATTTATTTATGATAGTCACAGAGAGAGAGAGAGAGAGAGGTGCAGAGACACAGGCAGAGGGAGAAGCAGGCTCCATGCACCGGGAGCCCGATGTGGGATTCGATCCCGGGTCTCCAGGATCGCGCCCTGGCCCAAAGGCAGGCGCCAAACCGCTGCGCCACCCAGGGATCCCTACTCCTCTTTTTCTGAACTGACATGTTAAATGACCTATCATGTGTTAGCTACTGTGTTAGGACCCTAACATATTTTCTCACTCAATTCTCAAAATTAATTTTGTTATTTTAGGTATGTAAACTAGAATAGGCTAGATTATACTATATTAACAAAGAGATCCAAAATCTCAGTGGCCAAATAATATAAAGGTTTATTGTTGACTCACACCAAAATCACTATGGTGCCAGGTGACTTTCCAAGGCAGTTTTCTCCTTGTGGTCACTTGTAGTCAAGGCTGAGGGAAACACTACCACACTGCAGTTACACCGTCTGGAGTTAGTGGTTGTTGAGACAAGGGAAGAATCACAGGAGACTTAATTATGGGTTTTTAAGGCCTCAGTCTGGAAGTTACTACACACATTACTTTCCCTCAAAGCCCATTTGGGGGGAGCTAGTACATGGTCCCACTTAACAGTCAGCAAGGTGGGAAATAGAAAGAAGCAAGTGGGTTATGATGAACGTGACTGGGTCTGCTACGATATTATAACCCAATCTTAAAAATGAGAAAACTGATGTTCAAAGAAGTTAGATCATGTTCCCCAATCACACACTTAATAATTAGTATACTTAGTTCTTGAAACCAGGTCTCTTCCAGTCCAAGGAACATTTTTATGCCTTCTTTCTCCACGCTCCCAAACATACTGAGTATTTTAGTAGTTTATAGTTAGTTATATGTGGCTTTGTGGTAGCCAACCTCTAAGTTGCAGTGAGTCCTGGCTGCTGATATTCATACAGCACAATTTCCTCCCTCAGTGAATAGGGTTGATTTGTATAACAACTATAGTCTTGTGGAAATGACAAAATATGGCTTTTGGGACTAGATTATAAAAGACAGTGGTTTCCTTCTTGTTCTTTTGGATTACTCACTCTGGGAAAAGCCAGCTGCCATAATGTAAGGTCATTAAAGCAGCTCTATAGAGTTTTTGTATAGTCAGGAACTAAAGCCTCTGGCCACCTGGAACCAACTTGGTGTCCATGAGCATGAGCCATCTTGAAAGTAGAAGTGTCATCCCATCAGCCATGGGATGACTGATCCCAGACCAACAGCTTGACAGCAACTGCATGAGAGACCCTGACCTAGACCCACTCAGCTAAAGTTACTCCCAGATAATTCTTGACCTACAGAAACTATGTGAGATGATAAATGCCTACTGCTAGTATAAGTTGCTCAGTTTTGGGATGGTTTGTTATGCCATAATAGATAACAATAAAGAACCTTTTCAGATTGCTTCCTTTCATTGTATTTCTCTTTCAATTCTAGGATTCTTCCTATTATGACAGTGAGTTTTAAAATCAGCTGAATTACAAAGTAGTACACTTCACAGTGATTGTCACATAATAGTATCTTAAGAAATTTTAGTTGAATAAGTCTTGTTATTCAAATCTAGTAGTTCTAGGAATTTTAGTGTAAAAGTCTGTACTAAAAAATGATACACCATGCTAGTTCAGAAGAGAGAATTTTTTGCAATTCTCCAACAAATGTGTATTTTTCTGCCTTAAGATATTAGCTGGTTGAGGTTATTTTTTGTTTTAAATCACATTTTGAAGTTTTGAGAAAGAGCAAGCTAGTATGTTTTTATTAACAGTTTTTTGTAGGGAGGAAGACAGAATATAGAAATAACTGCTGGCTTTTTGGCAAGTAGAAGTTTTCAGTACTTTCAGGGTTTCTGCCTGGGTAGAAGGAGGACAGGATTTATAAAAAGGATAATCTTGCAGTGGAGGGCATGCAGCCGTGTGTGGGCCTTATTATTCCTGGTGCCACTGATGAACCAAAATATTCACCACATCGACACTTGGGTTACAGATTAAATTATGTCCTGGATGCCATACCTTGACATTTTTCTGTGATCATATGTTGTTGATACTTAGATTATTAATCAATAAACATGATATACTTAGAAGTATAATTTTCAGAAATGTTATAATTAATCATTCTGAACACTGGTATGGGATGTATATATAATATTATGCCTTTAGGTTTTTTAATCAGTCATAGTTTACTCTTGAATGTTGTACAATCTTTTATTTTTATTTATTTATTTTTAATAATAAATTTATTTTTTATTGGTGTTCAATTTGCCAACATACAGAATAACACCCAGTGCTCATCTGGTCAAGTGCCCCTCTCAGTGCCCGTCACCTATTCACCCCCACCCTCCACCCTCCTCCCCTTCCACCACCCCTAGTTCGTTTCCCAGAGTTAGGAGTCTTCATGTTCTGTCTCCCTTTCTGATATTTCCTACCCATTTCTTCTCCCTTCCCTTCTATTCCCTTTCACTATTATTTATATTCCCCAAATGAATGAGACCATATAATGTTTGTCCTTCTCCGATTGACTTATTTCACTCAGCATCATACCCTCCAGTTCCATCCACGTTGAAGCAAATGGTGGGTATTTGTTGTTTCTAATGTCTGAGTAATATTCCACTGATACATAGACCACATCTTCTTTATCCATTCATCTTTCGATGGACACTGAGGCTCCTTCCACAGTTTGGCTATTGTGGCCATCGCTGCTATAAACATCGGGGTGCAGGTGTCCCGGCGTTTCATTGCATCTGTATCTTTGGGGGTAAATCCCCAACAGTGCAATTGCTGGGTCGTAGGGCAGGTCTATTTTTAACTCTTTGAGGAACCTCCACACAGTTTCCCAGAGTGGCTGCACCAGTTCACA
This sequence comes from Canis aureus, assembly GCF_053574225.1. Lineage (NCBI taxonomy): Eukaryota > Metazoa > Chordata > Mammalia > Carnivora > Canidae > Canis > Canis aureus. Next base: position 9,494,174 of record NC_135627.1, read on the forward strand.
TTCCCACCAACAGTGCAAGAGGGTTCCCCTTTTTCCGCATCCTCTCCAACATTTGTGGTTTCCTGTCTTGTTAATTTTCCCCATTCTCAGTGGTGTGAGGTGGTATCTCATTGTGGTTTTGATTTGTATTTCCCTGATGGCAAGTGATGCAGAGCATTTTCTCATGTGCTTGCTGGCCATAAATGGTGCTGGGAAAATTGGACATCCACGTGCAGAAGAATGAAACTAGACAAACTAGACTCTCTTTCACCATACACAAAGATAAACTCAAAATGGATGAAAGATCTAAATGTGAGATAAGATTCCATCAAAATCTTAGAGGAGAACACAGGCAACACCCTTTTTGAACTCGGCCACAGTAACTTCTTGCAAGATACATCCACTAAGGCAAAAGAAACAAAAGCAAAAATGAACTATTGGAACTTCATCAAGATAAGAAGCTTTTGCACAGCAAAGGATACAGTCAACAAAACTCAAAGACAACCTACAGAATGGGAGAAGATATTTGCAAATGACATATCAGATAAAGGGCTAGTTTCCAAGATCTATAAAGAACTTCTTAAACTCAACACCAAAGAAACAAACAATCCAATCATGAAATGGGCAAAAGACATGAAAATAAATCTCACAGAGGAAGACATAGACATAGCCAGCAAGCACATGAGAAAATGTTCTGCACAATCTTTTAGATAAGGGGATCCCAGTGTTCCCCAAGATACTGGGAGGAGAAGGTTGGATATGACTCAGCTCTTGCCAGAGTCAGTAGTCTATGAACCCCTGCAAAAGACAAGATTCTATTCTATTTAACATTTTCTTAATATCATTGTTTCAGAATCTTAGTTCTATTGGATGAGATGAAAATTTCCTAACAAAAATCTCTTCATTGTTTATTCATACCCATTTCCTGCCTCCCCCATTAGCAAATGCTCTCTCTATACATGCTCTAAATTTTCTCTCTTGGCTTATTTTGTGCCAGTTGGGCAAATGATAGGAGAGAGAACATCATTTAGATCAACAATGTGTTATTGTTGGACACATGGTTATCTACCAGAAACATAGCCAAATCAGGGAGATAAATGAATATATATTTATATTTCCAAATTTTATATGTTTACATACGGAGACATAGAGACATTATATGTACTTATGTTTATTTTTTTCATATCTACCAATGTACAGCTGGGAAGCAAGATTGAGGTTCAGACATAAGGACCGGAGCACAATAGGTTGTCAGAGAGATGCACTGATGGAGCATAAACTGATTTTAGGACATAAATGAAAACAACTCAAAGATAACTCCGAAGTTTCTGAATAAAAGATATACTTTACCCCACCTAGGGATATATAATTACAAAATTTTGCTGTATGTAATAATTTTTGTTCATAGAACCCAGAAAGGTGGTGACAGCAGGAATTTTGTAAAGGAGAAAACTGCAAAGAATTTTAATCAATTTGCTTGAAGTCTTGCAGTTAATAAGGAATAAAACTGAAATTTGAATCTGGGGGTTCTGTCTCTAGGTAAACCTAAAGATGTTTCCATTTCTAAGGACCGGCTCAACTTACTTGGGGTCCTTGAATGGACTTCTGGGTATCCATGAAGTGCTAAGATGGCATGTGAACTTGAGTGTATGTGTGAATTTTCTGAGTTAGAGGACTGAGATTCAACTTCTCAAAGGAGTCATGACAACAGAGCTACAGAAATTTCTTTCTTCTGGGTGACTGCCTGGCAAGTGTGAGTAGAGGATGATGTACTACGAGGGCCAGTCCTGCTTAATAATTAGATCATGGAAACGTGCATTCCCAGAGTGCAGGTTCTAGTGGCATGAAGACTCCTGAGTGTGGAAGGAAGAGAACAGAGCAAGAGTGTTAGAACTGACCAAATTTTTAAAGGGAGACTTTTCCTTGGGGCTGGACTAGCTCACACCCCAGTTCGGAAAATAGGTCAGACTTAAAAACTTAGGCCACAGATTTTGTGACTAAACAAAGGCCTTGCAGCTTGCCAGTAGATATGATAGGAGGTTTCTTGTCCCTCTAGCAGTTCTCCCATGGACACTGCATTTTGTACCTGCTGAGTGCTGATGACCAACTGTGGAGAAATTGAGCAGGGAAGTTTGGGGGACTAGTTTCCTGAGCACTGCTAGTGTGGGGCTGGGACTGGTTCCAGAGAGGGGTGGGTGCCTTTTGTTGAAAGCAAACTGCGAGTTGATTATCAAAGATCAGTTTGTGCCTTTTTTTTTTTTTAAAGATTTAATTTATTTATTCATGAGAGACATAGAGAGAGAGGCAGAGACAGGCAGAGGCAGAAGCAGGCTCTCTGCGGGGAGCCCAATGTGAGACTCCATTCTAGAACCCTGGAATCACGCCCTGAGCCAAAGGCAGTTGCTCAGCCACTGAGCACCCAGGTACCCCTGTTTGTGCCATTTTATAATCTAAGATCCAACAGATTCATTTTCACACAAGTGAAATACTGTTAGGTTTAATTGGCAATATATAGAAATGTGTATTAAGTCCTTCTGTTGCACGATACCTTTCTTCTCAGCGATAGTAAATAGAAAACATACTTCAGCGTGAAACAGTGAAGAACTGAAGGGTTGCAATCTGAAACCGCTGAACACTTTGAACCTACAGAAGAATACTTTGGTTGGAGTTACCATGAATCCGCTAGCAAATTACCAAGGCTAAACTGAATGAGGTTTCGGCCTGTTAGAAAAATTCTGAAGCTATATGAACAAATCAATGTGAAAGTAGTGTTGGGGCAAAGCATCCCTGATTGCTTTTATCCTCAAGCATGGCCTGAAATGTGTCTTACAACATGATTGTTTTTGACCACTTGAGTGTTTATTAGGAAATCAGTGGTATCACATCAATATGAAGGTGCACACTTACGCTGTTGGCAGCAAGTTTAACAAGCTTAGACCAAAATCCAGTGGCACTTACGAAACTACCCTGTAATCAGAAATTAACAATGAAATTCTTTCCTTCAGTCCACTGCTGTGATCCAGGGTATCCAAATGATCTGAAATCACAGATTTAGCTCTGCCTCCATCTGAGGTGGAGACCAGGAAGTTGAGAGTGTGTTTTGGGGCTAAGACATTCAAATGCAGCTAAATCACAGTCAAGACCTTCCTTCACTGACGGGGGCACTTGACGGGATGAGCACTGGGTGTTATAGTATATGTTGGCAAATTGAACTCCAATTAAAAAAAAATATATATATATATATATGACCTTCAAGAAAAGATCCACCGAGAGACTCTTCTCAGAATGCTGCAGGGCATCAAGTTCCAGTTTCCTGAAAAATAGAAATATCTCTCTGTTTAATGTTAAATACGAGGGTGAAGAATCTAGGCTATAAATCTGTGGGGGTGGATAGAAAGGAAATCAATCAAACCATTCAAAATGGCAACAGGACAAATAAAGAGCTCCCAATAGCTGTCACAAGGCAATGATAGAAACTTCACATTAAAAAAAATTATATATTTTCTTCAGTTCAAGGGAATGCCTGTTGTTTTTCCATTTGGAGTTAACAATAAACATTCATCTTAATGGCAGTATCATGCTATGGGAAAAGGAGCCTTTTGTAACAGAATTTAGTTGAAGTCTATTTGAACACAAGGTATTCTAATCGAGCTTGTACAGAACCTACATTTTTATAGCTCTTTATAGTTTATAAAGCTCTTTGAACATTTATTATCTCATGGAATAGGCTGGAGTCCTATTTCTGATTTCCCAGTTGACTTACCATGTGAAATGTAGAAAATTGCTAAGCCTTTCCCAGAGTTGCTTTCTTTTTCTTGCAAAATGAGGAAATTAATACCAACCTAAATGACTGATTTTTTCAAAAATAAGAGTATGTTTTCTCTACAAATAAATCAGCAACAACAATAACAGAAGGTTGCAATCTACTGATCTAAATGCTAAGTCAGTTAACTATTTGAGTTTTAGAGTATATTAATTTTGCAGATGATTAGAAGAGCTTGGTGCAGAACTACATCTCAATTTCTCTGATATTTAAATGTCTTTCACATGTCTGTATTTCTTAAAATAACCAATTTATACTGTATTTCATGTTGATAATAAAGTCAAATCAATCTGTAGTAGATTGAGAAGCATTGTGCATAAAGGTTTAGTTTTCTTAACATGCTTATTATTTTTAATTAGTATTTCTTTCCTATGGAAGGTAAATTTTTTTTTCTTTTTTTGATACCTCAAAAAAGTAATCCTTTCCACTGGGATTTAATTAACATGTAAGTTTTTTGTTTCTCTTCCTGACATGATAAAGATAACTCAGTATTATTTTAATCTGGTTTTAAAATTTTTACCTTGCAATATAGTTAAAGTTTGAACTTTTTCCCTATAATTGTGCAGACTTTATAAGTGAGTGTCACAATGAAATACATTTTATTTGTTTTGGCAATGAGTAAAGTAGTGGTGTGGGTAGCACGCTCTCTGTTCTCAACAAACTAATAATTTGGCAGGGAAGAGGGATACATTTATTGAACACACAAGTACTAAGTTAACAAAATGCTATTGTACATAGAAGTAGAACAGTTTATTTTGCCTGTGGGCAAGATTAAGTGCCCCCATATCATTCTGTTCATATTGCAGCTAATCCTGTTGATAACATTTTATTATAATGAGTAAAGTTTCCATCTCATCTGCTAAATATTTAACCTCATAGGACAGAAGCATTGTTATTTATTTCAGTATCTCTAGGCCTTACCTTACTTTATGCGCATTAAATATTTATTGAATTCAGTTTGGTGGACAGAAGTCAGAAGAGCTCATAGAAGAGATAGCATTTAGCAAATGAGATAACATTCAGCATGGACCTTGAAGAATGATGGGGCCAAAGAGGGAGGGACAGGAGAGAAGAAGTGAGGAGGGAAGTTCCAATTTATCAACATCAGAAAGGAGCCAAAGTTTGTGAAGTGTTTGGGAAATGCTGATACAGTGAGAGGGAGTGGCTGGAAAAGGGGGTGAAATGCTGAACCCAGGCTGTAATTTTGAAGGGCTTTGGTTCTCATGGTAATGAATTTAGACTCTTCTGGAAATAATCAGATTAGATCAGTTCTGAACATAGTAAGGAAGCTGCCAGAAGCAATGGTCCTAGAAAGAAGGCCATGATAATAGTCCAAATAAGAGAAGATGAAGTCTGAACTAAAACAGTGGCCAAGGGAATAGACTCGAAGTCATGAACTCAAGAGACAAGCCCGAGGATCCTGGGTTCCTGACACTGAAACTGCCATATCAGCCTGGATGGCTTTACGCTTGGACTGTTACCTGAGAGAGAAAAATCCCATCATGTTTAAACTTATGCTCTTCCTGGGCCACAGATAATTGTAGGACAAGAATGCTGAGTATTTGACATGCTGTTGACAATGAAATTTGTTTTTCTTTGGGATTGCTCTAATATGACTGTCATGAAATGGGATATCCTACAATATTTTATGTTAGCCCTTAATTTATTATTAAGACACTGAAATATGATTTGTTCTGAAATTTTCACATGGAGGTCTTAACCCATTATGTTTTTATTTCCACTATAAATCCTATAAATCAGACTAATGATATATAATTGGACTAAGAGATATTTTAGAATTACCTTCAAATGCAGCAGCAATGTAATATCTGCCTCGCTTTGCGGTTTATGGCCTAGGTGCGGAGACCATAGGTTACGGTGTCCTGGTGCTCATGGCCCATTTCTGCATCACTTATTCAACAGACAGGCTCTTCACACAGTCAGATAGAACATGTCCATTGCTGATGCAGTTGTGTGTGTGTACACGGTGCAACATTTAGAGTGGAGTACACAGTGGGAACTGGCTTCGCTCAGACATGAGAACATATTTCAAGGGAGGACCCAGTCCATCTAAGGAGGTCTTCGCAGACAGACGGTTAGCCAGGGCGAGTGGCCATTTTTCCTCTTTGACATGGACTTCCAAAGATGTCTGCAGTTTATCATCTCCAATTTTTCTTGACAATATATGATTTATATAAACTCTGAGTATTTCTAGTTTCATCTTGTACTACTGCTTGGGATAATGAGTTCACTAAGAAACTAGTACTGCATGGAATACCATTTTGTCTTAAAATTATCTTCCTAATTTTTAAAGGTTGTAGACAAGCTCTTTCATTCCTTTTTAACCTGCTCCACCTCCATAACATTAAACATTTAAAATCAAGATACTTTTATCTAGGCCAAAATGTTTGGGTTTATTTGCCCCCTGAGTAGTGTAAGTAGTGCCCATTTTGGGGGCAAATAGTTTAATTATTTTATGGGTTAGTTTTTAGATCTGTAGAATGCTCCTAAGAAAGTCTTCTTGTAATTGTATCCACATGCAGTTTGTAATTTAATGTAAAGAATGTGATACGTCCTGTTTTTAAAATCTCCACCAGCTGACAAAAGGCACGATCTCAATTCCCTTTCACACCTGGTTTTTGCACACAGCACTTCCCTTTCTCACCACATGTACTGAGATACTGCTTTCCGTAGTATTAATTATTGCTGCATAAAAGTGAAATTAGGATGGCTGAAGTTGCAAATGGGTTATCCATTCTTTTATGTGTCATTGGTGTTTCTAGTATTCATAGCTCTGCAGCTTTGTTTTAAAAGATATAATTTGGATTGAAATGACATTTTTATTCAAAATGCAGTTTGTTCTATGTGTATACTATATGTGTGTTGTGAAAACTAGCAAGTTGTATAGGAATGCAGGTTTCCATGGTATTTTGATTAAATTATCAAAATGTGGAAAGAACTTTATGTCTTAAAAATCATAAGAAATGGCAAGGAGTATTAGGGTGTAACAGTATATATGCTCTTCTGCAGTTTGTGAAAGCTTATTTTTGCAGTATGCCTGGCACATATACTGGTGGTTATAAATCTTATCTGAATTCAATTAACAGATTTTTCTAGGGTTTAACTAATATTTGTTGTTGTATCTCATATAAGCATTTGTAGCATTCGAAAAAGGAAATTTTGTCATCTTTTCAGTGCCTTTATTATAGAGCTCTAATTTGTGTAAAGAAATCTGTTTTTGTGGCCTACTCAGAGAATAATTTTGTATCATGGAAGTAGAAGCAAATGTGTACCAAAACATACCTATTGTATTTTTAGGTGGACAGGTAAGAACGCACACGTGTGCACATATACCTGCCCATGTGCACGCACATGCACATACCGTATGTTAACACAAAGATGCTCAAATCATAAGCTGAACTGACCCCTGACAGCTTGTACATGCTCTCTATTGCACCCCTTGAACCTTTGTTAGCTTTAGATTATTAAAGTCAAGCCTCCTAGCAAGACAGTATTGACTAAAAGCCTATAGGTATGGAAATCCCATAAGTTCACCAGAGTATAATATATTTGAAAATCCTTATAATTTTGGTGGTGTCGATCTACTAAGTATCAAAAACTAATTTAAAGTGAGTTTTAGTGAAGTTTATAGATAATCATGGTGGAGGAATTCTTTGTTTCACATAATGACATATTACTGAGAAGAAACCAAGGGTATTTATGGTTACTTTAAATGCTCATTTTCAAAGGCAAATAACCACTCTCTAATTTTCTTTGTACAAAGTCCAGGCTTTGCCCATTAGAAATGAGATTTTCCTGATGTGAGGAAGTCAAAATAGAAATATAGATAGAAATACCAAAATAGAAATAATCAGGTTACTGTTGGTGAAAAGCCTTTCCATTCTGATATCTCTGATCATACAGTTCTTTGGCATGTCATTACTGATATATTTAATCTATGCCCATAGATATGCATATCTAGCTGGAGAGAATAAGTCTATAGCCAGACTTTGAGGGCTCCTGTGGGTGTTTCTTTCTGAAGTTGGCTTGTCTGAGACATTTATAAAGTGGCTGCAATTGGTGAGCCCATATTAACCACCCCCTCTACCTACTGGTATAGAGACAAGAACACTATCAAAAATGATGCTTATTGAACACTTATTATGTTCCAGGAACGGTTCCAAGCACTTTTTATGCACTCACTCATTCACTCATTCACTCACTCACTCACTCACTCACACCTCACAACGTCCCTGTCAATGTTCTCAGCTTACAGGCTGTAAAATAAGGCACAGAGAAACTGTTTGCTCAATCCTTTGGCTAATAACGATTAGGCTCAGGATTCAAACAGTCTGCTTAACTGCTGCATTGACTTGCTTTCTTTGCAGCAAGAATAAGAATTCCAGAATTAAACAGTGTATTCTTTTTTTTTTTTTTTTCTGGGCCTCCACTGTGCTGTTGGTGGGCCTTCTCAGTGACCTCATCCAGCAGAGTGGCGCTCTCACGAGACCTCTGTGGCTCCACCTCAGCAAGCTCTGGAGAGTGTGCACAGGAGTGTCTCTTCCCTTTCTGGAGGAACTTTTACAGGGTGCACTGGGAATGACATGTACATAAATACGATGCACTTGGCATGCTGTATCCTGGAGGAGTGCAACCTGGTGGCATTGATGGTGGCTGAGGGATTTACCTTGATTAAGAGTTAGGACACTTTCTTTTTTTAAAAAAAAAACATCATAATGAAAGTAGTCCAAGTTGGTTAAAATGGAACAGTTGACGTTTATGATGTAGAATGTATAGTGGTCCCTATTCCTCTGCAACTTGTAGAGGTAGTCACTTTTAGCAGTTTAAAATGCAACTTTCCAGATATTTAGTAAGTATCTACACAAATGAATCACCCTCTCTTCTCTAGTTTATAATGAGTATATAAACCTGTATATTGTCATTTTATAGAATAAAATCATACTTTATATTTTGTTAGGAAATTTTCTTTTTTCACTTAATCATAATTATATTTCAATTTCAGAAATCCTTGTCAGTATATTAAGAATTGGCTCATTTTTAAAAATGGTTGCCAAATTTCCATTATAGGAATCTATTTAGTAGAAATGCAGTAAATATAAAAATGAATAGCATTTAAAGTAATAAAATAATTCAACCAGTTCCCTACCAATGGAGATTGAATTATGTTTCCATTGGGTGATTCAGTGAGACAGTGGACAGAGGGGATATGGGACATTCAGCATAAAGTGGTATAATCTTATCTTCAAGTGTTGAGACTGGTGTATTTCTTGCCTCTTGGACTGCCAGGTCTTTATCCACCTGACTTATATTCAAGGTTTCTCATTAATAATGGCAGATTTCATGTAACACACAACTTTGTGGTGGGAAACTTAAGGACATCTCCATGTTTGATGGACTCATTAATTTTCATTATTCTTTTGTCAAGTGAATAGTAGCTTTCTGAATACTGTGTTTTTTAAAGATCAGGCAAATAAAAGGATTTCATACCCAGGTTTGTGTCTAATTGCTTCAGTTATTCTTGTCTTGGAAGGAACTCATCTGTCTTGCTCAAAGTTGCATCATCGTTGGGTCTAAAAGGTTTCACCTGCTATAGGTAGCAGAGTTGTGTTAAGGAAGAAGTGATGTTTTCTGGGTCTGGCTTTATCTTCAGCTGAGATGGCTGAGACATTTCAATGGGTTTTCAGCAGGGACTCATAAAAATCTCCTTCCATTGTTGAAATATTCACCACTTTCTTTTTCTCTAATTCTCTACCTTAAAAGCCTGCTTTGAGCTTACTTCAGGTAGTAACACTATTTTGTGAAAAGTTCTAAAAATTATATCCTGAGCAAGTAACCTCTAAGTGGCAATAAAATTGATGTCCAGGAGGGATGGGGTCACTGTGCTGTTACATGCTCTCTCTACAAAGTAGCATAAGATGGAACAAAAATCTTAGGACTAAATTAGTCTTAAGGTAATAGATTATTGCATTTTGTCAAATGGGGGGTAAAGCTTTTCCTGTGATTTATTAAAAATTAATTTTAAGGAAGAATTATTATAAATATATTCACATATGTTGTATTCAAAGTGTACTGCACAAGGTTTTTGCATTCTGAAGACAAGCTATAATGAAGTTTATACTGTAAATAAATAATAATTTTGTGATATTAGAGAGTAGAACTGCTTAGAAATCTATTCCTTCCATAGAATACTCATGTTTGTTTAAATTTGGGAAGATGTGGAGATTGTGTTAATTCATGTAGTGGTTTTACATACCCTGTCCCATACGAGTGGGGGCTTTTAAATTGGCCTTAAGCAAACATTCCCACTGTATCAGCACTCTCAACTTCCAGCCAGTGGTGTATACTTTATACTTAGCTTTGCAGGAATCACCATCTGGAGGAAGCAACAGCAGTGCAGCTATACCCTGTTAAGTTTGCACTTGCCCCACAGACTTATTCTTTGGAATATATCACAAGAACCCAAGCAACCTTGGACAGAAGACTACAGTGTTTTAACACCTGTGAAATATAAATTGTCATGCAAATTTCATTGAAAATTATACTATTGGGACTTAAAAGGCCAAATACATCTGTTCCTTTCCCACAATCTATGTAAGTCCATGCTTGGTTAGAATCTGTGTTAGAAAACATGCCACTTCACTTATCACTCATTCAACCCAACATTTACTGGGTATCTTGTAAGTCATAGGTCCTAGATACTGGGAATATAAAGGTGAAAAAGAAATACTTCTTTTCCATAAGGCTGGAAAAATGGCAAAAAGTTACAGTGAGAAAAAGGTGAAAATATGTTTAAGAGTATGGGTCAGTGATGACCTATATAGAAGGGCATGCACAGCTGTGGATAGATTGTAAGGAGAGGTTAAGGAAATTTTTATACATAAGGTACCTCTTAAGTTTCAAAGGGTGAGCAGATTATACCAAATGAATGAGAGGAGATAGGGTTCATCTCCAAAGGAAAAATGCACACAGAGGTGGTGTTCAACATGTTATGTGATGGAAACTTCAAATGATTCTTTCAACAATATTAATTTGAGTGTATACACCAAAAGTGGCCAGAGTATGGAGCAGGCAGGAAGCAGTTGGAGGAACCTAAAGAAGAAATTAGAATGAGGCCAAAGTAGGCTTTGTACAACTGTGAAAATGAATTTGGACTCTCTCTGGTGGTTGAAGTGTGTTCTTGGTCAGTTTAGGCTGCTATGACAAAATACCATAGACTGGGTGGCTTAGATACAAATATTTATTTCTCACAATTCTGGAGGCTGAGATGTTCAGGATCAAGGTGCTGGCAGGTCTGATGTCTGGTGAGGGCCTGCTTATAGACAACTGCTTCTTTGTGGTATCTTCACATGGCTGAATGAGAGAAGGAGAGTGAGAAGGAGAGCGAGAGCAAGAGAGTGAGAGCGAGAGCGAAAGGGAGATCTTTTCTCTTTTATCTTTTCTTATAAGGACATTAATACCATTCGTGAGGGTTCTACCCTCATGACCCAATTACCTCCCAAAGTCTCACCTCCAAATACCATCACATTGGAGACTAGGGCTTAAACATACGAATTTGGGGGGGGGGGTAGGAGGGGATGCAGACATTCAGTCCATAGCAATGCGGAAGCCTCAGAAGACTTTAAGTAGATGATTAATAACATTAGGAAAAACACTCTAGCTGCAGTGTGAAGAATGGATTTGAGGAGTCAAGAGTGTAAGAAGGGGCTGTTACTTAAAAGGATATTACAATCTATAGTCCAAGTGGGAGATGATGAGGGTCTTGGAGATGAGAGTAGGTTGAAGAGATCCATCTACCTGACAAGAAAGTAGAGTGAGGGAGTATTGATGGTTGATTGAATATAGGGGAGCATGGAGGTTATGAGAGGGAAGCTTAGATTCAGGGTATTTGTCCTGGGAGGTACCTAAGGAAGAGTTTATGTGGAGAAGATAACATTCAGGTTAGGATATCTTGAGTTTGAAGGACTTCTGGGACTTCTCAGTGAAACTATTCAGTAGGCAGTTGAATCTCTGTGTCAGAAGCTTAGGAGAGGGACTGAGGCTGGGGGTTTAGCTTTGGGAGTGGTCACATTTAGCTGGTGTTAAAGCCATGGGAGTTGACAAGACCAGCAGGGGAAGCATTTTAAATACAGAAGGGACCATACGTAGAACCCTAAATAATACCAATAGTGAAAGACCTGGATGGTGAAAAAGAGCCAGCAAGAGACTGAGAGAGGGTATGTGGAAAGATAGGAAAAGAAGTTTATTAGCAACCTAAATGTATTGTTTTTCATGCTTTCATGGGCTGTGTCTGATTTTTTTTCATAAGTAAAATATACCTTCTTACCAGGTATATTTCTTTTATTTTTAGGTGTAATAGTTTTTGATTCCTTGTGAACAGGACACTGGACTCCAATTGTTTCAAGCAAGACACTTTAGAATTTGGATCACACTTTCATGTGGCATTTATAGAGAAGGAAAGTAAATCTATGCTCTTCTGGTTTGACACTTTCCTTTGCTCCAGGACAGGAAAGTTAGAAAAAGGGAATGGGAAGGAGTTGGGTATTAAAGCAATCTATAATAAGAGAGGATATGTTGGGAGGAAAACTTTATTCTCCTAAAGGTACATTATTTTACTGACTGTATCTTAAAAGAAGCCCAAGATTATGTGATCACTGATGTGCTAACGATGGACTTGTCCTAGTGTATGAGTAAATGTAGATAAGGTTTATGAGCTATTAAACAACTTGTCTCCTTGGTGTTAACATTTCCTCCCACTTTCATCTGAATCATCTAATCCTATTATTTTCTCTAGAACCCTATTGATATTCTATAGTTACTTTAATTTTCAAATTGTTGGATTAAAGTGGATATGTGTGTGTATATGTAGATACAGATATTCATTATTTTGTAATGGTGTAAACTATAAACTCGTAGTTTTCAAGTTTAATAGTCTCCATAACATGTTATAATATTTGGCAACTTCCTAGCTATAGTTACACAAGATGGGTGTATTACCCTTGCAAAAAAGCTATGTTTTAAACATATGCTTGCAGGTAGATTACAGCACATGTTTTCCCCCTGGGGAAATACTGTCAGAAGTGGGACTTGGATTCAAGCCTTGACCGTTACGGTGATTTGAAATATATCCAGAGAGTCTTTGACACTTCTTTGAATGGTGGAGCCTAATTTTCTTTCCCTTCAGTGTGGGCTGGATTTGGTGACTTCTAAGGAATAGGAAAAAGAGCAGAAGTGACTAAATATGACTTCAGAGACTAGGTTATAAAGGATAACCTGGCTCCCTTTTCTCCTTTTGTCCTGAATTATTCATACTGAGGGTAAGCCAGCTGCCTGTGAACACTTAAGTGGTGTGGGGTAAGGCCCACATGATGGGGAATGGAGGCCTCTTGCCAATAGCCTGTGAATGAGCCATCTTGGAAGTGGACCTTTCTATTCCCATCAAGCCTTCAGAAGACCAAAGTGCTGGTTGATAACCTGACTGTAACCTCTTGAGAGACTCTAAGCCAGAACCACCCAGCTAAGCTACTCCTGGACTCCTGATCCACAGAAACTGTCAGATAATATATGTTTGTTATTTTAAAGCACTAAATTTTGTAGTAATTTTATTAAGTTTTTCATTTAAATTCCAGTATAGTTAACATCCAGTGTTATATTAGTTTCAGGTGTACAATACAGTGATTCAACAATTCTAACAATGGGTGTTAGAATCCCCCCACCTACCCTCCCTCTGGTAACCATCAGTTTATACTCTGTAACTAAGAGTGTTTCTTGTGAAACCACTAAATTTTGTAGTAATTTGTTACCCATAACGAATATACCCCCAAAACCCCCACTTAATTGGCTGAAATACTCTGAGGAAACACTATTTAAAAATTAAACACTAATTAAAAATATGATTTTAAGCCAAGTAGACATTGTAGAATTGTGTAAAAAAATATGATTTAAATATACTTTTGAGAGGAAAAAAGCACATCTAACTAGAGAGACTAGGAAGAAGATGAGACTTTTGCTTTGTTTTGTTTTTAGATTCTAAAGGGAAGTTTTGGGGATGTTCAGTAACTTTTTAGATTTTTTTAATTGGATATAATTTTATTACACTTATGACTATTTTTACATTTTATATAAATCATAGTCTTTCTTCTTGACTCATATATGGAAAAATTATAATAAGATAGTGAGAAATGAAAGAGGAAGAATAGTTTTCCTGAGGCAATAGTTGGAGGAGAGGTAGGAAGGGAGAAGGGGTTGAAGAGAAGTATGAGAAAGGGGTGGAAGCCATTTGGCTGTAGGAGGAGAGCAGAAGAATGAACAGCATGAATGAAAGTCCATTTGAAAAAGGATAAAGGTGATGTTGACACTTGTACTTCCACCCTAATAAGGGGAGAATTCATTGTTCTCTCAGGCAAGTGAGGTTGGAATAACCTTGTGTTTAAGTTGGTGTGAGAGATGCAGTGGCCATGACCACATATGGAGAACACTAGCTTATGAAATATGACTGGATGTTATACCACTCTTTACTTCAGTGTAAACTTTGTCAGTCCTACTTAGCTTCCTCTGAATTCCCATGTCATTGTTTTGTCCCTGAATACCTGGAGTATTAGAAAATGATTGTCAGCTGACTGATCAGCCCCTATATGTGTCCTGTATACAGGCTAGCTTGATTTTTCTAAATACAAAGAGGACCTTTGTGTCCCAGTAAGTTCTACAATTTTCCAGGGAAGATGTGTAAGTCTTCTATATGATACAGGAAAATAGAGTTGGTTAAAAATGAGAGATGCCAGAATTTCTACCTAGGCTGGACATGTAGAGAGATGAATATCTGCCTTGCTCCATATGAGCTCAAAAGATAATTTCAGTAATGCCCATAGCTTCTTTCTTTAAGCACTTTAGAGAGGTAGATTTTTGCAGATGGTTCTGGCAGCATTTGGGAGCAGCCCCTGTGCTCAGACGAAAATGCTGAAAAGTTAAGTTTCCTGCCGTATGCTATTTACGTGGGGCTTTGGTAAATGTGATATTAATTCACTGCTAATGAACATTTTTACAAGCATGTGGTTTTAATAGGTCACCCACTGTCTATATTCACTCTTGCTTCCATTCCCTTCTCAGGTTTGTATCTGAAAACAGCAGGTCATAATTTGAAATATATATATCCCTAATATCACTTGGTATACACTCAGAAGGAGAAAAGTAGGGTTGATTATTTCTATGGAACTAATGACTAATGGAAATACTATTTTTAAGATACTTTATAGGTTTGTTGCACCAAAAATTCCCAGACAGTAGTCAGAATTTAACCCAAACCTATGGGTTCATAGTATGTTCTATTTTGATAACCATCAATTTTTCCAGAAAAACCAAGGAACCATACATGTTCAGGGTTTTTAACCTTATTCCTAAAAAAATCCAACTCTCAGCTTCCTAGTTTTGAAGTTTCTGTTGATAAAAAGTTAAAAAAAAAAAAAAGGGTGCCTGGGTGGCTCAGTGGGTTAAGCATCTGCCTTCAGCTGAGATCATGATCCCAGGATCATAGGTTCGAGCCTCACATTGGGCTCCCTGCTCAGCGTGGAGCCCACTTCTCCCTTTTCCTCTGCTGTTCCCCCTGCTTGTGCTCTTTGGTTTCTCTCATTCTGTTAAATAAATAAATAAAATCTTTTTTTAAAAAAAAAGTAAAAAAATCTGTTTCTGTAGAGATGCATTTTGTATTATCTCTGTGGAATGAAAATTTGCAGATTTTTATGACTCCCTACCAAGTGGCATTATTATGGAAACTATCTTTCTGTGTTTATACATGTTTAAGTCAGGTGAGACGAAATGACATTAACATCAGTTCTCTTTTGGAATCTTTAAGTGATAGAATGAATGTTGACATGGAAGTTGCTCCTAAGCGGGTTCTATCACCTGAGAAAAGCCATATATAATTAAGATGAGTAGATAGAGGGCAGATATGGAGAAGTTCGAGTATAAAGGGAGATTGACTATAACAATGGAGCCAGGATTTCACAAATTTTTGTGAAACCAATTTGGGTTGGAGGAATAGAGGAGAAAATAGATGTTTGGTATGAGTTTCATTCTCAGGACAACTGATCTACCTCAGATTTTCTCAATAGCATCACTACTGACATTTTGGGTTACATAACTCTTTATTGTGGGAGGCTGTCCTGTGTGTCATAATGTTAAGCAGCATCCTTGGCCTTTAGCCAGTAGATGCCAGTAGCACCCCCCCATTCCTCCAGTTTTGAAAACCAAAAATACCTCTCATTTTGCTAAACATTCCCTGAGAGGCAAATGGACCAAATTGAGAACCACTGGTGTAGACATAGCCTGTGGGAAGCATTGTGTTAGGATAGAAGCCTGTATTTAAGGTTATAATAAGAGGAAATTGTTGAGGAAGAAGTAGCTTTTTTTGTTAAAGGAATGTGAAGGGTCCTTTGATGGATGGAGCCACCTACAAACCCAACTTCCCAGGTAATTATCCAGACATGAGGGTTGGGGGTATTCTTAAATTTCAATGTATTTTTCATTTCTAGAATAGTGGTTCTCAAATTTGAGTGTCCATCAGAATCACCTGGAAGACTCACCTGGAAGACTCACCTGGAAGACTTAATAAATCACAGATTTTTGGTCCCTGAGAGTTTCTGATTTAATAGATCTCACTCAGTAGATCTGAGGGCTTGAGAGAGGTTTTGCATTTTTAAAGGTTCCCAGATGATGCTGTTGCATCACAAAGAGACCATATTTTGAGAACCAATTTTCTAGAATAAACTACTTTTGGCATTATCTCATGTTAGATTGTTCTTGATTACCTCTGTAACTTTTTTCATGCTCAGGCTTGCTACTTTTAGATTCTTTTGTTTGCATTTGCTCTTTCTATTTAATCTTTGCATTGTTTACTTCTTGTGGTCCTACATTGTCTTTCTTAATTCACATTCTGCACTAATGGATGAAGGGAAAATGTCCTTTTTCTTTTACTTCTCTCACTGAGAATTTTTTTTTTCTTTGCTTCAAACCACATGGGACTCAGTTCTCTCATGCTGCATCCAGTACCATCTCCCAAGGTTGTCATCTTTCAGGACATCTGTGCCTTAAGGATAGGTTACTTACATATGCACAGTTGTCAAAAATCTGGGATCACTTAGCATTTGGTATGCTCTTTTGATTGTAGTAACACATTTTTAAGGAATATCTGACTTCTAGATCCTTTTCTGAGCTGTAACTGATTTCATGGAACTCATGTTTCTATGAGGGACATTTGAATTATTTTGCATAAATGTATAATTTTATACTTGCCCGCATCAAAGCTTATCTGTGAATTTCCTGCCCATTCACACATCCTCTTGAGATGTCCCTATCAGATTGCATTTTATTACCCATTTAAGATTACTTAGGGTTATCTGCATTCTTAGTGATATAGTATATCCTATCCTTCCTCTGTCATTACAATATTTTGTATTTTAAAATAGATATAGATTGGCTCTCAGGAGACCATAGCTGTTTATATTTTTATGTATCCATTCCCTTTGCTGCATGTTAATAATGAACTCCCTATCCATGACAAATCAGAATCACATGATTTTGTAGGAGAAAAAATTATTTTCCCTCTACTCTTCAGAGTTCTTAGCTGAGACCCCTGTAATAAGAGACAGATTAACAAGAGAAAAATAAGTTTATTAGCCTGTATAACTTGTGTGTACATGGAGACATGGAGATTAGTAACTCCCAGAGGTAGACCAGAATTCAGATTTAAATATCATCATAATAGGGAAAGGGGAGAGGGACGTAGGCATCTTAGGAGACACTAAGTGATTTTTGGGAAAGATGAGTGAGTCTTCAGAAGAATAGATGGAGGTCTGATAGTTTATGACAAAGCTTACCTGAGTGTGGTGTTGACTTCTAGTCTCCTCTTCTATGGCAAGAGTCAGTCCTCTCTGGTTGGTGAAACTGCAGGAGAGGGGATTTATGACAATTGAGTTCCTTTTGGAAAATCTGTCTTTAAGGCGATACAAGGAGTTTAGAGAAAATTTCTCCCTTCATTTGCTATTTTTCAAGTGTCTATCACTCAAAATAATCAGTATGCCAAAATGGCATATTTTGGGGTGGCATATCTGCTACCCTTCAATCGTGTTCCAATTTTTGGTCAAAAGTAGACTATTTCCTCTCTAGCTCCACCTGATTTTCTTAGGCCAGATTCCACTTAAGAAGCTGACCCCAGTGAATCATCATAAGCTGATAGTTTGGTTACTCTGGATCTTGCAATATGCTTGTTCAGGTGTGTTTCATGAGCAGGGCAATTTGGATTGCCCTCATCTTGTCACCGCAACTCCTAGTCATCCTTCAGGTGATCAGCTTGTACACGATTATCCCGTGCCTCAGAGAGATCTTCCATGGCATCCAGGACAAGCCACGTGCCATTTGCTCCTGGCACTCTTGTACTTCTCTTTCAGGACACTTGGCACAATGTACTTATGTAACCATTTGTGATATTATGATGCATAACTCACCTGTGAGTTCTCTAGGGGCAGTGTCTGTTTGGCTTACTGTGTCTCGTGTCAATCATAGGGCCTGGTGTCTAGAAGGACCTCCATATTTAATGATTGGTGAATCTATTCATCCTGTCTGCTCTCTGGAATAACACTTAAAAAAATAGAATTTTGCTTCTAAACTTTCCCATTTGACTGTCCATGATCACCCTGTGTTTTCTCCTTTGTTTTCATTCCCTAACTCTGCTCAGTTCCTTAGCTTTTCTTCATAGTATGTGGTCTCTAGACTTCCTACTGTCTTGTCTACCCAGTTGGGATATTCAGTTGAACAGTGTTCTGGGTATCAGCACAAAACACATGGAAGTGCCCTCTTCCTTTTCTTCAGCACAGCCCTTCTGTAATACACATCAGAGCTATTTTAATGATTTTAGTACCTGAGTCACACTGCTGACTAATGCTAAAATTCTGATCACTGCAATGCCTCAGCTGTTTGCATGATGCATTTTAATAATACAAGCAACATGCTTTCATTATAAAAAAACTAGAAAGTTCAGATGAAAAAAAAAATATCCAGTGTTAAAATTTTATAACCTTAAAGATGTTTCCTGTGAGCTGTTACGTGTGTGTATATGTATTTGTAAATGTGTGTATCATGAGCTCACATGTTCATTGTATATATATGACTTTGTACTTTGTCATCTATTTCAAAGTCTCTTCCCATCAGTAAATATAATTTTGTTCTGCCGTGGGAAGCAATGTGCATAGTAGTTAAGAATCCAGCATTTGAAACCAGATGCATCTGGGTTCTACACCCCCTACTATTTACTAGCTATATGACCCAGGGTGGGTTACTTATTTTTTTTTTTTGAATTTCAGTTATATAGTTATATCATGTATTATTCTTATAATAGTTATATAGTCCATAAAGCTATATAATGTTTCACTTTATGGATATACCAGCTTACAGCACCTTTAGATTAAGTCTCCCCTAGCCTACAATTTAACTTTTGAATTCTACAGCTGGATTTTATATTTTTATAGTCATTAAACTTTATCTTGTTGATTTCAACCCACTAGTTTAGGCTTTGGAGTAATTTAAAAATACTTTTCAGTATTTATTTCTTGGACCTATGTGTCATATACAAATTTGATCATGGGCATTTTAATCCAATTTACAGATAAAAGCATTGAATGTAGGTAATGTGGTAAAGAGTTACATGCTTCATCATTGTTATTACTGTAGTACCACACCCTCCTGCATCTTCCTGGGGATGAGAATCCACTAACCAACAGACTTTGGTTAAGGTTACTTAGTGTTGAATCTCTCTAACTGACTGGTATATTCCTGATCAGTTTCTTTCTCTGTTCCCAAGCAAGGGCAAGAGAAATCCTGCTAGAAGCCCTAATGGAATAAAAAAACAATTGACCCTTGAACAGTTCAGGGGTTAGGGGCACCTAACCCTGACCAGTCCAAAATCTGAGTATAATTTTTGACTCCCCCAAAACTTAACTATTAATAGCATACTATTGACTGGAAGCCTTACTGATAAACAGACAATTAACACATATTTTGTATGTTATAAGTACTATATTCTTATAAGAAAGTGAGCTGTAGGAAAGAAAAATTAGCTAAGAAAACATAAGAAAGAGAAAATACATTTACAATATGTTTTGTATACTGAAACATGAAAAAACCCCACATGTAAGTGGACATGCATAGTTCAAACCCATGTTGTTCAAGGTCGGCTGTATATTATTTTTGCAGCTTTCTTACGATGTCCAGTAAGAGTTTCATAAAAGTAGATAAGGTTAGTCTGATGAACTTCTGGTGACCTCATACTAGCTCCTTGAAATTTTGACATTTTTTATTAATAACATAGGGGCCATGGGCCTGTGATTTAAAACATTAATACCTCTGGAAAAGGAAAAGCTGTAACAACAAATCCATACCAACGTAAAAATATGAAACAGCCACTGCAGCTATTTACTTTAAGAAAGGGATGAGAGGTCAGAAGGAGGTACACTTTGGAGGGGGAAAGGAAACAAAGGAGAAAAAAGATAGGTTGGAAGATGAGGGAGTTTTTATTTGCTTCATTATTTTTCCCTTGGGATAGCATTGAATCTCAAAAACAGGAGGAAAGGACAGGCCATAGTAATACCATGTTTGATAAAGTCATTATAGAACTAGATACATATAAATAAATGCTTCCCATACATCTTATACAATGTATGCGTTTATTGTTTCTTGTTTACTTGGGGTGGCTCACTCTATGCATAATAATGATTATTAGAGTAACATAATACTCTTATTTTTATTTTTATTTTTTTTTACTTTTAAATAATATTGTGGTTATGCTCTGTAAAGCACTCACTTATAGTTTTTAGTTTTTCAATATACCTCAGTAAGTTGAGTAGGGTATCTCTCAAAAGGAAAAGGGATATAGAAAGACTAAGTGATTTTCCCCAGAGGTTCAGAGCATATTATTAATGGAATTAAGACCATAAACCAGAGGTTCTGTTAGCAGTATCCTCACCTGAAATTTAGTAGGATTTTCTCACCTTCTACTCTGGGAGAGTGAGCCAGACTCACGTAGTTGGTTCTAGAACATCTGAGATCCAGGTGCCACTTACTCTCATAGCCTCTTCTCCCACAGTTCCACATACATCAGCTCATGTTCCAGGAACAGCACGCTGCTGGGGGTTTTCTCCACATCAATGCTGCTCCATGCCTTTGTGTGTTAGGCAATAAATGTCCATCTAAATAAAGAGTCCTTCACACCTTTCTTCACCTGGAAGATTCTCACACCTGTAACAGACTCCTCCAGGAAGCCTTATTTGAGCCTTCAGAGAGGGCTCACCCATGGCTGTCCTAACACTTCACATTGCAAGGCACTTGATGTGCTATAAATTTTCTGAACATTGAATGAGAGTGCTAAAATATTGTTAAAGTGGGCTAAACTGCCAGGTTGTCTGTACCAAATAGGATATGAGGGTGAATCTAAATCAATGAACACATAAATACTTCTAGATTATATTCTACTTAGGAAGAAATTCAGTTTGATTTTTGAAAATACAATTTTCAAATAATTGCTCTAGCAATAGCCATCGTTTGTGTTGTTATACATCTAATTCCTGCTTTGCCCAAGTGGGCAAACATGAGTATTTTTTATCCAGAAGCAACATGTGTTACAATTTCAATGGCAAATGGGTTTGTAAAGTTCAGGAGGCAATTCCATTTGAATTCAGAAAACTTAAGAGGTTGAAGGAATCTTTACCAGAAATCATAGCATTTTGACAATATATATCTTTTAAAACATCCTGACATCCAAGTGATTTGATTAATTTAGATTTTAATAGGTATGAGGGAATTTAAAAATATTAAACCCACAGGATAATTTATTCATGGAAGATCATTTTATAAGTGATGAATTTCATTCATTTCTGGTAGAAATATAAAAAATGTGGATTGCAGCTGCTAACTTAATAATTTTACTGATAAGTAAGAATGGAACAGATCTTGCTGTGAATTATATAATCAGCTTAAAAAGCACTCCATATTCTTTCTGTGACAGAGTATGAAAAACACAAGGCAGAGAATAAGGTTATTTGAATCCCCCCCCCCCCTGCAGAAACTTAACCACATTGTATCCAATAGAGATAAGACTGGGTTAGAATGATCAAAACAGCCACTCAAGGAATGTATCTTAATGTCAGCCTTGAGTGGCTTTTGTTTTTCCAGCTAAGGAAATCTAACAGGATATTAAAAAACACATTAACCTTCAAAATATGTTTAGATTTTGCTATGCTTCTAAAGAAGCAATATGAGAATATAAGAGCAATTATTTAGTAAGTGTGACCCGTAGAATTTGTAGAAAGGGGTCACTTACATTTAGTCTGAAAGCCACCACTTTCACATGTGACTCTTTCACATCACACCCTTCCAATCCTTTCTCCATGTAGCTGGTGCAGTAATCCTTCTGAAGGCAAATCTGATTATGTGATTCATCTGTTTAAAACCCTTTAGTTGTGGAATCTAGATGTCTTAGTTTAGCAGAATAGGTCTTCCTTAAAAAGGTCTTGCAATATCTACCCTTAAAATATATGCTTGCGATCTATGCAGCCACTTCCAGTGCCCAGAATAACTCAGCCATTGGCTACTTATTATTATGCAACCATCCCTCTCTGGCTGGAAGGCTAGGTCTCTGTCCATCTCTCAGGAGAATTGACAGCTCCCTCCTTTGCAACCACAACTGCCTTTACACCATTGTTCTTCCAAGCCACTCCTATCCTTTTTTTTTTTTTAAGATTTTATTTATTTATTCATGAAAAACACCGAGAGAGAGGCAGAGACATAGGCAGAAGGAGAAGCAGGCTCCCTGCGAAGAACCCAATGCAGGACTCGATCCCAGGACCCAGGAGATCATGACCTGAGCCAAAAGGCAAACACTGAATCACTGAGCCACCTAGGTGTCCCTACTCCTAACCTTTTTGTGTGTGCAATTACCCATCCTCCTTAGACTTATTAGTTCTTATTATCTCTGCATGACACTTGATTGAATAGATTTATGAATGGATTCACTCATACCCGAGAGACAAATTGAACATGCCTATTCTCAAAAACAGGATTCTTCATGGAAGTTTTGCCAACAACCATAATGTAAATGGTCTCTGGTTTGGGATGTTTTCCTGATCTTTTTATTTATCATACTTACTAATTTTGTTTTAATGTTGTAGTTGCAAACATTGGAGAACAATAGCTTAGGTTTCTAATTTCAATTCTTTTTTTTTTCTAATTTCAATTCTTAATCAAATACTTATATTTCTGAAGAAGAAAATGCTTTAGGCTAAGAGAAACAGCATAGTCAGCAAAATTCTCAATTTTGATCTTATTTCTTTGCCCCCCAACCCTAGCTGCCATGGAAATGTGTCTTTTGTTAACCTTAAAAATAAAAAACTTCCAGTTATTTTACCAGCCAAAATGGATTTATTTGGGAATAAAAGAGAATTTTAATCTGGGACAAACAAGCTGTGCCAAAATGACAGGTGGATCTGGAGAACAAAGGAGAGGTACACTTTTTTATGGAGGAAAGTGGAAGTTAAGAAGGCTGTTGTAAACTAAAAGTCTATTGGAGTAAACTGGAATTTGAAATATAGTGGCTTCTCATTGGCCAAACAATTGAGAGGAGGGAGCCAAAGGAAAGCATTTCTTCCTTCTACTGGGATAGTAAAGTGGCATCCACATGCAAGGACAAGTGTGTGTAAGTTCAAATCTGTCACTTCCTGTTGAGCCTGCAATTGACTACGAGTGGTGGGGCATGAGGGCTCCCCCTGCCCAAACCTCCTGACTCCATTTTAGTGAGATTTCCCCTTATTAATTTTCACACTTCCAGAATGTGCCCATTGACCCCCTTTGTCCTCCACTGGTGGTTTGGGATGGGTTGAGGATTTGCAGAAGATGAAATATGGGAAAAGCATCACCATTTTTAGCTAGATTTCTAACTATTTAGAGTGATTCTATGTTATTTTGTTCCTTGTGCTGTCACTAATCTCGATTATTGGATTACTGTTATGTCTGAGTTATTTCAATGATACAAAGTCCTAGATCAGCATGTTAGGTATTATGTATAGAGTTCATTGCCGTTGTCTGCAGGCTTAAAAGATCTGAAGTAGATACTGTCACTGGGCATAGGTAGAATAATAAAGTGTTAATTTTGCCCATCTCCCTTTTATTTTTAAAGTTGAGAAAGCTGAAGCTCAGAATCTAAAGTGACTTGTCTAAGATTTCATGGCAAATTCAGAGAAGCACCATGCAAAGTATTCCCAAATACCTCTCCTGCCTTTTGTATTTGAAAACCATTCCAGTGGCACTAGAGTGCAGGGACTACTCAGGAGGTACCAGGCTTGGAACCTACACTATACTTTGGAGTTACAGGATAGCTTACTTTCTATTGATTTTTAATGTATTTTTTATATAGAAGAGTGCCACATGAATAATTAGGCCTCAATCAACTAAGAGATTGGAGCACAAAACTGCCTTATAACTTTTGGCTATACACTTTAAGAGGATGCCTTAAAAGTGTCCAAAACACTGTTTTGTTTTTCACTTGAATTACCAGAAACTTTGACAAGTGAGTGAAGATTTGAAATCTGTAATTACTTCTGTTGGCAAGTGGGCCTGTTGCCTCCCCCAATGGTTTATGAGACTCCATATTGAGCAGGGTCAGCGTGGGTGGCAACATGGAGCTACGGATAGGTTAATAACAGACAAGGGAGAGAAAACAACCTCACAGACAGATGCAAATAGTTCTGAGAGTCCTTTCTAAATATAGCTCCACACCAATCTCTGCCTGGCACCTAACTGGCATTCTTCCTCAATAGGTCAACTATTGTTGCTAGGTGGCTTTAATCATTTTGCAATTTCAAGTAAAAAAAAAAAAAAGTAATACCATAGCTTTGTGTCAGCTTCCTGCCTTTTATTCATAGTTAGAAGGACATAAAACGTTCTTGAAAAATGCCCTGCCTTGGAAGCTTTGCAGGAAGGTAGTCCTTTCAATCATAAATATATTTCAAATAGCAGCTTTGTCAGCCTTCTTGCTTTGAGCTGACAATGGGTTGGGTTGGGGGAGGGGAAGAGAACAGCCTTTAATTATACATCAAAAATACTTTAAGGGAAGGAACTCTACATTTCTGTGTCCCTTAAACTGATGATACTGCTAAACACTCAATCTACACTTTCTGATGTATACTGAATGAGGAAGGAATGGATCAGAGAGATGATGGATAGATATTTTGCAACTATCTACTTTGTGTTATTTGGAATGTCACAAAGGATCTCTAAAATAAATTTGTCTCCTCATAATGGAACACTTTTATTTGCACAAATAAAAGAATCACCCTCTTATTTTTCTCTAGTCTCATAGAAAAAATATTCCCTTTTCCCTTTGGATTACTTCCCATCCTACTTCTGTGAGACCCAGCCCCTTTATTATCTCTCTAGCTGTCCTCATATTGACCCCTTCAAAGGGGCCCAGACTCTCTGCCACACCATTTCCCCTTGTCTGATGCTCAGATCCTTACAAGTGTGGTACACACCTGCTGCTCTCCCTCCCAATGACTTGTTCATTCTGCGCAGCTTAGCTCAGACTCTTTGAGGGTGAATATTGGCACACATTCCGAGGAAACAAGAATACTCCAAGGTGGTTTCTAATATTTACTTATGGTCTGGACATAACCGAGAAGTGGTATCTCTAATTATGATGATTTCGATTGACCATTTTCACAGACACAAGTCTTCTTCCTCTCCAGGCTTGAGCAGCCCTTCTTTCCCCTTTACTTTTCTTAATTTTGCCTCATATGCAGTTCCCACAGCACCTCATCCATAAAGGTTATTCTACTCCACTCCTGTTTCTACTCAATACTTACTTCCTTTTCTTACTACTATTATAGGAGGCAAGGTGATAGCATATATTGTACCTTAAAAAAAATCTCAGCCTCTAATTCAGGGCCAGGCACACAGTAGATAATAAATACTCAACTGAGTAAACTATGACAGACATAGAATTTTACTCTTTTGAGTAAATCTGATTGTCATTTTATTAAGGACTCTGAATGCCCACAATAACACATTCATCATGCTAATTTAATTGATTACCTTCTTGCAGGAGCTTTAGCTATTACAATAAGAGGTCCTTTGCATCTTTATTACTCTCTTTTTGGTCCATATATTGATTTTAAGGTTTGTTTGTTGGACATGTTACTATACTCTTTTCCAAATGTAAAAGACCATCCTAATTGTGGGCTATTGTTTCAGAATCAGGAAACATGATGGATAAACAAAAGGACTCACTAGGTAATAGAGTATTGCTGAAAAATATTTTGGGAAGCATAACAAAATTCATGGTAAAAGGCTTTCATATTTTGTGGGTCTTCTCGGATTAACACTTCTCTTTGGAGTGTGTGTTTGTGTATGTGTGTTTGCACTGAGGTCAGGATATTGGGAGGTCAAGGGATTGCTAATAATCCTACAAGTAGAAGAGGATTCAAGGTTAAAACTATTACTGTGATGCCTTTCTCTTTTAGTTTTTCTCCCTCTTAAGGAAAAAAAACCCCAAAACTTTTGATATGAAGTACAATTGTTTCTAATTCCAAATTACATGAGTTCTTCTAAGGGATTTGTCAAAACAGCAACAACAACAACAAAAGATGAAGATAGGGGCAATTTGAAAATAAAAACAATAAAATTGGAAAGAAATTCGGAGCTATGCTTCAGTGGACAGAACAACAAATGACTGAGTTTGGTTGACTTTTTGCATGTTTACCAGAAATCTAAAGATACTGTTCTTTTTTTTTTTTAAATAGTAAACTGATCAAAGTGTTTGTGAAATTCTATTAACCTTTTATCCAAACCCAAGTAGACAGCTTTCTTGCTCAGTGTGTCATTTAACTCCACTTCCACCTCCAGTTGCCTTCTACCAAACCAATAAAAATGGAACATGACTTGTGCTAGATGCTCAATGCCCTTCACATGGTGTATTCTTTTTTCATTCTTGTTTACTATGAGTTATATAGTCCATGTTATCATGTTGGAAATTTCCTTAACCTTTATGTTATGATGGGGACCCTCTTTCTCTAGGATCTCATACCACCCCTTATTTTGGTGACTCCTTGAGAAATGAAATATATGGCAGTGCATGTCCCAAATTGTCTCTATTCTACCCTCATGCTAGACTGATAATTTTGCCACCATGAATTAGTGGGTTCAGACTTTTAGGATGAAAATTATTTTTTCTTGAGAATTCTGAAAGCATTATTCAATTGTCTTCTAGCTTCCAAAGTTAATGTTGGGAATCTGATGCCTATTTTCCTAATTCTCTTATGGGCACTTCTTTCTCACTCTACCTCCTGGAGTTTTTAAGTAGATGGTATGGATCCTCATTGATTTTTCTACAAATGCATTCAAAGACTTTTCAATTTGGACACTCATGTCATTCAGGTCTGAGAACTGTTTGTTTAAATATCATTTCTTTGATAATTTCCATATGGATTGTTGTTTGGTCTTGTTGAAACTCCTATTAGTTAGATTTTGGACTCCATGGATTTTCTAAATTATTCATCTCTTTTTTTGTTTATAAGTCCTTTCTTTGTCTCTTTGTTCTTTTTTGGGACACATTTTCTTGTTTTAATCTTTTTACTCCCTTATTTGATTTTTTAAAAATTCAAATTTAATTAGCCAACATATAGCACATCATTAGTTTCAGATGTAGAGTATTCCCTTATTTGATTAAAAAAATCTTCATTTCATATTTTGGCTTTCAAAGAACTCCTTTTTATTATTTTATTATTATTTTCTTTTATGACATTTTGTTCTTAATTCATGGATCCATGTCTTATATCTTCAATTATATCAATTATCAATTATTTGAAATTATCATTTTTCTTTTTTTAACCCCCTATTTTATTCTCTTCCAGTTAGAGACTTTTCTCAAATATTTGGTAATTCTTGCTTGTCTACTTATGTTCATGCTTAAACACTGATGAGAAACTTTGTGAGAAAGGTGCGTTTGTTTATTGCTCAGCTTTTCTGTGACCAGCCACATTATTCTTGGCTGGGGACCAACTCACTATGTGTACATCTTTCCCTGTTATCTGTAGGGCAGGATCCCCCAGTCTCCCTGTAAGGAAGCATAAACCTGGCTGTTGACATCCTAGAGCTGGCAGGAGGAAGGCATGGATGTCTCAGTGTTTTCTCACCCCTACCTTCTGCGTCCCTGCTGTTGTGGAGGCCTGAGATTCTTAGACTGAATTTTTCCATAAGATATTTCTCAATACTCCTGTGGGAATGAGGGATGGGTCATCATTTAATAGGTTGGGTTAGAGGTGGGGACACAGGAAAATAAGTATTCCTTATAGAGGCTTTCATAATATCTTCTTGTTTTCAATCCTCTTACTCCAGTATTCAATATCCTTACCTTCTACGTGATGCTTCCAACTGCTGAGCTTTTTCTAGGTTCTGCAGGGGAAATTGGAGTACTTCTCATTGGAGTCCTCCTTTAGTAGGTACTTAGGTTTTACCTTCTTTTCTATTAAGATTTTTGGCTGCATCTCATTTCTTGGTGGGAATAAGGTTAGGGGGAGCATGTCTACTAAAATTATTTATCTTTAACAAAATATTGGCCTTACTGAGAAGTCTTATGGTTATATATGGAATATATTGGTATATAGATATGTAGGTACCTTGACTACAAGTACTTTAGAAAATGCATGAAGTTCAAAATCCAACCAGTAGGAGTATCATCAGGGTGGATTAAACAAAATAGTGTGTATGGAAATTATCAAAGAATAATAAGATGAAGGCTAACACTATGGTACTTAGTGTATCTATGATGGTGTTCTCTCTGCAGTAGCTTCAGAGATTGGGCTATGCAAAACAGGGAGCTAGCTGGAGATGCAATTATATAAACTGAGAGATATGAAGTGTTAACATGTCATCATGAATTACTTTTTCTGTAGTGAGATATAGGAAGGCCCTTGGAGGAATGGGATCTGGGTGGGCATAGATGGGAAAGTAGGTTTAGGTAGAAGGGTATGTGGAATTTAAAAAAAAAAGAAAGCAGATGTGATGGTGCATCTAACACTGTGGCTTCTGGTCAGACACGGTTGGTTGCTAGATGTCTTCATCTAGGTGGCTTCAGGTGTCAGTGTGAGTTAAAAATGGGTATTCTCTTGGGGATGGAGGGGTACCACCAATATGATTGCAAAATGGCCCTAGATCCCAGAAATTTGCTTGTTATCATAATGAGTTATTTTGAAAAATCTAGGACATCCTTCACATGATCATCTCTAAGATAATTTAAAAAGCAAGACATATTTTAGGGCACAAAAAAGCAAAATTAAAAATATTTTATAAAAATGAATTATTTCCCTTAGGGTTTATAAATACTGTATGTGAAACATGAAGTTAAAATTGTGATCACAAAAACCTTATACTAATGCATTCTTTTATCCCAACTTAATCTGTCATAGTTGGCAGTTCTTTGTAATAGATCATGAATCTTTGTGCAACAGGGTGATGTTAGAGGCAAGAGAGAACATCTCGTTTGGTTTTATTTCACTGAGTTCTAGAGCTATGTGACACTGCTATTTCCGAAGAGTGGCCATTTCTGCATGCTTTGTTGCAGACAGCCTTTCTGGCTGCAGTAATTTAGGGGCATGTGAGAGCTGAGTTTGAAAGTGTACGAATACACCATCAGGCACGCACTGAGCATGATGTCTTCTGAGGCTGGTCTCATTTTGGAGGTTGTGTGCAAGGTGCATTTCAATTTATTCACTGGATCTACCTGCCAACATGTCTATGAGATAAGACTAAGCCAGAAATCTTTGAATCAACTTAATATTTGTTTAGGCAAATCAACTTAAAGATAATTGTGCCAGTTCAAATCTCTGACTTGATTGGACTAGACTACCAAGAGAGCTCAGGCTGGGTCCTCTGGTTTACCTCGGGTGGCTCATTAGTAGGGCTGGAGCACACCCCTTTCAACATCATCTTTCTGCGTGTGTTTAGAGAGGCTGGGACCTGAACAGATGGCCTCGATGTGGGCTCCCATGACTACCAGGCATGCCAAGCAGGCAGATGAGTGATCTGGCTTGTTCCTTCTCTTTTAAATTGCTGTCAGCCAGGGAAAAGTGGTGAAAATAAATCAATGGCTCCCTCCTCCAGACCCAGCATGTACCTTTCAGTCATCAAAATAAGAAGCATCCTGTGGTGGCTGTTGGGTGATTTCTCTGATGGGAAGATCCCTTCACACACTGGAGATTAACATAACAAATGGCCAAATTGTGTCTCATAAAGGACATTTTTTGTCCGGGACCAAATCTTGGCACTGAATGGACAACAGCAGGTTTGGAGGGAGCATTGTTTATTCACTCTCAGACTCTTCGTGTCCTTTGTGACTGGGTTCAGTATTTTTGGTAACTGGTTGGTAACTGTTTACATCTCTCGTCATTAGAACACAGGAAATCATAAACAGGAATCATGCTGAATAGCTCTGGCAATGAATGCCTTTGCATTCCTACTGTACTGAGGCTGAAGGGCCTCTTCTTGTGTAACTTCTGTCTTTTTGATTCTTATCGAGTTTAAAGGAAACTGCATATAGCAAGGCACTCAGTTTAAGACCAACGATGTCATCTTCAACTCCTGCTTCATCTTCAAATATTAACAAGTTGACCCTGAGCTAGGCAACTTTTTAGAGTCTCATCTCAAAAAATTGTTACTGGATCAGGAGAATGTGGGATCTTTTATTTTTTAAGCTTTGGTGCATCATCACATGATTAAATGCCAATTATTAATATATTAACAAAATGACCCTGAACTAGAATGTTCTATGGCTTAGCTTTCCTTTTTGGAAAAAAGAGCCACCTACCTTGCTTACAAATCTATGAGCAGTATTCTCACAGATGCAAATTGATTTTCTAGTTATAAATCATGGACCTTGATGTGTTTTCAAACAATAAACATTTCACATATGTGAGAGCCATGTTGGGTTAAGGTAGAAGGGAAGTTTTACTTTTTGGAATGAATTATATATATATATATATATATATATATATATATATATATATATATATATATATGGCTTCTCAAATTTGAAAGCTTCATATGGCCCGTGGGTGGCATGTTGGATATCCCAGGACTTACTTAGTGCAGTATGATAATGTAATTCCTAAATTTTACATAGCTTGACACATAGAACTGGTAATGTTTCTAGAAATACCATAAATAGAAATAACTTCATAAGACCTTTGTGTTGTAATCTGCTTTAAGTTGTCTCACTACTTAACTGTAAGCATTATGGTACAGTTAGGTCATAGATTTAAAAGTCAGGACTTCCGGTCTTATTTCTGATTTGGTTATAACTGAGCTATTTCTTGAGAAATATCACTTATAATGTCTCTTCACTGATGCTTAAAATATATATGCAAAGTAAAGCTGTCTAACTTGCAAGACTTTGGGGGGGGTTTCTTTATAAATGTTAAGGAGCTTCTATGTAAAAATTATTAATGACTGAAATACTTAGAACTGTCAAGAAGGATGGCAACATTTCTACCAGCCCTTGGGAAGAGACAGGTCTGCTGTGAGTTAGTCATCATCTGTGGATGATTTATTTGAGGACATGATGCACAGCAGTTGAATTTATAAAAAAAAATGTTGGTAAAGCTCTTTTGGAGAAGTCATGGATTGCAGCCTTAAATTCTGGGAAAATGGAATTTTCCCTCAGCTTTACAAACGTGGCAGAAGGGATCCTCACTATTTCGCATTTTTGGATTCTCATTAATGCCACACACACACACACACACACACACATACACACACAAACACACGAGTCAATAAAATCTATGATGATTAAAAATTATATCTTAGATTTAAGATATATTTTTAAAATATTAACATACATGGCATCTCAGAATAATGGCTGGTTTACTTCTGTTTCTTGTGCATTTGCTTTGGGAGAAATGGGGAGTCAACTGTTCATTCTTACCCTTTTTTTCAAATGTTTGTTTTCTTTTCTCTTCCCTTTTCACTTCTTTTCTCTTCTCTTCTTTTTAAAAAATATTTTATTTTTAAGTAATCTCCACACCCAAATGGGACTTGAACCCTGAGATCAAGTGTCACATGCTCTACTGTCTGAGCCAGCCAGGCACCCCTGTTTATTTTCTATTTATTGAATTAGAATGTGACCTTTAGGCCCTGGTAACAGCCCTGTGAGTTTTCACACAAAAAACTTAGAAGATTTCTCTTCTCTTTTTCCCTCCCCCTCCAAATTAAAGTCAGCCACCGAACTTGTCTGTAAGTTGGTGGAATCTACTGATGGTGATGAAACCAAAGAAGGTGAAAGAGCTTATTCAAGGAGTGTTTGGGCAGAGCCGTGACCAGAATTCAGGTCACTTAGTTCAGTTCTCGCACAAATATTTATTAGGCTGGGTGCTGTGCTGGTTGCTTTTTCTGTGACCTTTCTATTCCATTATGCCACCTGCCTGTCTGCTCTGGGGGATTTGATCTATAGCAGTTACTTTTCTTTCCACAGGGAGGCATTTTTGTAGGACCCATTCTCCTCACATACACTCAGCGGATCTCCTCAGTCTCTTCATTTATAAAACGAGGATGCTGTGCGGCCAACTCCAAACTTTCTTGATGTTATCCTCCTTTAATCAATTATACATGAAAAACACACTTGAACCCTGAACATCCTTCATTGTGCATTTCACGTAACTATGTTCATCATGCTGTGTTTTACTTATTTTTACTTCACTTTGTTCTTAAAGATGGCACGAGAAATAATGCTGTCACGCCCTCTCTGATGCAGTGATCAAAGGAAGGGTTCAGTTATTTTGAACAGTGAAGTGCATTTTTGCTTTAGGTTCCATGTTGCGAACAAGCCAAGCTTCGTATCACTGTCCTGATTTTCTGGGCCATTTTGGGTGTGTGTGCATGCAGGCTCACAGCAGCAGCATCATGAGTTCTTGTCCTCAGGGCCTAGCAAAATGTGAATGTATAATAATGAGGCCAAAGTTTAGCTAATAAATGCAAGCTGATGATGCACATATGTGATGGAGTAGAATGACATTTCTATTTGGGATCCAAGGTATTGGGATTATGCCAGTATCTATGTTAAAATGCATAGACTGCTACTATGTCTTTTGGAACCTAAGGCTATTAAAATATTAGAAAATGGAGCAGTTCAGAATATAATTATTAGAACTGCTTTGTATCTTCTGATCTGGGAGAATGTAAAACTGGCTATTCATTGGATGCTGGTCTGCTGTGTTCTGAGGATTTTGCTGCCTGCTTTACATAGAACATTTTGTTTACTCATTTCTAATAATTCTGTGGAATGGTTTACTATCTATATTTTCAGAAGTTAAACTCAGTTGCAGAAAGGTGAAATGATATGCCCAAGCACTCAAACCTGCTATTCAAACTGAGAACTATCTGATTCCAGAGCCTTACTCTAAATCACTTTGCTACAGTTCTCTTGAACCCACCTGTTCATTCATTACATTTTTATTGGCACATTACTCTTCAGAATACCAGGAAAACAGAATGAAACAGAGAATTCTGGCTCCATGCAGCTGTCATTCTTACAGGTGAGAAGGTAAGTGAAGAAATGGCTAAGATGTAGAGGATATCACATGGTAAGGCACGGTCACAGGAGCCGGGAGAAGAATAAAGAAGAGGAGGGAGTAGGGAGTGATGAGCATGGATGTGGGGCTGCCACTTTGAGTAAGATGGTCAGGAAGATCTTGCTGAGATGGTAACATTGGACAAAGGCATGAGCAGAGGCACAATGGAAGTGGGGGTGTGGTGGCATTGGAACCATTGGAGGCAGTGAGCTAAGGAGAAACTAGGGAGAGACTGGAACCAGAGAGCATGAATAGAGACAACTATTTGGAGCCACTTGCCAAAAAATTGGTCCTAGATCAGGAGAATATGGGATCTTTTATTTTTTAAGACTTTATTATTTTTTTTAAATCATTGTGTGATTCATTTCTAAATATAATGGTCTAGTGGGGAAGGAAAGTTGATTGATGATGCTGGAGAGAGGTGTGAGAATTGGTACCCCAATGTTCCAAGCAGGTGAGATGGGGTGAGGCCTAGTACAGAAGAGGGAGGCTTGATCTTAGACAGGAGCATGGAAAATAGGAGGGGACCACAGTGCTGTCTGGCAGAGGGATGAACTTGTGAGGGTTGAGGGCATTGTCTTCTGATTACTCCTGTTTTCTCACTGAAAAGGCAAAATTAGATCTTGAGCTGAGGGTGCCGGCAGGGGGAGGCCGTGTTGGAAGTCCAAGGAGGAAACAGCACAGAGCTGTCCTCCAGTTGAGTGGGAGAATGACCAGAACACATCTCCACAGTTTTGTTGCCTTCCAGCTTAATGGTCCTGTTGGGGTTAGCAGCCATGTGTTCCATGTGTGATTTTGGGGAGTGAACATGCTTCTTACACTGGATCAGGTTGCATAGAGCAGGTGGAAAGTTGCATTTAAATATGGTCAGGGTTGGGCAGCCTGGGTGGCTCAGCGGTTTAGCGCTGCCTTCAGCCCAGGGCGTGATCCTGGAGACCCGGGATTGAGTCCCACATCAGGCTCCCTGCATGGCGCCTGCTTCTCCCTCTGCTTGTGTCTCTGCCTCTCTCTCTCTGTGTCTCTCATGAGTAAATAAATAAAAAGTCTTAAAAAAATGTGGTCAGGGTTTTGCCAGAAGAGTGCAATAAAGAGGTCTCTACAATGTGGCGAAGGACTTTGATTGTTCATTGTTCTTTTTTTAATAGTCATCCCAAAGATCATGAGAGGCATTGTTATAGGAAGTCCTCTGCCTTCCCAAAAGCCACCCCATTTCTCCCTGAGGAGAAAGGCCAGTCCTCACCTGAGTCCACACAGAGAACTGGCATTGCTTTTGTGTAAATTAAGTAGTCCAATTTTAAAAAAAATCTTCGCCTTAATGCTTGTTCTTTTTGTTTTATTTTGAATGGTCTGTCATTATGGTCCCCCCAACTTGAGATGTATGAAGGCTTTTGGTCTCCCTGGGAGTGGGGCTGAGGTGCAGAGGCAGCCAGAGCTTACCTGTACACTGGCTTGAGACCAGTTCAATAAAATGCACACCTTAAAGAGAAAAAAGTAATAGTTAGGAAATCTAAGCTGGAAATATGGGGAGTAAGGATGTGGAGGGTGTGTGGTGAGGGACATGGAAAGGGTGAGGAGATCAATGGAGTGTGAGTCCTGGAGGGCCCAAGAGTGAGGGAGTGAGGTGGAAAGCTGAGGCTGTGGTCTGACAGTGGGATGCTTGATAGTGAGGTTACTCAGGGCTAGAACCGTGGGTCTGAGCAGCGCTGGTAGGATAGAGGGCAAAATCAAAGGGCAGGGACCTGGAAGACCACAGTTATGTGGAAAGGGAAGTCCCCAAGAAATATTTCAGGTTTTCTGAGATTGATGGAGAATTAAAAGTTAAGGAACTCCAGCAAGGGAGGAGTCATGGCCATGGGTCAGTGATGATTGTGAGAAGGAGCAAGTTGTCGATGCACTTTAAGGGAGAGAGGACAGTGTGCTCACAATAAGTATTGCTCACAAGCTGTCCTCAGGATTGTGGGTCTTTCAGGAAGAGGAAGGGAAGGGAGAATCATCTGGAAAAGAGGAGAAGGACACCAACCTCATTCTTGGTACCTTTTTTTGGGTGGTGCAGAAAAGAAAGCATCCTTCACTCCCAGGGTGAAGAAGCAGCAGAACTGTTGGAGGAGAGCCAGCTCTTAGTCTGGAGCAAGAAGTTAAAGGTGGGGAGTCAGAGAGGGATTTGAAGGACAGAGGATTGTACTGATGATGCTGAGCTAGGATGGACTCAGTAGAAGATTTCCACAGTTGGGTGTGGTGGATGGAGCCAGAGAAGAGGCTGTGGAGAGCCTGGTGGGATGGCAGTCTGAAAGAAGAAATGAACTGGAAGTCCTAGGCTTCCTAAAAGTGAAAAAT
This sequence comes from Canis aureus, assembly GCF_053574225.1. NCBI lineage: Eukaryota > Metazoa > Chordata > Mammalia > Carnivora > Canidae > Canis > Canis aureus. The sequence continues at coordinate 9,529,982 of NC_135627.1, forward strand.
TAAGTTAGGCCTGATGGGCTCCAGGCAGGTAGCTTCTGATGGAGCACCGGGCTCCAGATTAGGCTGGGTATGGTGAGAGGAGGGAGGGAGTTTTGTCAAGAGTATATAAGATTTGGGTTTCTGCTATTTCTGCAAGTGATGGTGTTGGAGGTTTGGTGAGAATCAGTTTTGCCTGGAGCACCAGGATATCTGGAATGCTCTTCTAACTCCTAGAACATGAGCAGTGTTAAGGTGTACTCTGAATTTATACTAGGTATTTATACTGAGGAGAGCATTTGATCATCTGTGAAGATGCCCAGCTGTGGAACTGCAGATTTCTTCCATGTAGCAGTCTATGCTCACAAATGAAGACAATGACAAAAAAAAAAAAAAAAAACCCAAAAACAAATATATAACAAATGCCTGCAAGGATGACAGAAACCTATCATCTCTATGGGGCAGGGGGGTACAGAGGAGATAGGGACATGTTTAGATGTCTGTTTTCCTAGAAATAGGAAAGACAGAACATTCTATCTGGGGGACAAAATCACCTATTTTTGTCAGGCCATTAACAGAATTTTACAGCTTGGGAAGCTATATAGTGCTAGTACAATGTTTATATATAGCACATGTTTAAAATACTTTTGATCAATAAATGAATAGATGAATAGATTACTAAAGCCCTTGTGAAGGGCTTCAGCCTTTAAGATTATTAACTTGAATTAATTGTAAACATTTCTTATTGATGTGAAAATTTGAGTACAGAATGAAACTTTTGAACTCCTTTGCTTTCAACTCCAGGAGGGGAAATGGAGGACAGGAGCCCATGTGTGCTCTGATTGGAGGCTCATGAAATGTCATTCTCTGTCTTTATTTTTCATCCATGGCAGTAAAGGGGCGTTCCTCCTGGGTCATAGATCCTTTGATCACATTCCGGTGGCTCTTCTAGATTTCTTTGCTGATCCTTCCAATTGCCTTTATGCTGCCTTTTGCTTATAATTTATTTTATTTTATTTTATTTTATTTTATTTTATTTTATTTTATTTTATTTTATTTTATTTTATTTGGAAATCAGCTCATTCTCTGTTCTCAGGATAAGTGTAGTTGTACTACCAGATACAAGAGATTTATAGAAGCGATTTTGCTACTTGGACATATTTATTTAACTTAAGAAAATCATTTGAGTTGGAGGCATCTCTTTGTAATTTAACGGATACTTTGCCCTGCACTGTAGATTGATAGAAGAGCTTCTATGAGATAACCATAATTACTGGTATTGATTTTTAAGTGCTTTTATATTCTTCTCTACCACTCCCTTCCCTACCCCTCTCCTCCTGAGTAGTATGAACCTTTGGATTCTAACAAGGCAGCCATGACTATGTGCATGATTTTGTGTTAACATCAATGTTACTGAAAGCAAAGAAATAATTAATCAATCAATTAATTAATTAATTAAATCTGGTCCTTAATTTGGAGGACCAGAAAGCCGCTCCCTGGTTGGTATGTAATTGCCTGGCATTCTTCAACTTTATTTTGATGAAGACTCCTTGAAATGTGAGCATAGATGCTGGGAGGCTAATTATCTATTTAACTTCCTGTAGCTGGAGCTTTCAGGTTTTGCCATGTTTATCCTATACTAGGTTGAGCTATTATTATGGTTTAACAGAAACTTCTCTTGAAGTTTCCACCTGCCATGGAGGAATAATCAGGATTATTATCCTGACTTTTTTGTTCCATTCTTATTCTACTGATGTGTAGTTTATCTGTTTTAGTCTTTACAAACCTTTTTCAGTCACAATTTCTAGGACCCAGGGATATTCACGTCCTTTGTCTTTTTTGTTCTTCTCCTTTTAACTTAGAATGTAGGATTTATGTAGCATTATGTAGAAGTTTAAAATGCTTTATAATCACTTTGGGCTGTTTCCTTGTGTGCCTGCTCATCCTGTCATCCAAGCCTGTTTCATAACCAACGTCATGATAGATGAATACTTTTTCCTCCTGTTGTTGATGAGGAGATGGTGCTAGATATGCTACTCACCATCTATTGACTAATCATTAACTTGTCCCCAGAAAATAACTTACAAGGCTAAAGAAATCATAGAAAAAGGGTCAATATTCTTCTTTAGGTTTTGATTCATTCGCAGTGAACTTAGACTACAGAGTAATTCCCTCCTAAGTTTGGCCTGATTATACTGATAGGGTTTTGTTGTTGACTTTTTTTTTTTTTTTTTTTTTTGGCATTTTGAAGTTTGTGGCTCTAGCATATTAGATGATGTTAAAAAATATTTGGTTGCCCTATTCCAGTGAAGTTTCTTTTCTTTGGTCATTTGCATTTGATATGTTTATTATTTTTTCTGAAATTTTGGGCTTATTCTTTACATTTTGCATTTGTTATTCGAGATTATACTCTAAAACTTGAATTAAACAATACTCTCTGTGACTGTGATTCATTCCGCATTTCAGTCTCATCAATAATAGTGACTATAGGTTTCCTTTTTTCTTGAGAATGCCCGAACAGAAGCACAAGGACTGTTTTTTTGTTTTGTTTTGTTTTAGCTTTCAAGCATCACTGTGGCTGTTGGAGCAAGTATGAAAAAAAATTGGCATTTTATATTTATTGAATATTTTTTGTTTGTTCATACTAGGCGCTGTTTATCTACACTCCGGGTACACCAATGAAATGATGGATAAAACCAAAAATATCTGTGCTTCATTGAGCTTTATTCAATTTGGGGCAGGCTTTTGTGGGGAGGGAAATAGGCAACGTGTAAAACAAACATGGTAGGATCTAGTATGATAGAGGATGGCAGTGTTATGAAACATGTAAAGCAGCATAGTGGGATTAGGAGTGCTGGAGTGAGGGTAAAGTTGCAAATTTTAAATTTCACATAGCATGGTCAGGGTAGGTCTTCCCAAGAAGGTGAGGGCATCAACCAGGATGGGATCTGGAAAATAAAGGTCCAGGCGGAGGGAATAGCTTGAGAGTGTCTCACTGCATATTCAGGTAACAAGTAACCAGGGCTGCCAGGATGGCTTAAGGACCAGACAGAAGAGAGGGTGATGGAAACAGGATCAGTAACAAAGTGCTCATCAAAGCAAAGCATCCATCTGTGAATGGACTACAGCAGTATTGTGCAGACTGTCAATACCATGTCTTGTCAACAAGAGAGAAAAATAATTTTATTGTAATGTTTTTCTTAGAAAGTGTATATATATTGTGCTTCTTTCCTTTGGTGTACTTTATTCTTTGTTTCTGTAGGTGATACTTGAGAGCTGGAAATCTGGCCCCATTTCCTTTTTTCAGGTTCCTTCCATTTTCTTTGAACATTATCTCTTTGATGTACTTTGATTTCAAAGATATTTTCCTGTTTTTTATTTTTTAATTTATGACTCTGCTGGGTGTATGTGTGTTTATGATATTGAATTGGAAATGAGGAAAGTTTTTAAAAAATTCACCTTTAACATTTCTAAAATTATCAACAGAAATAACAAATTATAATAATTATAAATATCAACTTAGAAATTGATAAATATCGACTAATGGTTACCAGACAATGTGGTAGAGTAAAAAGATGGTGGATTTTAATGAGCTGTTACTGAAATGTCTTAATACTTGTGATGTGCTTAGAACACACAATTTCTCACATAAAAGTGTAGTATCTGTCTTTTATAGAGAAAAAAAAAAAAGAACTGGAATGGGCAAGCACTCCACCTCGTTTAGCTTGTTTTCTCGCATGTAAAGCTGGGTTAATAACCATGACATCTAGTTGTTTTGCAGACTGGAGATCATGTGTGTGAGTGTCTTGCATGGTGTCTGGTGCCCAGGAAAATAATAACCCAATTAACTGACTTTTATCAAGGGCCTACTCTGTCCCAACCAATGTGCTAAATAAAAACTTTGCATCCATGGTCTACTCGCATCCTCACAAGGCCCACTGGCACAAAAGCTCCTTGAGAGAAGAAATAGTATGGTTCACTTGTGTACACTCAGTATGGAGGATGGAGCTCAGTGCATATTAGTCACTGCATACGTATCTGTTGAATGAGTGAAAAGAAATGCCCATCCCACAGCTAAAGAGACTGATGTTTGGTGAGATTATAGAAATGATCTGTAAATGACCCAAGGGGACACGCTGGGTAAATGATAGAGCCTGATTTTGAACTTGGACAGACCACCCCAGAACCCAAGTTTCTGATTGTGACGCCAGTAGGCTCCCATAAGTGGGCCGACAGAGACAGGGTTCTCTCCCTCCATTCTCTTAGGTGCACAGCTCCTCCTGGCCACCCTTATCTTAGGGAGATATGGTATTGGTCACAGTGAATTTAGTAGCTATTATTATTGTCCTTGGATGTAAAAATATTATCGCATCTCTCTTTGGCGCATAGCATCAGCCAGGAATAAATATGGCAATGCCTCTGGACATGTGCATGTGTTTGTGTACAACAGCGTGTGTGTGCACGCGCGCGCACACACACACACACACATACGGGCTATGCACTGGGATCCTTTGAGAGTCCTATGCTATAGAACTCTCTTAAGGTTCTGTTGAGTGGTAGTTTGAAGGCCCAGTGAAGTAATCACTGACCTGCACTAAATCTGTTTCCTTTATTTGCATGTAACAAATGAGAGAGCCACAAATTAATATCAGAACCCAAATTTGAATCCTCCATAAGTAAGACATTTTATTGCTACTAGGAGGTTAATTTTATTCCAGTCTTTTTTTTTTTCTTAATGATTGATAGGATATTGGTTATTGTAGGTCACATATCTTTTTCCATGCTCAAAGTTTAAAAAACCAGATGTCTGGTAAGACGTTACTGCTCATATACCCATAAAGGAGCTGATAAAATTTTTTAAAAGAAAAAAATTCTTGGTAAATTTAATCTAGATTTACTGTACAGATAATGTGATATCAGCTTGACTCTAAGACAAAGTGTTTGTCCTTACCAATGTCATATGAGTACCTTATGAATGTTAAACCAGCTTTTCATGTATTTTTTGTTAGATAATTTATATGAAAATTATGAAGCGCTCTTTAACTGTACTCAGCTGACTTCTTGAATAATAAAGACAGGAAACAAAATAAAAAGAAACAGGTTAATGAAGTATAGAAAACATGGTTTTATAACCCCTTTGTAACTATATGTGATCCTGCTTTCATTTGAAGACTCAGAATTCCAGGTATTCTTAGAGAAATATGTGACTAATGCAACTTGAAATGTCTCAGGCTGACATGTAGCAATTTTTCTCAGTAGTTCTTATATCCTGGAACATGTCAAATACTGACGCAGTGTTAATAATAATTCATAAATTGACATTGCAGCAACTTTTAAACCTTACACTTGGGCAAAATAAATAGAAAAAAAATCATTGGAGTCAATGCTAACCAAATTTATGTTATGGACAGAAACCACAAGGGTCCTATTTCACATTTATGCTGTTTGCCAGTTTATGAAATGCTGGCATAAGGATCAGTTTGTGAGAGGAGAAAGGACCAAAGAGGTCAAAGTAGAACACTTTCCTAGCTTTTATTTTGTTTTGTTTTTAATATTACCTATTGAGGTTTTCTGTTTGCTTGGTTATTTGTTTGTTTGAGGATAAATTGGGAAGAGTTACAGTTCAGACAGAGAGAATGGATGTATATTTATTTCTTTATTAGTTGTATGTGGGGTTAGAACACATGTTACAATGTCTGTTTTAAGAATGATTCATACACACTTTGCTATGAAACAACAAATGCATTAATCTTCTGAAACTCTGAAAGTTCCATGTAGGCTTCTGTTTTACATTATTTTTGCAAAGTTAATCATGATAACTGCACCTGAGGGAAATCATGTAGGGGGCAGGGAAGGAGGTATTAAATCAAACCTTTATTTATAAATAAAAGTAGACTTAAAATGTTAGGCAGAGTTTTGGATAATTTTTTAGATTAGATGCATCTCAAGGGTTCAGTCATAGGCACTGAAGTATTCTATCTTCACAAATGCCCATGACTCACCACCATTAAAATCATGGCAGGTGTGGGATCCCCAAAGCCACAGGGATACATTATATATTGGCATTGTGACAGAAAGGCCTAATAGGTCTTTCCCATTTGTAATAAATGTGTTCCTGTACTCCATGCTGGGTATATTTTATTGATTTCCTCCATTACCATAGTGATGCCTCAGTCTTGGTGGTAAAGCATGTTTTAAGCAATTACACCTTAAAGTTGCTAAATTGTGAGTATCTAGCCACTGAGTTAACTGCTTAAGGAGTTCATGGCATAGTCTGTGCATCTTGGCATGACATTTATAAAGCCATATGTAGGTGTGTTTAGAAAAGTAATGCTGAAGCTCTTCCTAGAAGGCATGTCTTCAGCCCATTAGCTATTCATCCCAGAGAATGCTGGAAGAGAGGGTGGTTGGTGAGGCACCCTGTGTTCCAGTGTCCAAGTGCTTCTCTTGGATCCTGATGTTCCTGGGCTCAATCTTGCCTGAGTCAGACCGCTCTGGCTTGGATCTGCCTTAGGAAATTTGGTCTGTTCCCGGTACCATTTGGGTTGAAAAAATGTTTAGAAATCTCAAGTCACTTTGACAATTAAAATGTGAGGCAAGGAGGGGGTATATAAATTAATCAGAACCAATTAATAAGGATGAGCCATGATTTTTTATTCATTACAGAATTACCAACTACTGGATTATTCCTGGTTATGTATCAGATGTGGAATTTCATTTTGTATTTAGTATGCCTGTCCCAAATTTAGAAAACATATTGAGGCCTGATAAAAATTAGTGAAATGTGAACACATTTTGGCAGTAGTCTAAATGTTCAGTTACCTTTACCTGTAATAATCTCATATGCACATGCACATGCTTTAAAAATATATTGAGTCTAATAACAAAAAATTATAAAAAATTTTCCATTAACTTCAAGATTTACCAGTAAATGAAAATGTGTGCTTATGATGACCCTGGGAGGTATTAAACTTCAAGTGCATTAAAAATCATATGCTGTTATAGTTGCATTGTTAAATACATTTTTGTTTGCATTAGGATTCCTTGAAAATTGGTCTTTGTTACACAGTAACTCCAAGTTAACTAAAATACCTTACCATCTCATTTATCCATACTATGGAAATTAAAACAGTTCACTTGACTTTCTAGCAGTCAGCAGGAATCTGCTTTCTCTGATTAATACTGAATCAAAGAATATGAGAGCTATAGATGTCAATTCAATCATCTGATTGAAGAAAAATGTGTTTCATAGCACTGGAGGGGTTTTCCCAAGGTCATCCAGCTGTTTGCCATCAAGGAGAGATTGCACTCTGCCTTCCTAACTTGTAAATTGGTGCCTTTCTTCTACAGTGTGTCAAGCAGAAATAAAAAAGTTTAACTTTTGAGTGGCCTGAAGTTCTATGTGTTAGAACTATATTAACCACCCAGTTTATGAATTGAGCCCATAATCGATAAAATACAACCCTCCTTGTTCCACTGGGAGTCTCTTTTATGAGGGTTGGCTAAAAATCTGGTAGAAGGAGCTAAGGCAATAGAAAAGGAGTCTCACCTATGGGGTTCGTAATAAACATACAATATGGCTTCATTAAATCTTGCATTGCTGTTTTCCAGATTTTAGCACCATTTAAGGAGGTGTGGTTACATAGTTATGCGCCATATAGGTGAGTAGCTAAATGCTGGTCAGCGTTTCTCCTTGTGCTCCCTGGCTTGTCCTCATAGACACCCTTTCAGAGAGCATATGCTTAGAGTAGGGGTACTTCCTTGACTCCAGACTCTTATAGTAGCCCTCCACGCCCCACCCATGGTTTCACTGATGTAAGGTCAATTGCTATCAGGAAGCAGATGATCCCCCTGTAGCCTAATGCTACATCATAATGTCTACATCATTCCCCCCACTTCATCTCATGATGGAGTCACTTTATCATCTCACATCATCACAAGAAGAATGAGTACAGTACAATGAGATATCTTGAGAGAGACCACATTCATATAACCTTTATTATAGTATATTGTTATAATTGTATAACAATGTTATTGTTTATAACAATTATTGTTATATTGTGTATTACAGGATATTGTCCTATTTTATTATTAGTTGTTGTTAATCTCTCAGTGTGACTACTCTATAAATTTATCATAGGTACGTATGTATAGGGAAAACAGTATATATAGGGTTCAGTGCTGCCTGCAGTTTCAGGCATCCTCTGAGGGCCTGAGAGTCTTGCAATGTATCCCCTGCAGGAAAGGGGAGGGCCTGTTTTGTGAATGAACAAACCTGATCCCTCTCCTCTCTGGTTGCATGAGAGAATGAATCTCAAAAAAAAAAAAAAAAAAAAAAAAGGGAAGGAGCACGAAAGATATAAAACATTGAGGAGAAAAGAAGCTTGGCCTATTCACCATTTTCTCTAGAATAACTCCATTCCCATAGCAAACACTCAGGATAAAACTAGATGCCTGACCCCACTCAACGCAGCACCCATTGGATGCTGGGGATGTGTCCACAGGGTCAGGAAGGGTCAATCCTGTCTCCATTTGGAGGAATGCAAAGTCTTCTGAGACTTTTACTACATGATTCTTATTTTTGCTGACCTGTAAGACTCACACAGTCTCTTTTCATTTCACATCACATAGTTCAGGTAGTGGAAATCATTCTTCCCTCTTTTCATCACATAGTTCAGGTAGTGGAAATCATTCTTCCCTCTTTTCATTAGTGGCAGGACTGGGACTCAACTTAGGACTCCTAATTAACTCACAAACTGCTATCCTTTGCCGTATACCCTCCAGTTGCTTTGGGAGGAGACACACACACACACACACACACACACACAGACATATGCATACATTTGGAATATGGAAACCATACAGGTGTGCATCTGTTCACAGATACACTTTGGTAGGTACTCTCAGAAAAATCACCAACAATATGACTTGGAAACTTGGAAACTATAGCACAATGGCAGTTTGGGGATATCAGCAAAGTGGTTTTCATCAATCTCTCTCTCTGTTCATACACACACACACACACGCAGTGCTTAGCATATATATCTCTATATATCAATCACTATTTTTAGCTGTTGTCCTCCAAAAAATGTGAAATGGCCATCAGCATAATCCTGCAGAGCTAATTGTTTCAGAGTTGATGGAAGGACACAGGGCAACCTGTCATTTGACTTGAGTGCATGGGAAGCTCTCTTAGATCCAGAAGGACTTTCCTGACATTGTTTGCACTTACGAAGCAATCACACACAGTCACAGCTGTTTGGCTGGTAGCAGTGAGAGCAAAGTTACCTCCTTTCGCTTCCTTATAGGGAGCATGGGTCAGTCCTCACTGCAGAGATGCCTCGCTGTGTGATATTCACACATGTGCTGGGGCTGGGCTGGGTGAGTCCCAGAGGGACTGTGTGATATCACCAGGGCAGGAGCGTGGACACTCCCAGGATCGCATTCCCAGGTTTTCTCCTTAGCATCCAGAGTCAGAGTGGTCTTGAGTGAGGTGAGCACCTGAGCAGAGGAGGAGGCACGCTTCTCAGTCCAGCAATGCAATTCCCAACCCTTGCCAGCTATGATTAGACATGTAATTGTGCATCTAAATTTAGTCTACCATTTGCATATGTAATTAATTATAATATAGTTAGTTCTCTCTGGTCTTCTTTTCCTATAAATCAAATTACTCAGAGACTCTTATATGACACTAAAATCGTCTTTATAAGTACATATGACATTTTGAAGGATAAGATTAACTACTATTTATAGCACTGGAGCTTCAAATTCAGAGCCTTCTGCTGTGATCAGACAGCTAGGAGTGCCTCCAGCTTTCAGGAAACAGTCTTAGAAACTTTCTCACAGCAGTAGCTTCTCTCTTCAGTAGGCTTCAGTGTTCGGTAGTGATCACGAAAACCACATCATCCCAAATTCAGATACTTCTTCATCACCCCAAACCAGATGAATAACCTTGCTTGGCAAGAGGTATGCATTCATGTGCAAATTTATTTAGCATGTATTGGATACCAACCTACTCTGTGCCAGGCCGTGTCTCATGTAATCCACAGGTAGTAATAAATATCATCCAAGTGTTATGAGTTGGAGTGTATCCCCCTCAAATTCGTATGTTGATATCCAAACCCCCAGTACCTCAGAATATGACCATATATGGAAGGGTCATTGCAGATGTAATTAGTTAAGACGAGGTCATATTGGAGTTGGGTGATTCCTCAATCCAAAATGACTGGTGTCCTTACACAAAGGAGACATTTGGGCACAGAGACACACAGGGAGGATGCCATGTGAAGATGAAGGCAGAGATTGAGTTGATGCTTATACAAGCCAAGGAACACCAGAGATTGCTAGCAAACCACCAGGAGCTGGGAAAGAGGCATGAAACAGATTCTCTCTCATAAGCCACAGAAGGAACCAATCCTGCTAATACCTTGACCTTGGCCTTCTGGCCTCCAGAACTGCGAGACAATACATTTCTGGTGGTTAAATTCTCCGGGTTACAGTACTTTGTTAGGACCGCCCTAGTGGACTAGTACAGCTGGGTGCCTCATTTGAGTTGGGTAAGACACATTGATGGTTCAGGATTTACACTCAAAACCCCCTGGTGCTGGCAGCTCATACAGAGCCCCCTCTGTGGTTGGAGTCCAAATGGAATTCTGGCTTCTAGCAGTTTAGATCTTCCCCACCTATGTGCCTTGAATGGCCTATAGGAGTGCAGAGATATTTGTCCTTTCAGTCCTCAAGGTACCGGGAGGGACATAGAGTTGCTGGAGCCCCTTTCCTCTTCCATTTACTGAGAATGTCAAATACTATAATCAATTTTTATGTGATGCATGATAGTAAAAGAATGGAGAAACACTAGTCTAAGAAACCGAAAAAAAAAACAAAATCAAGGATGTTTGGGGTCAGTTTTGATTTTAAAGGATTCAGAGTGAAAGGCAGGGTCAAGTTATAGCATTAGACTTTCTCTTTGCAGGGATTTGCAATCTTGCAAATAATTGTAGGAGGCTAGATTGGGCAGAGGAGGGCTTATCTGAGTTGCGGGAAGACACTTAGAAGGATTTATTGGAAGGCCCTGGCAGGAACTAAGTAAGCAAGGGTCCTTGGTCAAACTGTAATTCAGAGGCTGGCTGCTGCCCAGGCAGAGCATGGAAGTGGAACTAGAAATCTGTTGCTGAGCCGAGGCTGTTCAGACAAGTCAAGGCATACAGTAGAAGTCCTGTGTGAGGGAATGCTCCTTCCTCAGTAGACGATGAGGGGCAGGTCCTGCCCGGGAAGGAAGCCATCTACAACTCTCCTGCTTCCGCTCCTTGTCCGAGTCACCCAAGCATGTTGAGAATTTACTCCCACATTTTGGGGAGTTTGTAGAAAAAGTAAACAAGGTTTAAAAATCACATTTCAGGGGTCGGTGAAGGATCTCAAGATGGCTGGGCGAAAACTTGCTCTAAAAACCATTGACTGGGTAGCTTTCGGGGAGATCATACCCCAAAACCAGAAGGCCATTGCCAACTCCCTGAAATCCTGGAATGAGATGCTTACCTCCAGGTTGGCTACTCTACCTGAGAAACCACCTGCTATCGACTGGGCTTACTACAAGGCCAATGTGGCAAAGGCTGGCTTGGTAGATGACTTTGAGAAGAAGTTTAATGCCCTGAAGTTTCCTGTGCTAGAGGATAAATACAATGTCCAGGTGGATGCTGAGGAAAAAGAAGATGTGAAAAGCTGTGCTGAGTTTTTGTCTCTGTCAAAGGCCAGGGTTGAAGAATATGAAAAAGAGCTGGAGAAGATGAAGAACATAATTCCATTTGATCAGATGACCACTGAGGACCTGAATGAAGTCTTCCCAGAAACCAAATTAGACAAGAAGAAGTATCCCTATTGGCCTCACAAGCCAATCGATAATTTATAAACTTGAGTTGAGGAGAAAGCCCTGGTCCACGTAAACGTTGGACATTAAAAATAATGATATGATGAAAAAGTCACATCTCAAAGCTATAGAGAAAGTAAGAATTCATCCATATTTAGGAAAAATGAATTGTCTATGACTAGAGGCAGGTACACTGGCAATCAGCAAGCTGCTCTCTCTATATCATGTGTCTGAAAAGTAAGTGATTGCATGAATTGAATTAATGAATTTAAATGACCCACAAAAACAGTGAAAAGCAGCCTTAAACCTAAAGAAGTAGAATGCTATGGGCTCACTTTGTGTAGGTGAGCTGCCTTTTGCATCTCTTCCATTCTGGAAGAAGTTAGTGTATAAAACTGGTGATCATAATGATTACTTTGACAGAAGGCTACATTATTTTTACTATAACTTTTCAGTATCTCAGAGGTTTTACAATCAGCCTTAGAGAAAATTAGTTCACATGATGTGATGAGCACTGGGTGTTAAACTGTATGTTGGCAAATTGAATTTAAATTAAAAAAGAAAAAAATTTGTTAAAATTCCAAAAAAAATTCTGATTTGTCAAGAGGTCTGCTTGAGATATCTAAGCAAAAGGTATATATAAAATATTATAAATGTTGACACCCTGTTTTTTACCCATGACACACACACACAGACACACAAACACAAGAGGACTTCTGACAATCTGTAAATATATTTTAAATTTTTCTAAATGTTTCTCAAAGTTTTAACACGTTTAATTTCACAGTGAACTTGCATGATGCCTGGCATCCATACGTGTGAGAATTCTCTTTTGTAATTTCCATCCTTGATGTGGTTATAGCCTCCTCTCCTGTCTGCACTCAAGGAAGCCTACTGGAATGCAAGTGGCACTAATGATATTGGAGAGCTAATTTTGAATCTACCATAACTTTTCACAAATACATTTTTTTTGGTAAACTTCAATATTATAAGCATTGCTGGTAGCATTGTTTTTCACACTCCTCCTCCCACCCTAGCATGTCGCGATGATTTGGTTGAGTATTGTGGCTAAAGCATCAGGGATTTAGGATTCAAGAAAGTTAAATCCCCTCCCCACAGCAACAAGGCTAAACTTTTTGCCCGTTTCTGGTATGTTGTAATCCCCTTGGTTTAATAAGAAACCCTGCATCTGGCAGGGCATATATCCCCTTAATTAGATTGCACTGGTCAAATGCTTTATTCTTCCTTGAACAATGTAGCTATGGGATTGCATAGTACTTACTATGCATTAAACTAGTTATGTCCTAGTTTCTACTCTTTCATGGTGCTGGTATATTCATGAAAGAGTGTAATATACAACAGGGTTTTTTTTTTTTTAATATCCTGGGATATTGTAAAGGGGAGTAATTTGCTAGAAGGTAAGAAGAGGGAATTAAGGCTTTAATAAATCTGTGTTAGGCTCACTGCCTTGCTGTATTTGAGGTCTTACTGGTTTATTTCAGGCCTGGGATTCTCCCTAAGGTACATAGGAACAAGCTAATATATTTTAGAGGCATGATATTTGGGACAGAAATTTCCAACTCTGTCTCTCACACAGAAACTTGTGGTATGCTATGGGATACTCAACTATTTTAAGGGGGATTCACAACATATATCAACATATATCAAAAGAAAATGCCTTTTAAATTTAATTGTTTTTTTCTTTTAAGATTTTATTTATTCATGAGAGAGAGAGAAGCAGAGACACAGGCAGAGGGAGAAGCAGGCTCCACGCAGGGAGCCCGATGCGGGACTCAGTCCTGGGTCTCCAGTATCACGCCCTGGGCTGAAGGCAGGTGCTAAACCACTGAACCACCCAGGGATCCCCTAAATTTAATTTAAGGCACTTAATACACACCACGGAGTGTCCTTTCCTGTGCTGGTGGGGTCTGACCTGGACCGTGCTGGGTAGTAAGCATTTAAAGGTGAGCAGTTCATAGTACTAGCTCTCAGGAAGCTTAGTTAAGTTACACAGACTGCAAAGAATGTAGGGAAATATTACAAGTTGTGTTTATAGGAGAGGGTTCACAGAAATGACAGTTCTTGTACTTGAAGTAGACTTCAGAGGATCATCCTAGTCTTCTCTGGCAAGATCGAAACTGGGAGACACCTTGGAATTGGTTTCTTATGTCTATGCAAGTGGGACTGACTTTTAGAGCAACATGTGTTTTTTTCTGAAAAGATCCTGAAAATTTGTAACAAGGGGGAATAGCAGGCCTTATAATATTTTCTCTTGACCACTGATTTCTTTGATCTATTTGTTTAGAAAAGGCATTGTGTGTGTGTGTGTGTGTGTGTGTGTATCTACATGTTTGTATGTGTATGCATATATATGCACTCTTTGGATACAATATATATTATATATGTTGATATGCACATTATATATATGAATAATTTTGTAGCTAAAGCTCATAGAAATGAGATCCATAGAATAGTATACTCACTCCTATATCCATAAACACCAAAGCCTCCTAGCAGGCATGACCAGTGCTTGATCAGAGCTGGGTGGAGAATTCCTAAGACTCAATACACTCAAGGTGATTTTTTTTTCTGGCAATGGAAATGGAAATGAACTTTCAGAATAAAAGCAGCAACTCTCATTCTAAACATTTTTGAAATAGCAATTGGCATTTATTTACTTACATGTACATCCACCTGTTTGTTCACCAAATATTTCTTGGTGCTCACTATGAATAATTGCTTTGTGAGTTACTGTGATAATAAAATGAGGCTGACAACTCTCACAGGCAGAAATGGCTTCTGATTAATTGTTGGATTCTCGTACCTTGAATAGTATCTGGAAAACGTAGACATTCAAGATATGTTTGGTTGGTTGAATTGACCTGTACTGTGAAGATGTATGGACATGGCCCCCTCACGTCAGGAAATGGATATGACACAATTGAGAACAGAACATACTCGGAACTAATAAGTAGCCAGCATGGGATGTGTGCTGCCTGATTGTGCAAATAATAAATATTTTGGAAAATCCATGGAAAGAAGGACTATTTCATTTGATTAAAACGTGATGATACATGTTGGTTGGTTGTAGAGATATTGGTAATTTTATTGATAATTTCAATTTACGGTGTCACCATGTTAGGCAAAGCACAGTGCTGCAAATTGACTTTGGCTCAAGATAGATTTTCTTTTGTATAAACAGCAAAAAGAAACTCCATTCTTTTTCCCCAGTTGACCTCTCAGAAAATGAACATTTCTTTTCAATATGTAGTGCTTCATGACTATGGCTTGCATGGCACATGGAGCATTTTCTTAGATGAAATAAACATTTTGGTAATTGTGTGTGTCGGCTGTGTCTTCCTGCTTCATTCTGGCAAAGCTGCTGTTCAATTGCTCCATTTCCTGCCTGAGTGATGATAAAAACCAGGTATGGTAGTTTTGGAGGTAAGAATTGATATTCAGTAAATCCATGTTGTTTAGTTATTGTCTTCTAAAGCTTATTTTATTTCCCTGTCTTGAACAGCCATGTATGATTTCGTGGAGGGATTTGGGAAGTGTTGAGGTTATATTGTTCCTCTTCCATTTGCACTGTTGAAGGAATCATAAGGATTGATGGCTATGGATGATTTTTCATAGAATTTAATCTGAAGGTTTTGATAAATATCTCCTTTCATTAAAAGAAAATATATATTTCTTTTTGGATTGAGGATGGAAATAGATGTTTTAAATGTCATTGTATTATTGATTTAAAAATCAATTAAAACCAAGGATTCAGAGTGTTTTCAACAATGTAACTGGTGCATTTCTGAGAACTCCTGAAGAATCTCTTGTTAGGATCACTGTCTGCAATTCCCACACTAAACTTCTCCCCATTTCCTATAGAATCTAGGCTCTTTCCTAAATGCAGATATTCTTTCTTCTATGCTTTTACCTCCAGGTGCAGTGCCCTTGCACAGCTTAGAGGATAGACTCCCCCTCATCTTTCAGGATTGAGCTCAAATGTTACCTTCCAGATCCCAGAGAGTTCCTGAGATCTCTGCTGTTGTAATTTACAAAGACACCAAGCACATACTTGTAACTACTTCTGGGTTAGCCTTCCCTGCCTGTGAGTTCTTTTGGGTGCAGGATTGTGTTTTCTGCTTGGTGCCACCACCTTCAAGGGATAGTGCCCTGTTGACAGCTGAGCTTTAATATGTTGTAGAACTTACTATTGCCTAGATCAATGAGAAGCTTGCTGTGGAGACTTGCTTGGTACTTCCTTTCTCCTTGGAGAATCCTCAGGCCTAAATTTGCTCCTGTGTGGGCAGCCCAGGTGGCTCAGTGGTTTAGCACTGCCTTCGGCCCTAGGCATGATCCTGGAGACCTGGGATCGAGTCCCATGTCGGGCTCCCTGCATGGAGCCTGCTTCTCCCTCTGCCTGTGTCTCTGCCTCTCTCTCTGTCTCTCATGAATAAATAAATAAAATCTTAAAAAAAATAAAATAAATTTGCTCCTGTGGCTGTGGCCCAACAAGGGACAGGCTCGTCTGTATGCAGTTGAATGGCCAACGATTGGGAGGACTCCTTTGTTTTTCTTTCCACACAGCCCAGGGATGCCATGCATAGAGACAAGCTAAACAAGACTAAGCAAGAGCTAGTTTCTTTATTCTCTATACATTTTTGGGGACATTGTTGATACCAAAAATAATCAGCATTGCTTCCTACTGTAGGCAGCTTTCAAACCTGTGCCCTGAAAAGAAAAATAAACTCCTTCAAGTATATATAACCACTGATATATTTTTCCTAAGGCTAGCACTGAAGGTCTTTATTTGTTTAAACTATTCAGGTGGTAGTTGGAATACCTAACAGTACTGATTAATAGTGAACTGACACAATGTTGGCAGTAAGTGTCTGTGGGAAATACAATTTCTGGTGGATTTGATTTGATATGGCATATACAGACTTTCAAACCATCGGCCTGAGTTTCAGTCCGATTTACTCATTTTTTAAAAAGATTTTTCTCTGGTGACCTTAGATAAAAATCATTGAATTTCCCTACTGGTAAAACATTGATGAATATTAGCCTTCAGAGTCTTTTGTGAGAATCAGATGATACAATGTCAATGAAGCCTCTTCTAAAACAAAATATTAGTATTGTCCAGATGTAGGTTGATGTTACTGGTTCTCTCCCACTTAAGATACTGTTTTCTTGCTTTCATTTACATTAACAAGCCAGGCTAGCCTTTCTTTGCTAGGTCTAGTACATTGTCCATTATGTAAT
Organism: Canis aureus; assembly: GCF_053574225.1. Classification (NCBI taxonomy): domain Eukaryota; kingdom Metazoa; phylum Chordata; class Mammalia; order Carnivora; family Canidae; genus Canis; species Canis aureus. The sequence continues at coordinate 9,547,080 of NC_135627.1, forward strand.
CTAATGGAGATGCAGCCTGTCCTAAAAAGAGGACAGTGATGCTTCCGTAAATCATGGAGGACCTCCTCAAGACTGGAGTCCTTATTCAGCAGATGGAGAACTGAAAGTCATGAAAAGCCAAATGGTCCTTAACAGTCTAACTAAACTAAAACTCAGGTCACTTGCTTCCTAGGTTCAAATTTTATTAACCCATAAATATGAAAGAGTGAAATGTAGTTAATACTTTGGAAAATAGGAGTGACAATCTCCACCACCTTGGGGGAGAAAGCTCTTTTGTGTAAGTTGCATTAAATAAATGTTGGAAAATATGAGACCCTGGTAATATTCATATACTTGTTTCTGTTTGGTTTACCTCAATAGATGACAGAAACTTTTAAGCACATTGGTAAGTTTCCTACTTATTCTCATGTTTTATTTGGTAAACGTTGTTCTAGGTCTTCTGTATTTCTAAAAAATAGGAAGAGAAAGGCCATAACTTGGTCCCATCTTTGGTCACAGGTGTTTCAGAAGAGTGTTTGTAGTTGTGCTTTAGAATAGCTCAGTGCTTTGTTTGTTGAAAATATCCTGTGTTACATACACTGCTTTTTTTTATGCTCTGCTTTGCCTGTCCCTTGATCTCTTCTGCTTGCCTACCCTCTCCTTTCTACAGCTTTATTTTTGGTTATCAGTAGTATGACAGTCCTTCAATTGTAATGGTGGTGTTTTTCCATACCTCCAACCTGTCCTGTCCCAAATTCATGAGGTGACTTTTAAATCAGCCAGATTCAGCTATAGGAAAGTATGGATGCTTGCCAGCAGGGGCTTTGTAGCTCAAATTAAAGATACCATTCTCTTCTGGGAAGAATCATTGACAAAACTTAGTTTTGCTTTAAAGAGCTCACACAGAAAAGATGATTTCTTCAGCACTAATCAGATAACTGTACCTTGTAGATCATAAAGCTCAGCTCTCCAGGGCCCAGAAACCAGGGCAAAAGAAACTCCTAATGCAATGTGATCTGTTTATGACCTTCTTAGAGAAGAATATCTCAGTTCTCCCTAAGGAATGCATTTTCAATGCATCTCTTCTCACACCCTTAAGAAATAACCTCTTCCTTTGGACCACACCAATCATAATGAACGGAAGAACACTGAATGAAGATGCAACCAGAGCAGCTAGCCTATTTAAATGGCTGGCCAAATCTTTTCTAAAGTGTGGTGTGTGTGTGTGTGTGTGTGTGTGTGTGTGTGTAAATGAATGGAAGTGGGCCATATGGACACAGCTGGTAATATCAACAGAGGTAATGCTGGCATAGTAGAAGGACGCAGGCTTGAATTAGGTCATGCCCTGGATGCAGTTCTCAGCTCCTGAAGGTAAGACCCTGACAGTCACTTCCCGCCCCCAAGGGGGAACAATCTGGTCTGGCATCTGGACCCACATGATTGGTTAACTCTGAAAGAAAGAACCTCAGGCCTGGTGAAGGCCAACTTTCCTTCACTGGGATCTCAGGGATTGTTACTTCAGAGACAGAGGAAGCAGGCATTTCCTGGCAGTTAAAAAACAAAACAAAACAAAACAAAAACAAACAAAAAAACAAAAAAACAGAGAAAGCAGGAAGTTTTATTCCTTACCTTCCTCTATTTCCTGGACCAGAAAGACACTTTTCTGTGCCTTCTGGGTACAAACTCTGAGGACAGAAGCAACAAAGACACATATGGAAACATAGCTCATACTCAAAGAGGAAAGACTTTGTTCTAATTTCAAAAAGTAAATTCTCTTCTCTAATATTTATCAGCTCCATTCATTTCTGGTGCTCTTCAAAGTTACTCCCTTTTTTCAAATTCTAGGGTTCTGCCTGTTAGGATTCTTACTTTCAATAGCTGCTAATCCAAATAAAGAATAGAAAACAAAAAGATTCTAAGTGAAGAAAGGGAAAAAGATGAGTGTGTGTGTGTTTCACTTTAATCAAGACTAAATGAGGCAACAATAAAACTATGCTCTCATTTCCCTTTCTTTCCATCTTCTGGACTTGTTACATCTGAAGCCTTTCCATGGTTTTCCCTTTAAAAGCCACCATTTAAAAATAAGCATCACAGAGCTAAAAGTAAAACAAACTTCACATTTTATAGGTAAAAAAAATAAGCTTTAAATTGAGGGAGTGACAATTAGAGTCACCCAGAGATGTGGGCAGTGAGCACCCTGTATATTTTGTGAAAGATATCTATGTGTGGGTGAAAAATCGAAGGTCATGAAGACCTTATTGATAGTTTCCATTGAACATGAGATTCAAGTGTAACCGGTTCAAGAGTAACTGAGCTTCAAAGAGCAAGCCAAATGCATGATGAAGATTCAGAGGATTTTTACATCATTTGTGGAGCAGAGTGGAGAATGAACTGAGATCTGTGCTGAGAAGACTGTGATTATTTAATTTCTTTCGACTTTTCATTCATATAAACCCTGTAATGGATGAACATGCAGCATCTCCAGCATTTTGCAGTAGAAACACTAGTGTTAGCCTTCTGCTTGCTAAATGTTCACTGTTCTTCCCTATTTCTGCAGTTTCCTATTGAATTTACCTCCTCACGATTCCATGCTCTGTGCCGAAACTGTACAATCCTTTTGTGCAAAGAAATATCATTTGTGGGCACTAAAATTCAACTTTCTTTATCATTTGATTGATTCCCAGGTGGATCCACGTAGAATCCCCTTTCTTCTCCTGGATTGCAGAGTGGACTGAGAAGCTGCCTTTCCCAGGGCTGCCAAGTACCAGCTTGTAGTCCGGTTATTTCAGCGGGTTAAATGAATGCCTTTACCTAGCTGATAAAACCAGCGGGTTTGGAAGAGTTCCAGGGCCTCCTTTGTGCTTGTAGGAAGACGTGGTAGCATTTCTAGGCGTGCTGTGTGTTCAGTGAGTTTGGTGCAGTGCAGCAAGCTTGTATAATAGCTCCATGTTGATGCTTGGAGCAGCTCATTGCTCCACTTGAGAGAGTGGGAAGCACTCACTCATTTCTGTGCAAGGGGATGTGCGTGTATTATATGTGTGCATACATTTGTGTGGGTGCATGTTTACTTTTCTTTAAATCCCATTAACCAAGTGTCAAGTACATCTGAGATTACTTACTTAGCAGGGTTACTATTTCTGGTGTCCCATTTTTAATTCAGGTCTTGGAAAATTCACTGCATTTTTTGCTGATAACTTTGGAGTGCTCTTTTTCTGGGGTCTTTTATTTTTAAATATAAGAAACCCTCCTAGTTCATATATGAGTGTCTCTGGCACCACTCTAGGTACCAGGTCCACTCCTCTCCTGCTTTCCAGCACATTGCCTGAATCTAGACCTTCTTCTAGTGCTAGGGCAGAAATCAGAACTGAGATGATATTGGATATTTTATAGACCAATCCTCTTATAATTTAGGACATGGAGGTAGATAAGTGAAATGAGTTGTTCAAGGTCACTCAGCTCTCAGCTAGCACCTGGGTCTGTTGACTCTTAGTCCAATTCTTTTTCTGACATAATTGCATTGACTTTATCTAGAAGATTATGAGAAATTGATTGAATTTCCCCTGATATGTCGTCATCAGGGCCATGGCTGTCACCCAACAGATTACTGAAGCTCTTTTAACTTCTTTTCAAAATTATAAGGTTGAAATCAATACACTCAGAAAAATCATACTGTTTGAATGTTTCTTATTGCTCATCATATTAATTTTCACATAGTAGGTACTCAGTAAATACTTACTGAATCAATTTTGTAATCAAGATTGAATGAAAAGTGGGAAAGTGACTGATGATTATTGTTGTTGTTAAATACAAAGATTCCCAGTTGTTGACTTGGCATACATGAAGCCCACCATCTGCCAATGGAGAGGATCTTGAGTGTCCTTTGGGAGAGATCTGGCTTGGTTCAAGTGTTTGGAAAGCCTTTAGCTAAAACACTCCTCTGAAGATTGTTCAGAAAAGGACATCCTCAAGCAGCCAGCTGTACATTTATGCTGCTGGCCCAGACTTATTGGGCTTCTCTAGAACACACTGGATGGTTAAGAGGGTCTGTTCTGGGATCAGTTCTGGGATCATTTCCAATCTTAGCTACTTGTTCGTTGTGAGACACCAAATGAGTTATTGAGCCTTTGTAAGTTCCGGCTTCCACATCTGCAAACAGGGTGCTATTGGGGCAGCAGTGTGCCAGTGAATGGGAACTGCTTGGCCTGGCTTGGCCTGGTACCCGGAACACAGAGTGTTCCTGATAGATGCTCACTTCTATTAGAGAGCTGCTATGGGGATTAAGTGATTACTACCTGTATGACCTTAGCGTATTCCTCACATTCTTTTTGTGTCTCAGTTTCCTCATCTGTAAAATGGGGATGATAATAGAAGTTGCCTCATTGAAGATTAAATGAGTTAATACATGTAAAGTGCTTAGGACAATGCCTATCCCCTATTAACATACACAAGTGCATTAAAAAGAATCAGTGATTACTGTTGCTAAGTAGAGCACTTTGTATAATGATTAGCGCCTGGTATTAACTCAATAAATAGTAGTTCTTCTTTTTTTTTTACTCTTTCTTTCCCCTTAGAAGAATTGGTCCATAAAAATAAGTGATATTACTGTAACATTTCTGTATCTTGAACAGTATGTATTTTTAGTAGATCAAGTTATAAGCCTGTATTTGTTACTCTCTCCTTAAGATAAAAACAGAATATGTAGGTGTATTAGCTTTCTATTACTGCTGTAACATATTATTCACAAACTGAGTCCTATAAAATAACATAAGTTTAATATCTTACAATTGAGCAGGTTGGAAGTCCTGTATGGGGCTCATCCAGCTAAAATCAAGGAGTCAGCAGGTCACATTCCTCCCTGGAGGCTCATTCAGGTTTTGACAGAGTTCATTCCCATGTGGTTGTAGGACCCTGGCCTCTATTTCCTTCCTGTCAGTCATGTTGTCGGGGATTGTTGTAGATGGTGTTGTCAATTGGCTCAGCAGGCATGGGGGCTTGTGTTCTTTTTTTTTTTTTTTTTTGGTGGATTTTGCTTCTTGGGATGTGAGGGCCTCTCTCTCTCCTTGTATGGAGCCCCTTACATCTCAGAACTAGCAACAGAGTAACACATCCCATTTCATGTTGCCATTTCTCTGACCACGGCCAGGATATGTTCTCCACTTTAAAGGACACATGTGATTAGATTTTGCCCACCTGGATCATCTAGGCTGGTCTTCCTTCCTCAAGGTCCTTAACCTTGATTACATCTGCAAAGTCCTTTTGCAATGTATAATAACATATGCACAGGTTCTGGAGATGAGGATGTAGGTATCATTGGGGGGAGGCATTATTCTGGATAAGACAGTTGGAATACAAAAAAAAAAAAAAGACTCTGGCCTCTTAATCTCGTTAATTGTGGGGAGTTCAAAGTAAGAATAAGATGAGCTCCAAATTTTACTATTGAATACCTTGCCAGAAAACATGCTAATTTCTTTCTTCATTCTTTTGGTTTCATGGGCCCTTAGAGACACATTTATTTGATGCTTACTCTCTCTCTTTTTTTTTTAAAGATTTTATTTATTTATTCATGAGAGAGAGAGAGAGAGAGAGAGAGAGGCAGAGACACAGGCAGAGGGAGAAGCATGCTCCATGCAGGGAGCCTGAGCCAGACGTGGGACTCAATCCTGGGTCTCCAGGTGGGACTCAATCCTGGGTCTCCAGGATCATGCCCTGGGCTGAAGGTGGCGCTAAACTGCTGAGCTACCCGGCTGCCCGATGCTTACTCTTTTAGAGACATTTCCAGGATACAGTCTAATTTCATAGAGCCTTCCTTCAGGTTTGTGGCATACTGTCTACACTTGCCTTGTGAAAAGCCAAGTGTCCATCAGGAGCCCTTCTGCTTAAAGACCAAGACCAAAGGTCATTGTTTCATCATGTCCTGTTCTGTAGTGCTCTGTTCTATCCCTTATTTCTTTCCAGAATTTGGGATTTTTCTCTGCCTTTCCCTCTATCATCAATGTCCCTCAGTTGTGACATTTTTTTCCTGCTCTGGTGGTGATCTGTGTACATGTCTGGGTCTCCTGCTGCAATGTGAGCTCATTCACTCATAAGACTTTTCCTTAAACTGCTTTGTATCTTGAGTGCCTAATACAGTGCCTGATAGAAGATCAGTATGCAAAATAGGTTGGTTGTATTCCATGAGCTGGTTAGAAGATGAGAATTTGTCTAATCTGTCCCTCAACGGTTATCTATTGGCCAAATACAGTGTACCAACTTGAGACCAGAGGCAGAATCATAAACACAGTTCTGGTCCCTTAGGGGTCTGCATCCTAATTTCTAGGATAGAGTCAACTCTAACAAAATGAGTTATACATTCCCATGAAGAGATGAATGCTAAGTACTTTATTTGAGGGCAAAAGAGGCCATTGAAATTATTTAGCTTTTATCTGTGAAATGCTTTCCCAGAGCTTCAAAACAGAAGCTGAATATTACTTCAGGTCTTCTGTCTTCAATTTCAGATTTATAAAATTTCTTTTCCTGTAATGTGTAATATACCATGGTGAGAGTAAACATGGGCAATACTAGGTGCCTCTAGAAGTTGGGTGCATATCATTTCATCTGCTTACTTGAATATCTTATATTGTCTGCGGTTGGCAATTTGAGTTCACATTGTTGAGATCACTCTTTAACATCAGTCCAAGAAGCACTGATCTTGTAACTCAGGCAACAGAAGGGTTAGTTGAAGAATCACTGATGTCATATATGGAATGACTTATGTTCGTATCTAATTAGTTACCCCAGACAAATGTATATTTATATAAGAAAGCATAATAAGTATACAGATCTAACTACAATGCCCTTCTGGTATTAATGCCAAACTTTCAACCTTAGAGTGAATGCTTCTACCTTGGTCCTGATCTTGATATTTTCTTTGTAGTTATGGCCTGCCATTGTCTTTAATCTTCTGTTTCTGTCCTAGGCAATCTAAATTCAGTTGGTTATTATTATATTTTAAATCAAGGTTATTGCATTAATAGCAGAAAATAATGTTTCTTAACATTTCTCAGAGTTCAGAGTTTAAAGTTTCAAGTCTTCAGAGTTCTGTTTTCTATAGTTGAAGCTATTTGTGCTATTACACAAATTTATTGAAATGCTGACATTTAGGGCTCTACTAAAGGTCAGAAAAAGTCAGCTAATAGCTTTTTTTTTAAACCCATAATCAAAACTCTAAGCTTTGTAAAAAGACATTGTATCTGTCTTATATGCCACATATATTTTGAATGTTGGGTTGAATTTATACACAATTTTTCTTGTTATACAGCTCATGTCTTTCTAAGCTTACTTTCTTTACAAATGGATTTTGTTTGCATGTTGTTTTAGTGTAGACTTTTACTGCATAACAAAATTACCTAAATCTCAAAGACTTCAACTAAGAATAAACATTTGTCATTTTGCACACTTTCCATGGGTCGGGAATTCAAGAGTGTCTTAGCTGGGAAGCAGTAGTTCAGGATCTTCTTTGATGGGATTGCAGTTAAGATGTTGGCTGAAGAGGCAGTGATCTGAAATCTGACTGGGACTGGAGAATCTTCTTCTAAGATGGCTCATACATGTGGGTAGTAAGTTGGTGCTGGCCATTGGCAGTTCCTTCCTGAATGGACTTCTCCATAAGGCCACTTTACTGACTTCATGACATGATTGCTGGGCATCCTACAGAGAGAATGATCTAAGAGTTCAAGGCAGATCCTACAATGCCCTTCAGGACCTATTTCCAGTCACTTGGGTCTACTGTATTCAGTATGGGAAGGGGCTTTGCTTTATTTTATTTTTAAAAATATTTTGTTTATTTATTCATGAGAGACACACAGAGAGAGGCAGAGACATAGGCAGAGGGAGAAGGAGACTCCCTGTGGGGAGCCTGATGTGGAACTTGATTCCAGGACTCTAGGATCACGACCTGAGCCGCAGGCAGACATTCGACCACTGAGCCACCCAGGTGCCCAGGCAGGGGCTTTGAAAGAATGTGAATACCCAGAGGCAAGATCACTGGAGTCCTATTGAAGGCCAGCTATCACATACCTTCCTCTTTCTTATTCCTTAAGCCTATCTGGATGTGTAACTGCTAATTCTGCAACCTTAGAAAAGAGGACTTCAATATATTTGGCTGAAATAGAGAACCCATGTAAAGTAAATGTCAGGAGCTAGTGGAACATAGGGTTAACAGTATTGGAGATAATAGGACTGGATTCAGAATCAGATTAGTGGCAGGAATCTGGGTCATGGAGACAAGTCCAGAAAAGAGTAGGTATTGAACCAAGCACATCTCAGGGCAGCAGCCTTTTTTGATCAAGAGAATTTGTGGGGTTAGATCAGAAGACACGTCTCTGGGGGATGGGTCCTGGAGAGGAGGGCAAGAAGTACATTTTGCTATTTATAACCAGAGATATTTAATCTAATTTTTTTCTGGTTTGTGCATGTGATGATGGGGAATTGGGTTCAGTAGCACCTTGGCAAATAGATTTTAACAACTTGAATGTTAGCATCAACAAAAACCAAGTAGCTTTTGGGAGCTAAATTGAAGATATCCTAATTCCAAATTTACAGTGATGGCGTCTCTCCATTTAACAAGGCAATGAAGTTATAATAAATCAGTCTCTGTTGGAAAACATGGTACATAGCAATCTACATAGCTATTTGAATCTGATAAGTTATCATTTAGTGTTTTACCTACTGTGTAGAGTTTGATTTTTTAATGACACTAAGTGCTGACATCTATTGTGTTTAATGCACACTAAGGTCATTATTGAGATTCATCCCAGCAACACAGCTATGAGATGTGCGGCGTCAATTTAGAAAAACAGGGGGCTGTGGAATCAATCAGGCTTGAGTATTAGTCTCAAGTCTACCATGTAGTGGCTCTGGGAGTTTGGGTGAGTTCTTTGACTTTTCTAAGCCTTAATTTCCTCATCTATAAAATTGGGGATTAAAAGAGTCTACCTTAAAGATTGTTGTGAAGGTTTTATAAGGCAGTACCTGTAAAGCATTCAGTATGCCTGATAGTAAACACTTAGTAAATGCTTTTTTAAGGTTTATTATTCATTCATTTATTATTACTTATATAAATATCCTTTTAAAAATTCAATTTATTCATTTATTCAACAACTATCTATTGAGTTTTATCTGCCAGGTATATTTTTGGATTCTGGGGAACAAGTGAATAAAATGGCTGAGATCCCTATCCTCATGGTGTGGTGCTTATAGCCATAAAGTAAGCACAAAAATATAGTATGAAGTATGTAAGATGGTGACAAATTCTATGATGAAAATCAAACAGAAAGGTGAAAGTAAGTGCTGTGTCTGGGGGGATGCTCTTTTGTACAGGATCATCGTGGATATACTCAATGACATTTGACCAGAGAGTTCAAAGAAGTAAAGGAGAGTTTATGCAGGTATCTGGGAAGGCATTCTAGGCATCAAATGCAAAGTCCGGAGGCAGTGGCATACTTGGCATGTTGGTAAATTATAGGGGCCACTTCAGATGGAGCAGAGTAAGTCAATCAGTGGTAAGAATGACATAAGAGAGGCAGTGGGTGGTCTGTAGGTCATAGTGAAGAGTTTGCCTTGAACTCCTAGGGGCAAAGGAAGAAATTGGAGAGTTTTGAAAAACATGATCTGACTGACATTTTATAGGAATCACTCTAGCTCTTGTATTGGAATGGACTGTGGGGGCCAGAGTTAAAATGTGATATGTACTATTGAGATGATCTAGGCACAAAATAACGGTTGCTTGAAACATTATTGACGAAAGGTGTAGAAAGGTCAGATTCTGGACATGCATTGAAAGTGGAATTGACAGGAGTCAAGGAGAACTTCAAGTTTTTTGGCCTGAGCAACTGGAAGGATGGGATTATTTATTGGGGTGGGGAAGTTTGTGAGAGGATGTGTGAGAGCTGGGATCACGAGTTTGGTTTCAGACATGAGAAATTTGAAAAGCTTTTTGGAAACAGCTAAGGGGAAGTGGTAAGTAGAATTGGATCTCAGAATCTGGAATTCAGGGGCAGCCCATGGGGTGGAGACTTAAGTTTGGGGGTTATAAGTAATTGATTGAATTCATTGCTGGTGAATCAGTGTAGATGGGGAAGAGAACTGTGAGGATGAGCCTATGTTTGTAAAACATGGTTTTGAACCTCTGATAGGAAGGAGGATGAAGAAAGCTTGATTCCTGAAGCCACATGGAAGAAGAGAAGCCAGTTACCCTCAGTGCTGCTGTTACGTCAAGTGAGATGATGACTGAGAATTAACCATTAATATATCTGCAGCATGGGAACCTAGGCACTCCATTTTAGACCTTTTGCAGAAAACAATGAAAAATGCTGGCTATCTAATTTTCAATCCTTTTTGAATTCTCCGTGGGCTGACAAGGAAACAGGATACTCCAGAAGAAAACTTGCTATGGCAAAGCTCTTTAACAGGCACTGTGGAGAGGAGTCTGGGATATAGGTGGTAGAGTTTCTCTATCAAAGTTTGGACACTTCACAAAAAGTAACAAGAAGGAAGACAGCCTGTCTGGGCACACATACAGATGGTTGGAAGACATGGTAGTGGGAATGCGTGGTTCTCTTCCTGATGGTTTTTCAATGACATTGCAAGTAAAGCCATGAGCTGAGAGGAAGGGTGAGGAAGAGTACTGGAGTTCTGAGAAGGAAAGAAGTATAAAATAATCTCCAGGGAATATTGTAAGATTGCCTTCCATCACTGACCATCCACTGGAGATTAGCAGTCATGGGCTGTAAGGAGTGGTGCCTGGGCAACCATGTGTTTCTCTCCAGTTATGTTCCACTGCATGGGCACAGGTGTGGAGTAGGTTTTGGTTGGAAAGTCAAAGCGAGGGTAGTAAGGTAGGGACAGGTGACTCTGATGACGTACCATGGAATCTAAGTGGGTAAGGCCACATGTCGGGCAGGAGGAAAGAAGAAGGGAGCTTAGAAATCAGAGCCTTCCTTTTCCATTTGCCATTAACTATAACCTACCTCCCCTACTAATTTCTATTTATCTCCACGCCCCCTCAATTGCTTATGAGCCCATGCCTCATTCTTTGATGTTTCCAATATACTCTATAGCAGCTTTGTCTTCCAAAGTACGATATCCATAACTGTCAATTGGATTGTGTTTTCATATTTTCTTAGTCATCATATATCAGTTACACTATGTGAAATTTTATTGAAAATTCTTTTTAAAAAGTCAACTCCATATAAATATGTATAAGGAACTATTCTGCTCCAAAGTGCTACTTTAGATTATAGATGTATCAGCATGGCTAAGGTAAATTAAGCTTTTGACAATATGATTATTTTGTCAATTAAGTAGATGGATGAGATGAAATATTTCAATAAGGTATTTGGCCTGAACTGTTTGATTTGACCTGTGTACATTTAATCAAATGGATCTAATGCTTGCCAATTTTCTGTTTTATTTTGAGGAAAGCTCAGAAGATGAAGAACAGAAGGCAGTCACCTTTTTCTTTTGAAAATAAGATCTTTACAATGGTTATCAATTTGAAATTTTATTGAAGTTATGTGTGTATGTGTTTACAATTGTGTGCACATTGGTAGGGTTGTTGGAGTCGGGAAGAGTATGGAGTATAAAAGATGCTAGGTTAGAGGTTGGTGATGGCAAAGGATCTCTAAAAATATCCTCCTGTGTGTGACTATGGCTAACCTAGAAGACAAATCTAAAAGTATTGTCTGGAGGTCAGTAATATATAACTTTAGCCAACAAATATGTATCTTCTTGTGGGTGGTTCTGTGCTAGGTGTGGGGCTATGGTAATTAAAACAGATAAACAAAAGAGTAAAATTCTTATTACCCTGGGGTTCCAAATCCAATGGGACCGTAAACTAGAATCCTTGTGGAGAGAGAACAGGGAGCTTTGGGTAACTGACTACACGTGGGGAATGGGTGGGTGAGAGAAGGACACTTTCAGAAGATCAGAGAGACGTCTGGGGAAAGACGCTGATTTAATGATGTATGACTTGTTGAAGGGTCCACACAGACATCTGTATGGAAATGTCCTGTGGCTATTGGGTGGGAAGGAGAATATACCTGCTGCTGCTGCTGTTTTTAGGCTCAGGGAGGAAGGAAGGACATCAGGAAGTAACAAGAAACTTGGTAGGAGAAATGAGTTATGAGCCAGGCTGTAAAGAGAAGGATGCTCATTGCTGCAGCATTTATAAGACAAGCAGTATGATATACTTTACTATACTTTAATTTTGTTCTTGAATATAAGGTTTGTATTTTCCTCACACAGCAGATTTGAAGTTGTATGAGAATGTAGCAGGAAAAAGAAGTATATTCTCAAGGTAGAATAGGAAGCCCTAAAAATATCAGTTAATAAAATTTAATTTTAAGCACTTGAAAGATTGGAATACATAGGCAAACAGCAGTTTGTTTGGAGATAAGATCAGCGAACTTTTAAAGTTTATTGGATTTTTTTTCTTTTTTTTTTTTTTTTGCATTTGGCTTATAGATTTGTTTCCTTCTGATGTTCCTAAAATGTTACAGGGGGTTGCTCACGTTGTGTGTTACCCTATAATAAAATGTGTTCTCAATATCTGACCTCCCTTGGGCCTCGGGAACTTCTGCTGTGCTTCCCAGCTCATCTTGTTCACTTCTTTCATTTTTGTGTTGTACTGTTAGTCTCGAGGTTAATTCCTGTGGGAAGCAAAAAAGGGGAAAGAATGGAGGAACCTTTGCCTTCCTGAGACCCAGCTTCCTGGAGAACTCCACCCACCACCTTTCCAGGCTCACTACCCACTCTCTCTGCAGTCAGTCCCTACCTCTAAACTGGGAGAGACGAGAGATGGTGGGTAGAAGTCCAGGCAGCCTCCTGTTTGATTTTCCTCTTGATCTCTTGCCTACTTGCCTGCTGGTATTTCTGGCAATCATGTTCATAGTGGAAATATAAAAAGTCCAACCAAACCTATGTGCATGCTGAAAATCCTAACCTTTTCACTTGCACAACGCTTAATCCTAAGAAACATTGATTTCTGAATCCTCTGCACTGCTTTATATTCCTAAGGGATAGTGAGCATCCATCTTGACTCCCCTCCATTTCTTTCCAAGTGTGTTTTTATAAACACTCTATTGTAAAAATTACTCCTCTGAAGCATATTCCAGACAGAACCACACTAATTTTTAAAGCATATATATTTGATGAATAGATGGATTTGAAAATAACCATTTAATTCCATTCTTTGTATCCTTAGGGCATCTTGCTATTCTTTTGCTTAGAAAATTCTAACCACTTGGTACTATTCAACTTTGATCAGAATGAGTTTTCTACTGACGTAGAAACAGCTTTGTCACCGTCATTGAAAAGACAGATTCTGTTGGGAAAGGTAAAGTGTGTCTTAGTGATCTTGCTTTCAGGCCGACATAAACAGATTCACATCCAGTGTAATCATCTGGTGCAGAATTTATTACCTAGAAACCAGGAGAGAAGAACGTCACATTTATTCAGCTCCACTCCTACTTAGAGTTCTTTGAAAATAGACTCACTTAATTTTGAGGAAATCATATGTTTTCCCAGACACTGAATTTGTATTAAAATATATAAGCTCCTTTTTTTCTTGGGGATTTTTTCCCTCCATCTTTCACTTGGTAATTTACATTGTTTCCCTAAGAAGGCACTTAACGAATTTGCTTCTTACGCGCAGCACAGCATAATTAGGCAATTGCCCTTGTGTCCAGAGTCCACCAGGGGAAAAGGTGACAGAATTGCACCATAGGCTCATTATAAAACGGTGCAAAATAAAAATGTGAACTTACCAGTTAAAGGAAAGACAGCCAAAAATGTGCTGTAAAATATTAATGCACAAAAGATGAAAGTAAAAATCATCTTCAGTAGAATGTCTTGGTTAGTCAGTTGGGATCAGTAGTAATTGGTTAATTGAAAAGATAAATTAGCAAAAAAAAAAAAAAAGCAGTAAAACAGGGCAATTATTAAAAACGATACACATGTGCCGTAAACATTTCGCTTTATATTACTGCTCATTCACCAATACTTTGAGCCCCATGGGGTTTCTTTGATTATGGTTGAACTGATTTGAGTTCTTGTAGAAATCACACCTATGATCTCTGATTTCTAATTTTGGTATCCTTAAGTGGAGCAGAATTTGAAGGATGGAAGCAATCTGAGTGCAGAATCTTTCTTGATTTTCATGACATTTCCTTTTAATCTTTTATGGTATGAGAACACCCATATTCAAAGGAATATTTTTAGCCATTTGTCTTTATCACGTTTTTTTTCAAATCATTTAATCTATTTTTTTGACAGAAATAGCAACTCTTTCTTTTGCAATTATCCTTGTTATTTCAAAAATAATTAAATTACATAATTAAAATAACAAGTACAACTTGTATAAGCAAGATTGAGGGCATGTATGGGTAAGAGCAGAATGCCGCGGCAGGGGCAGTCTGCGAGGGCATCCTGGCTGCATGAGCAGCTTTCCATGGCTTCCCTCATAATCCTCCATAAAGCAAAAGAAATACAAAAATAGTTGGTTAGTTGAATTATTTCAATCCAAAGACATTGCATCAGGTAAAATAGGAGTGACATCTTTATTTGTAAGAAAACTTTTGTTTCAGAATAGTTTTAGATTTACAGAAGAGTTGCAAAGATCCCATAGACACCAAAAGCAGTTTTCCCTTTCTTAGCATCTCATTAGTGTGATATGTTTGTGACAATTGATGAACTAATATTGATATATTACTATTAATACCGGTCTATATTTAATTGGATTTCATCAGTTTTTAACCTCATATTCTTTTTCTGTTCTGGGATCCCATTCAGGGTACCACATTACATTTGCTAATCCGGTCTCCTCAGGCTTCTCTACATTATGACAGTTTTGCAAACTTTTCTATTTTTGATGGCTTTGACAGTTTTGAGGAGCACTGGTCAAGTTTTGTAGAGTGTTCCTCAGTTTGGGTTTGTCTGACCTTTTCACAGGTTTAGCCTAGGATTATGGGTTTTGGGGAGGAAGATTCCAGAGGAACAGTATCATTTTCATCACAATTGTCTGAAGGGTACCTATCAATACTATCAATATGACTTGAACGTTCTTGATGTTGACCTTCCACACCTGGCCCAGGTAGTAAGTAGTCCGACTCCTCTGATGCCTCTGTGTGGTTTTTATATTCAGCTGGTTTACTATACTGAAATGGGAATATGGGCAGTAAATTCTTTCAACCAGCTGCTCTTCATGATGGTATTAGACACTTTGGCCTTTTGATGAGGATTTTGTGACTATCTGAAAGAAATACTCTTAATGTTGCCTCAGTACTCTTACTGAATTCTGGTTTTGCTGTCTTATTTTACGTTTTTTGAGTGTTAGTTTCTAATGGAAGGAGATAGGTCTGAGGCTGCCTTTGGCCATGGTTTGGAAGGAAAATGGAGCACTGTGTTCATACAGCTTTCACTCCAGTGCTTCTGGAGTTGCATGCTTCAGGATTCCAAGCTCAAGACTAAATTTACCATTCTTTAGTTCAGTTTTGCTTTATTCTGTGGTTAACATTTTATGGCAATTAAACATTTTTCCTGCTGCTCTTGAGTGCATTCAGCAAAAATGTATTTGATAATCACCTTGCAGCATTTCAGTGGATGACTAGGCCCATTAAGCATTGATAAGTCCACTGTCCTATTCCCAGACCATCCCTAAGATGGAAAGTCATTCCAGTATGGTGTAGGGAGAATTTTTGTGCCATCAGCCTAAGCTACAAAGCACAATCACTCATCTCTCATGCTTCACAGAAGTTGTATAAAACCTGAGAAACAATATTTTAATAAGGAATCAGACTCCTACACTATGTCAATCTATTGGAAACATTTTAATATAGAACACAAAGAGATCTCTAAAATGCAGAGACCATCTGTTGCCTTTCTGGGCCTAGAGATATCATGAGGATATTACACAGACTTCCTTTTACTTAAATTTCTGTGATGAGAATGTGAAAACTTTTCATTTTAGAATTAAAATTCACTTACCTTACTTAAACAATACTGGTTTCCTAACCCTCAAAAAAGATGAGAAATACTGGTCCTGGAGGTTTCAACTCAGATCCACATTGTCAATAATACTGAGGCCCATTCTTCTGATGTTTTCTCTTCTATAGACTCAAAGGACTTTATTTTTCAATCCCTTCTTGGCTATATATGGAACTCATGCATCTGTCTCCTCCATGTCTGCATCATGGACAGCTTCAGTGTGAACTTGCTTTTAAGTGGCTGAACGAGTGAATAGTTCACTGCCCATTCAGGCATGATTTTTTGTTTCTACATGTTGTCTTGTTCCCTGCCCATCGCTAAGGTATTTGCCTCCACTTATATGGTGGTGTGAAACAACATTTGGGGAGAAGCAGCATGGCACTGTGAAAATACCTTTGGAGGGGAAATCCTATGGCCCAGGTTTTCCAGGCTCTCTGGCACTTGTGATGCTATGACCCTGGGCAAGATCGTAACCTTTGACTCCCAGTTCCCTGCGGGAGAATGAGGAAACAATTATAGCTGTCCTGCCCCCACCTTCAGAAAGGTGGTTTCAGAATCCAGTGCATGGTAATTGTGCAAATGGATTATAAACACAGAGGTCTGGACAGTCAAAGGAAAAGAAAGAGTGGAAGTCTGCTTAGAGGCAAGGAAAAGCCTATGGGAATCCTTTCTGCCTATACCACAGTGCAGGGTATGGTGAAAATTTCTTTTCTTTCCTTTTTTCTAATATTTTATTTATTTATTTGAGAAATAGAGAGCAGAAGTGGGGTGGGGGGAAGTGCCAGAAGAAGGAGGAGAAGCAGGCCCCCTACAGAGCAGGGAGCCAGATGCAGAGCTCGAACCCAGGACCCTGAGATCATGACCTGAACCAAAGGCAGCTGCTTGACCAACTGAGTGTGGTGAAGATTTCTGCTATTAAAAAAAGTGAATTGGAAGGACAGAGAAGAGAGTGAATTTGTTGATATTGTTGAGGACATTTCCTTGCACAAAATTTGGATTACAAATGCACTTCAATAGCATCAGAGTCTCTGAGAAGTATAATTGGTTGTTTCACAAAAGCCTGATGACAATAACCATGATGATTAGGAATGTGCTATAGAAAATGCAAGTTGGATAACATGATTTTTAGGATTCTTCGTAGTTTTGAAATTCTATGGATGGCCAACTTAAAATATCAAACCAATTGTTTAAAGTGAAGTAATCTGTAGACCAATGGGGGAGAAACAAATAAAAGTGGATATATTAAAATACTTTGAATAATATGTATTCATATTTAAAAAATTTCCACTTTCAAGGCGTAAACAGGAACACAGAACTCCTTGTGTGCCAGATGTGGTCCTAAGTGCCACGCTATCTCATTAGTCCTCACCGTAGCCTAGAATGACAAGGGAACTGAGGTACAGAGGGAAAAAATCACCAGTCTGAGTTCCCCACAGCTGGTTTTGGGGAGCCAGGACTTGGACCAAGGCAATCAAACTATAAATATTAAACAAAAAGTACGTTGGGAAGATGTCACTAATCTACTCAAGGAAAAGATAGCTATCTGAACAATAAGAAAGATAGTGGAAATAAAAAAAGAGGAGTGGCTAACATAAACGAACCTTCCGGTACCAGTAACTATTCAACTGTTCAAACACAACAAGGAAATGCATTTGATCATACTAAGTAGATATGATTTCTCATTGACTCCAACACTTCTATCATACCAGATCAGTCATGCAAGAATGCCATCAAGTTTTGAAGAAAGAAATCACTGGTGGCATGAGTACAAAAAAAATTGCTATGTTTCATTTGTTAATTTTTTTTTTCTGGTGTTTGTGGGTGTTGAGTGTTTATTTTTTTTTCAGACTTCAGATTTCTACTTCTACATTTCTCTCCCTGAATACTCATGAGAAATTGCTGTACCTATGACAGGTTGCATGATGTTTTACCCCTCTGTGCACTCAATTTGTGTGTTATTGTATCATATGACATTTTGAATCAAGTGCTGCTAGTACCAAGCTGCTATCAGCAGCTGATGCCAAAAATATTCATTATAACACTTCTCAGCATGCAAGTGAGAGCACTTCAGATCACAGAGAGAATTTCCAGCCATTGTGCTTTTCTTTTTTGCATATTAAAAGCAAAAAGAATGCAACACCAAAGGAGATTTATTAGAAAATAATGCCTTGGTAAAATGTTGTAAAACATACGATTCATCATTTATGAAGGTCATGTGAAATTCGGCACTGTGTTATAGATAACACCTCAGAAGCCTTGTCCTTCTTCTTTTCTCTTGTCCCAAATGTTTTTTCAAGTGGTATCTTTTTTTCAGTGTTTGATTTCATTAAGGTGCAAACTATTTACAGGTCTGGAGGAAAGCAATACCCTCATCAGGGAACCATGAAATGAGATGCGCACCTACATTTGCCTTTGATATGGCTCCTTTATGCGAATAGGCCAGTCAGAACAAATGCAGTCCTTGTGGTAGCAACAAGGGGGATGGGAGGCATGGAAGACTTTCTTCTCTAAAGGAGGACAATTAAAAACACAAATTCAATGAGTAAGTTTTGTCATTTTCTAATATTAAGAGTGCTGAACTTGGAATAATCAGCAAATTTCTTATATACTAATTCATTTTACAAAGTGAACACCGAGACTCAGCAGCCAACTGACAAGATGCCAGAAAATGTCATGGCAGAGAAAAGGGAGCCTTTCAGTAGCAGTTTTGAGCATCTGACCTCTCACTTGCACTGTCTTCTGGAGGAAGAAGCATGGGGTCCATTGACTGGGTTTGAGGACAGAAAAGTGAGATTGTCGGTGAACTGCAATTTGTAGATTCCTTTTCTACTGGCTGAAAAACTGGAGAGTAATAACTTTGCCTCCATTTTTCCCTGACCCTAGGAAGACCATGAGCAAAGGGTTGGAGCTAGACAAAGGTCATTTTCATCTCAGCTTGATGAATACATACCAAAGGCCCCTGAAATCTGTGGCTCCTGCTCAAAGTGCTAGGACCTCAGTCTCCCAGGGAGGGCCAATGTCACACATGTCCGCTGAGGAAATCAGGGCTGTCACTGGTCTGCTGTGTTCCAAAGAGGTGCCAGAACCACCCTTAGCTCTCAGTGTGGTCTTCCACTTGACCTGCCTCGCTATTCATTGTATTGGTTGACTCCATATTTTTAAGAATGTATTCATATAGAGATGTTTCCTTTCCCTCTAATTCTCAAGCCATTGCTGTAGGTGCAATAATTTCTCCTATCAGGTGTATGTTTGGCTAACTTTTGAGTTGGAAATCACAGAGTCTTACACAAGGCTTAAAGGAAAAGCTGAGAATTCGTTTATTGAGTAGCTAGCATGTAGTTGACGTTGTAGTAAATACTCTAGATATGGAAGCCGAAAACAAGCTGATGTGCTGATCTTTTAAAAAAGGTAATAATCTAATCTTATCTATGGAAGAGGCTTGAGATACCGATCCCATGTTTTCCTGTTATGTTTGAAATTCTGGAAGATAATAATGTGAAAGATTTACCTTCAAGAAGAATAATACATTTGAATCTTCTGCTTTGAAAAGACAGAAATTTCCATATTTATTTTGCTCTGGAGTGTATATTAGGAAATATTTGGCAAGAAAAAATTTGACTTCTTTTAAACTCCATGAGTTGTTGTCAGTTCATTTAAATTCATGAAAACAGACCTTTTAGTAACAATAACGCAGCCTCACAAAATTTAGGATGCTGTTAGTGACATTTTATCAAGTCATTTTAAAAAACTTATTGGTAGATTTCCAGCATGACCAAAGACTTAAGAATGGGAGGGCTTGTTTCGTATTGACCACTGGTTCATGTGGACTAAATAAATGCAAACCAGAACAGGCTTAGTCTTGCTCTGCTCAGCTGGTCTATCTGCAGTGGTTAGGTTTGGGTGACCCGGGGTCACAAGCCAGGCTGGCTCTAAATCAGATAACTCTACAGTCAGCATTAATGTGCTGACTCATTGCAATGACTCCAAAGCATCTCTCCGCTCTTTCAAGTGCCTCTAAGTTGTGTACAGAGAAGGCTAAATGGGCAAGCATGAGGGGTGGCTTGGGTACTACACTGGTCATCATGGTGGTCAATACCAGAGTGTGGAGGGACACCTGCTCCAGAACCTGTGGAATCTTTCCAGGTACACTGTAGCCTCCAGCTTCTGAGCTCTGTCTTTCTTACCAGCCTCATTCTTAGGATCCCATTTTATTCACGTTAGATTCTTGAAATTTGGGCCTCAGTTTTTCCAGTATAGCTTGATGTCATGTGAGGCTCCTTAGCTTGGTGGTTGATGATGATCTGGTTCTAGAAAAGTTTTATTTATCAATCCATCTATTTTAATTTATATTTATGTATTTTGGTGAGTAGATAACAGATTCTTGAGACAGGTGAGAAATTAGCTCCACTAGGTTTCTCTCAGGAACACTGTGCAATCTTCTTCACATTTTTCGCCCAAACTTTTTGAACACGCTAGCAAGTTCCTTATTGTGTATTCCACGAGGAGCTCTGAAAATGGTTTCTTTGCTCTGAAGATAGGATGAAGCTTAAGGTATAAAATGCCCAGAAATATGTAAATTCCAAAAGAAGAAACTGCTTAGTTTTAACTTTTAAATGATAATTCACATAGGAATGAAAGAAATCCATAAGGTTATTTTGAGTTAATGAATTGATAGGTACTTTCAACAGTTTGTAGCTGAAAAGTTAAAGAATCTCTATCAGTCACCCTTTTTAGCAAGAGCATCTTCTTACTGCTTTTAGAATCATATCTAAGAAAACATTCAGCTTACTAAAAAATAATATTGCTCTATTTCCACCCTGTGTTTTGATTTTTTTTTAAAGATTTTATTTATTTATTCATAGAGACACAGAGAGAGAGAGAGAGAGGCAGAGACACAGGCAGAGGGAGAAGCAGGATCCATGCAGGGAGCCTGACGTGGGACTCGATCCTAGCGCCTCAGGCTGCAGGCGGCGCTAAACCTCTGCGTCACAGGGCCTGCCCTATGTTTTGATTTTTAAAAATTTTTATGTGAGTGCTAACTTTGGCAGCATATATACTAACATTGGAAGGATGCAGAGATTATCATGGCCCCTATGTAAGAATGATGCATAAAACTTTTATGTGAAAGTGATACAAAGTGAAAAAGAATGATGTTTTCTGAAATGGTATTGGTTATATAACTTCTATTTGATTTCTTTAACATTGTGTGTTCCACTAACAGATAATTACAAACTATATAGATTTGCATAGGTCTATTGAGCAGCTACCACTGATAGGGTGGCTCCCTACTGTTGCCATGTCATCTCTAGGGCACACAGACCTGGCAAGGGCTGGTGACAGCTATGTAGGGTGAAACAATGATGTGATTTGACAGAAGGATGGGGAGGGACAAGGCAGTTAGTCTCCTAAGGAAGAGTGACATGGCTTTGGATGTAGCTCAGGATTGTACCCTATCACTCACTCCAGACATAAGTTCAAGACTCAGCCAAGTCTTGCATATACAGAGAAACAGGATGCCACATTGAGGCTGGATTCAGGCACAGCAGTAGAATTCAATGGAAAAATTGGCAGTTGGCACCAGAACAAAGTTGATCAGGTCCAGAGAGTGAAAGACGGGCTGGGCTGTTCCTCTGAACTTCAGGGGTTGGGGACTACTGCATCCAAAGGCTGAGTTGGCAGGGGAACGCCTGTGGCAGTGTTAGTATTGTGCCATGTGGCTGACTTTGGCAATTATTGACACTATAGTAGAAAAAGAAAACTGAAGAATTCAGAATAGAGGGAAAAATGCTGAAGGGTACACATTTTTAAAAATGAGAAAAGACACCACCTGTTCAAATATATGAAATGATAGAAATATATTTTTTCTTCATAAATAAGCAAAAAGTGCTTATTACTATGTTATGTGATGACTATTTAAAATTTATGAGAATAGTATTTTTCTTCTGAGGGATTTGAAGTACTTTTGATTCTCTAAATGTTATTATGGAATGGTAAAAAAAACAAAGTAAATATGTTGGTATGCCCTTAGACTTCATACAAAGCTGAATCAGTTTGAATTCAGCTTTGAACTTTGAATCAGTTTTCCTCCTAATTATTGAGAATAAGAGGATATGTGAGAATAAGACCGCCCTAATTATGGCAGATTGTTTTGTGAGTTTGTAACAGACTATAGTTTGCAGGCTTACATGAATGTAGACCACTTTCTCAGTCTTTCCTGATTGCGATTGAAGGAAATTAAAAAGCTAGATAAAATAAAATTATTGTTTCAAAGTGATATGGATATAAAATAAAATGCCAGGGTAATGTAGAAGAGCCTTTGAATTTTTAGATTCGTAGACAGATTCAGCTTCAAAGACTACTTTATTCTTTGATGCAAACTTTTTTTTATCACCCCTCCTCAAAGGATTTTAGTTCATTTGTGTAACTTCAAAGGACTCTCATTTATTCACTGATAAAACAATTATTGAGTGCCTACAGTGTGCCAGGCACTGTGACTGATGCTTGGCATAGATGATGATTAAAGAGTTTCTAGCATGCTCAAGTACAGAAAAACAGAGGGAGAAAAATGGAACTTCAGCAACCAGGATTGTTCTCCTAAAGAAAAAATTGTGTAGGGGGCAAAAGTTTTAATGGGGAAGTAAAAGGACTAATATTTTATGCATAGTAACAATAATTTTTCAGTTTCTCATCTTTAAAATTCTACTTGGTGTCTTTTCATGTCATCTTGGCCATATACATAGAAAGCAAATTTTTAAATCAATTTTTAAAATTAAGCATTCAGTATTAGACGTTTGATTAAGGTATTTTCTCACTATAGAGACATAAATTGTTATGTGATCTGCCCTACAGTTCTGGTTTGAAATTTAAATAATTAAATAAATTAAATAATAATTTAAAAATTATTTGGGGAGGAGAAGAAAAAAAAGGGACATGACATCAATGGAGATGTTTTCATAAAGAATTACCAAACAATTTACATGTCTATCTTTTAAACAGTTCCTATGGAACAGATTTGTTCATTGTGATTACATTACAAGTAATGTCATAAACTAAGGTGGCTTGGATATCTAGGTCCAGTGACATTTAACTTCACACTCTCAGTGTAATGCCAAACAGAGCACATGCAAACATTCAGCATATATATGCAACATTTTTAGAAAGGTCAGCGCAAACCCAGAATATGTTTATGCAAGGGACTTGGTAGCCTTGAGTTACAAGCCTTCTTCCCAATTGCTATCACTATTAAAACTCAAATTTAAAAAATAAAATAAAATAAAACTCAAATTTATGGACTTGTCAACTATGTGTCAGAGATAGGGAAGGCTGACTAGGAACAAAACGTATGCCATGTGTCCTCACCAGGCATGAAGGAAGGAAGAAAATGTTGGTCTTCTTTAGAAATGAATTCCAGGGGTAGTGTTCATAGCGTGGCTTCTGTGAATTACACAAATAGCTTCAAGCACTTTATATTATTAAATATTATCCATTTAAAATAACAAATACCAGATTTTAATAATAATCTTTTGTTGTTAATTCCACAATTTCTGACTGAACAGTGAAGTAGTTAATTAATCAATAAAGATTTATTGAGCACTTTTTGTGGACCACAAATGAATGAGTTGATGATTTTAGAAGTGGAGTAACACATAAATTGTGGCTTTCATTAGTACATTCATTTAATAAATTTCCATTAGGCATTTTGTACCGAGCCATCCACACTAATGAGCATTATGAGTGATAGAGGGAAGTAATCCTACATGGTTTTTGGCCACAGAAAATTGCCAGGCAACTTACACATGCAGAAAAACAAAATATTTCAATGAAATATATGACGGTGTATAATATGCAGATAATAAATATAGTGCCTATTTCAGCCTTTGGAAAAAAAAAGAGGGATTTTATGGAAGAGAAGCAACTTGATTAGTTTCTGTGTGTGGGGACACTTAGAGGAACAGGGAATTTCTTTCAAGGGGGACATAGGAGCAGTGATAGGGAGAATGGAATAAGCAGGTGTGGTGTTGGGAAGGAAATGCTCATAATGCAGTCTGAAGAGATCACTGATTAGAATAATCAGTGATTGTCCAGTCCTTGGTTCCTTAAATTAAAACATACACAAGTGAGGTTAGTAAACTCCATCTATAAGTTTGGAGCCTGCCCTAAATAAACAGTGAGACCAGTTTTGCCCTTAGTCAGAGAATGGTCTACGAATCTCTAATCCATGGTTCAGAGATAGTCTAGTTGGTTTCTTTTTTTCTTTCTGCTGTTGCTTTGCTGTTGAACCACGGTCCATGAAGGGTCCTTGTTACCAACTCCCTACTGTGGCTCACACTTCAGTTCTGCAACTATACCACTGTTTACCTTGAAGTTTCTACCTTGGCTTCATGAGCTTGAGTTACTGGCTGTTGTAACTTCGGGCAAACTACTTACCCCCCCCCCCTTTTTTTTTTGCTTCCATTTTATCTTTTATAAACTGGGAATAAAAATAATTCCCACCTCATTGGAAGTTATAAAGTGTTAAGAGCATATGCAAGAGGGCTTGGGACTTACTAAGCAATATAAAGTACAAAAAATTATCAAAGTATTATTTTGGCTAGTTTATAAAGATTTGGCTTATCTATTCCCTGACTAAACACAAGCCTGAAAGAGTGAGGAGTTTATGAAAGATATCATTAGAAATATTGGGATATAGTATATTCTCAAATAGTTTAATAGCAATAGAGTAAAATTCTGGGCAAAGATTGTGTGATATTAATTCTTAGTGTAACTTTCCAAGTTATTCAGAAACCAATTTTATTACTGATCTGATAAAAGTACAAATGAGCACTTATCCCCACCAATGGTTAGCTCACCTTTCTTCTGGATATTCTTCTTAATAAAGTAGTGAAATAGCCCTTGCAGCAATATTCATAACTGAAAGAATTGTTCTAATCTGGGTAGCAAAAACATTCATCAAGTCACCAAAGGGAATCCTTTTGGGGTTTTGAATATTATCCTTTGCTCTGTGAAAAATTTTCTCTGACATCAGGAGGGTACAAGTTTGTACCTAAAATTTCCAAATGAATATACATATTCAATTAATGTTCCTCTAAGATTTCTTCTTTGTTTTATGCCTTTGATGACTTTACTTTGCCTTTTTACAAAATATATAATATATACAGCTCAGACAAAGTGGTGAGACACACACACACAGAGAGCAAGAGCAGTAAAGATCTGTAAACGCTGTTTGCAATAAACAATGATCATATTAATTATTTAGAGTCTTCCATACTCATAAGTTAGTAAGAAATATCATTTAAAATTTTTAGGTAGGATAGTTTCCATTAAAACTAACAATAAAGAAATTTGAAAAACCATGAATAAGTATTTGTTTTTGAAATAGCCATTGAAATGCTTTAATTTTATGTTTCTAACATTTTAAAGCTGATGCAGAAACTCAAGTGGGGTCCTGGTTACTTGTAATAAATCCATAGTAGTATTTAATTTAAAAAACTCACATTGAAATTAGCATAGCAACTTCACTTTTGAACTTTAGAGCAGCAACATATCTTACGGAGCTTCTAGTCTAATTGCTTTTTTTTTTAATGAGGAATTTTAATGAGGGATATTTACACTGTTTATTTCCTGATGTTTGTATTATGCTAAGGTTAAACTTTAGGCAAAATATAATTTGCTAATCAGTTTTTTCTTAGGACTTTGCCATATTTATCCTTATTAGGCTTTTCATTTATCCAGACACACTCAGTCATTCCCTTAGCCAACAAATTTTGTTGAGGACTCACTTCCTATAGACTTCATGGAAGCTCTGAGTAGATCTAGACAGTCTTAGGAAGTTTTATGATTGCTCTTTGTAAAACAGTTAAAATTTGGAGACCTTCATGAGGGCTGCATAAAATACACTTGTGTGTGCATAAGAGCTGTTTCCTAGTTTGAGACCTTGCTGGAGGTATCAGCTTATGATAAAGTCCCACTTGCTCATTTTTTAAAAATATTTTATTTATTTATTCATGAGACACACACACACACACACACACACACACACACACACACACACACAGAGCAAGAGAGAGGCAGAGACACAGGCAGAGGAAGAAGCAGGCTCCACGCAGGGAGCCTGACATAGGACTCAATCCTGGGTCCCCAGGATCACACCCCGGGCTGCAGGCAACGCTAAACCACTGCGCCACAGGGGCTGCCCTAATGGCATCTTTTCATGTAGAATGGTTGAGATGGATAATGAGTTCACAGAAAATATGTCAATATAAATCTTTGAAAATACTTCTGTTTTCCAAGAATGGTCAGAATCTACACTAAATCTGAAGGATATGGAAAATTAGAATTTATGGCATAACACTATTTTTCACTGTGAACTTTTGGATAATGCTAGTAAAGCACTCCCTTCTAGTTTGCTTAATATATGTTTCCCATAATCTTATTCATGTTCATCAGGCCTCTAAGCCAACATCTCCCCAAATGGGTTCTATAGATATTGTAGCAGAAATTACTAGTTCTCCTTCACTCTCTCTTCTCCTCTTTTATAGCAATAGATATTTTAGCTAAGTATGTGGCCATGTCCCTAAAGACTATTTCCCAGCCTCTTTTGCAGCTAGTTGTGGTCATGTGATCAAACCACACCCAAGGGAATACGAATGAAAATGGGATGAACAATTTCCAAGGCATTTGCTGAAAATAGAAGGAATAGTATATTCACTTTTCTCTCTCCCCCTCAACGCCATTGGATGGAGTGTGAAAGTGATGGCAGGAATTGGAGCAGTCAGGATATGGAATGTTGCTTGCTGAGGACCACAGAACAACAAGATAAAAAGGAGCCTGGTCCCTCATGCCATGGATCCACCATGCCAGTTTTGGGTTGCTTATCTTCCATGGAGAAAGAGATCAGTTTCTACCTTGTTGAAGCCACTATGTATTTTTACGTTGACGAGTTTTATCTTAACTTTTTCAGATATTAATAAGTATGACTTAAGGGATCTGTAGATAAGACCATTTGGCAACATTCACATAAAAAAGTAGAAAGTTTTTTTTAATTGCAAGACTTTTTAGAGCTCATATTGTATGAGCGTTTGGCATAAATTTTGAAGAGGGGTTATGCAGAATTTCTAAATTTTTTTGGTTATGAAGATCATTTTTAAATGGGGCACCCTATGGACTTACATATGTGGAATGCATTTTGAGAACTGCAACTTTTAGAGACACAATGTTGGAAAACTCTTAGTGGCTGAGCCTAAGATAAATGTTGAGGATGGTACATTGAGAGTAGATGTGGGCACAAGGAAATTTTGGTCTACAGAGCTATTCTAGTTAACATATTCTTATGGAGCGCCAAGTGTTTTGGAGATACAGATATATTTCTCTAGAAAAAAAGAGAAATCAATTATTGTTACTCAGCTAATTATGATGTTAAGATAGATAAATGATTTCTAAATAAGAGGTGGCCCTATGATCCAGCAATTGCACTACTAGGTATTTACCTAAAGAATACAAAATACTAGTTCAAATGCCCCAATGTTTATAGAAGCATTATCTACAATAGTCAAACTACGGAAGCAGCCTACCAGTCCATCGACCGATGAATGAATAAAGAAAATGTGGTATATATACACAATGCAATATTATTCAGCCATAAAAAATAATAAAACCTTATCATTTGCAATGCCATGGATGGAGCTAGAGAGTACTATACTAGGTGAAATAAGTCAGAGAAAGACAAATACCATATGATTTCACTCATATGTGGAATTAAAGAACAAGACAAATGATCAAAGGGAAAGAGAGAGAGAGAGAGAGAGAGAGCACAAGAAACAGACTCTTAAACTGTAAAGAACAAACTGCTTGTTACCAGAGGGGAGATCAGAGGGAGGATGGGTTAATTGGGTGATGAACACCGGGTGTTGTATTGAAGTGTTGAATCACTACATTGTACACCTGAAACTAATATTACACTGTATGGTAACTAAGTGGAATTTAAATTTAAAAAGAGGTGGTTCAGGTGGTTGCTTAGGTGATGATTTATAATGAGATAGGGACAGGAGGAGGAGCAAGATTGGAATCTCTAGCATCTTCTGAACTTATATGGGAGTGGTATTATCAGTTATTATATGATTAGAAGAAGATACCATATTTGCAGGGCCAATAACTGATTTTGTTTCCTTGGTATAGCTGTGAGAGATGCCTGGTGGAGGAAAGCTAAATCCTGGCAAGGCATCCCTTGTCTCCATTGGTGGGGACATGAAGATCCTGAGTTATCTGGTGAGATACCTAGAGGGACATGTGCAGCATGCTTTTGGGAAGTAGATATTGGAAGTAGAGGTTAGAAGCTGGGAGAGATAAGATATCTGGAGAGGTATCTCAATGAGGTGAAACACAGCATCCATGTGGAATAAGCAAATAAAATGAAAGATAGGATCTGGGAATCATGAACCATTTCAGGCCTTGTGGTGGAAGAAGAACCTCATCATGACTGAGAAGTTAGGATCAGAGTAATAATGGAATGCACAGGAAAAAAAGAGTTAAGGATTCCAAGGTAGGGTGAATAGTCTAATGACAAGCCTATGGTCAATGTTCTGGGACTGAGGAATGAAGACAAAGGATTCAAGGTAAGTTTGCAAAATTAGGAGGTTGTTGGTGAGCATGGTGGAGTAGGTGAGGGTAGAGGAATGGGAGGGGTGGGGATTTGGTTGCTTTGCTTTGGAGAATGGATGACTGTGAAGAGAGAGATGAGATGAGGCCAGATCATTTCCCAGGGGGCTCATGTTCTCAGGTATACCCTAGATGTGTGTTCCTATTTTTGCTGGACTCTAGATAATGATTTTTATCTCAGCTGCTGCAGCTCTTCTTACTGTTTTGTCTTATGCATGCTCAGAAGTAAAACCAAAATCACAATTCAAACAAGACATTGGTATGTATCATGGCTTTACTGAAGGTTCGCAGTGATGAAGATAGTTTGCCTTGCAGACCCAAACTCTGATTAGTTAATAACTCAGTGCCCTGACTTCCCTGCCACTTGGAATTTTTTTTCCTGACTTCTTTTTCTGCATGATCAAACCTTTCTGTTAACACTGCTTTCTACTCCCTCTCTTCCAGTCTCACTGATGACTTGCCCACTCTCCTCTCTAGATGCCTCCTTCACCCTCCAGATTCTGTTAATGTCTGGTGGAGCAGTCAAACTATCACTTGGCTTTGTTGTCTTCACATAAAGCATTCCCTCAGGTCCTTTGCATAAAGCCATCTATCCAGGTATTTTCTTAAACAAAGACCATTCTCTCCCTTAGGGGAATTTTGGTGCCAGCTGTTAACATGACATTTTTTCAACCTGCTACATAATTTTTTAAAGATAAATAATGTTATTTATTCTTCAGTGGTTGACATGTCTGGAGACATGCTGAAATAATTGCCTATTTCTCCTGCAGCATGTGGTCTAAGTGGGGACTGTTATTTGAACAGACTGAATAAAAGAAATAATAATAACTATTTAATACATACAGAGCTGCAGCCACAATATACTCAAATAACGATACTTGTAATGGGAATTTACCATGTGAGAGAGCTTCCTCCCTAATATGTTGAATCATGCACAGAGTAGAGGTTTAGGCCTGGTCCCTGAGTATCACGTCTCTGAGTCCATCTGTTTCCAGTGAGATGTAAACTCTGCAAACAGTAAAACATTTGGGAGAGAGCTCTGAAGGCATCCTGTGTATTCAGTGAGAGCAGGGATGCTTGGCTATTTCTCAGGGGAGTCATTTTCAAATGAATTTGAAAATTCATTTTCAAATTTTTCCATTTGAAAAAATTCAAATGGAATTCTTGTAATTCTGAACAAGACATTAATAGTTATGTTATAAAAGCTTAGACTTTAAACTGTGTTGTTTCTGATAAAGGTTTTTTTGTTTTTAATTTTTATTTGCTTTGTTGGAGGGAGCAAGGCAGAAGAGAGAAAAAAAAAATCACTTAGTATACATTAGCCACTGTGCCAGCTGCTTTATTTGTGGTATTTGATTTAATCCTCACAGCTGTATCAAGGGAGAGGTTAACGTCCCGGTTTTCAGATTAGAAGCATGGCACTTAGAGAGATAAGTATCCCCTGTATGATTGCATCTGTAAAGGGTCAACTTAGAATTTCATCTCAGCTCCAACTTGCCAGGATAGTCCCAAATATGGAAATCACAATGTTCCATTATTCATTTCTTGAATTTCAAACTTTATATTTCTGTTCTTTGTCTCAAAGAACATGAGAGATTGTGGATTGTGATTCTGCAAGAGGAGGAGTAAGACAAAGCAAATGTCAGTTGTAGGGAGGATAAAACTGTTTAAATGAACAAGTGGAGTCACTGGACTATTTTCCTCCCAAGTGTTTTGTTTGTTTGTTTGTTTGTTTTTTCTTCAAACACTAGTCGTTATCCAAATACATGAATATTCCTGTTGTTACATGGTACTTTTCAAAATGGGAAATATGTTAGAGTAGCATGCTTAATAAACATGTGATCTTGTTCTTTAGAGAGGTGGTATACTGTCATGATTCAGAACAGGGCCTGGCACTGAGACTCGTGGGTTCGAATGCCCGATTATCTCATGTTAACTGTGTGACTTTAGGGAAGTTGCAGAGTGTCCTCTCTGTGGTTCAGTTTCCTCTTTTCTTTAAAAATGATAAAATATAAGAAGAGTCCTATTTTATAAAGTTATTTTGAAGATTAAAATGTGCAAATGTGTGGAAAGTGCTTAGGACAGTGTTTGGTATATATAGCAAAGGATCAGCAAGTTTAATAGTATTGTACGTTAATGAGGAACAATAGACAATAGTAATAAAGACACTCATATAATACATAGCTCACAATTAGAATATTAAGAAGAACACTCTGGCAACCAAACTGATTAAATATAACATGTACGTTTTGTTGAAGTATTGCTAATTGTAGTGTTATTTTAATAACCAAAAGGTAGAAATAACCCAAACCTCTAATAGTAAAGAAATAGTTAAGCACATAAGCTTATATATCATGGTAGCTAGTAAAATAAATATATTGTGTGGAACAGGATTAAAACATTGTGTGAACATTAATAAATCTTATCTATTTATCTGTCCATACATACGCATATAAAAGTCTGGAAGGAAATACAGCTGTAAGTTAACAATAGTCATTTCTTGGGCTCCTGGGTGGCTTAGTGTGTTAGGCAGTTTAACTCTTGATTTTGGCTCAGGCCACCGTCCCAGGGTCCTGGGATTGGGCCTATGGTCAGGCTCCATGCTCAGCAAGAAGTCTGTTTGTCTCCCTGCTCCTCCCCTGTTCTCTCTCTCTCTCAAATAAATAAATAAATCTTTAAAAAATAGTCATTTCTTGGGATCCCTGGGTGGCGCAGCGGTTTAGCGCCTGCCTTTGGCCCAGGGCGTGATCCTGGACACCCGGGATCGAATCCCACATCAGGCTACCGGTGCATGGAGCCTGCTTCTCCCTCTGCCTTTGTCTCTGGCGCTCTCTCTCTCTCTGTCTCTCAGTCTTTCATGAATAAATAAATAAATAAAATCTTTAAAAAAAAACGATTAAAAAAATAGTCATTTCTCAATAAGGCAATTACAGGTAGTTTATTTTTTTCTTCCAATTTTCTTCCATAAGTTCTCAGTACTTTTATGTCATGAAAAACCATTGAAATAAAATAAAATTAAAAAAAAGCTCAGTTGGTGCATAAGTCACAAAATATATGGTATTGTCACTCCATCTTCCTTCCCTAGACTCTTTGTGCAAGCTACTGCAGGAGGGGCTTCAGATACCCTCTGTGTTTACAGCTGGGATCACAGTGCTCTTCATCTTTACACCCCAGAGCAGATGGTGCCAGACCTTCTGTATTTGGTGGAATGTGATTCCCTCTTTCACAATTGCTGTTTGCTTTCAGTCATTTATTTTGAAAATTAACAAACACACATTATGATAGTGGCTGGGAGGAATTTCACAGAGTAGCATATACCCTAGAGTTTAATGAAACCTTTTTTTTTTTTTTTTTTTGCACACAAAGTATATGTAAAGTGACGCTTATTTCTGGGGGTTAAAAATTCTGCATTTTAGAATATCTTGGTTTTGTTTTCTGAAGGAAAGATACATTTTGAACCTATTCCCAGCCACTCTGCTAACTACCCAGAATGCTAATTAAATGCTTCAGGTCATAAAATAGTAACTTTAGGAATGGCTAAGAGGCAATGTCAATGTATATGGATATTTTGTTCACTCTTAGAAGCTACTTTTCTAGCATTTTTACTTGTCCACTGCTTATTCTCTGAGGGGCAGACTCCTTAAGCCTCAGGAGACAGCTGCCAATTAGCTGTGCAATTCTGCACAAACCATTTTAGACCTCTAGCGCCTCCCTGTCTTCCTCTGTGAAGTGAAGGACCCTTCAGAAATCTTAGCCTGTGACCTGGAAGCCTCTTTTCCTGTGCTGTAGATGTTAGTGGGATAGCCTGAAGGACTTCAGCTGCATTTGTGCTGTTTCATTAGAATTCAGTTATAGAACCTGGTAGCAGAGACACTTAGCTGAGGCATGGGTGGGACCCCACCTTTTTGCAGGTCTTAAAGGGGCCCTTCAAAGACCACTTTCAGCCTGAGAGAAGCATCTAGTCTAATGGTCATGTTTGCTTCTGGGCCAATAATCTTGAGAAGTGAACTGAACAGCTGTGATCTCAGCCATGTATCATTTCCAGTCTAACTCAGATAATAATGACCTGGACCAGGGGTAGTAAGGATGTAAATTTTAAAAATACATGCCTTAAATTAGATCAATTACATAAGCCAGCTAAGAAGTCACTGAGTGCATGAGCACCTCTGTGGGTTCACTTTAGCTGATGAGAACACGTGTCAGAGAAGAGTTTGCACAGCTGTAACATTTGTGAAAAAGGGTATTCAGCATTCGACTTTGTTCCCTTTTCCCCTTGGTGAGATTATTTGGTAAATGACTGAGGTTATAGAATGTCTTCCCTCTCCTGGGATCCTCCTGGTGTGGGATGCTTTCCAGCAGGATAATGGAGGGCAGCAGAGCAGAGCCTGGGGCTGGCCTCCTGATCCTGCCTGGAGCCCTTCCCAGTCCCTCCCCCCTGGGAAATAGAAGACCGTGTCCGCAGGGCACAACCTGGACTGGTGAGTTAAGCTTATGAGGAATCTTCTAAGTGATCCTGTAGGCATGGCATGGGCCCAAATGCTGCTCCCATTTGGAGGGGAGGAGGGGGAGTCTGAGACTGGAAGCAGTTACAGGGCAGTCGTTCCTTTATGATTATGAGTGGTGGCTTTTCCAAGTTTTGGTTAACTTTCAGCTTAAGCACAACTTTAGAATTAAATAGGAATGTATAAATTTAAGGCAAAGTGACATTGCAGTTGTTTAAAATAGGAATATAAAGTCAATAATGAATTCTAAATAGATTTTCTTGACAGGCATTCTAAAACAGAATTTCATCAACTACAATCTCTCTGTTGTCTAGCATCTGTTTAAAAATAAGGTTGGTAAAAAATATAAGGTTGGTAAAATTGGCCATATTCTGCTAGTGTGGCAGTTGATATAATTAATCTTCAGATAAAATATTTGAAATTAAAAACGAAAAATAAAACAGTCAAAGCTTTAACCATTGCATCATCTCTGATATACCTTTTGCAAGCATCCTTGACTTCACAATCTATACATCTCAGTTTCCATTAGTTTTGTAAGGGTGACTGTCATCAGCAAAGATACTCATAGACACACCACCAAATTAGTCAAAATCACATTCTCCTGTTATTAATGGCAACAGTAAGACCCTGCAACCTCTCATTTTTAGCATCATTTACTGTCAACTTTAAAATGTCATGTTAGTAACTAAACACATCATTCATGTGTTTCTAGTTGCTTATATAAGATATTGCTTAAATAAAAAATTCTCCAAAGAAAAATTCAGTGTTTCAGAAAGAAGACTGTTTTATGCCATGACAGTTTTGTGTTTTTTCAGGCAACTTGAATAACACACCCAAGCCTTCAAAACTCTTAAAAGGGTAAAGAATTCTTTGAACTGACAGTGAACAAATGGTCTTTTCAGAGCTGCAGAATTTTTGTTTGATGGCCTATAGTGAATGTAATAAGCTGTAAGAAAGGCTCCGTAGTCGAAATATGTCAGTAGTTTAGAGAGGAGTCTGAGATCTTTGCTGAAGTGCTTTTTATTTAATGATCATGAACTAATAATATGTATAAATACTGTAATAAGTATATTATGTATTGTTAAATATAATTTATAAATTTATAATTTAATAAACTTATAATTTATATATTTTTTGTTTTACTAATAACTTCATTTAAATAAGACACAGAAACTTCTATACTGAATAAATAAAAAACAAAAGCCATACATTTCCTCTGTAAAGCTATGTCTTATAGTAACTGCAATACTGTTCAGTGCAGTGGCTAGAATTAAAGAGTACATAATACTTCTAAGTATCAACTTCCAAGGTAGGCAGCCAGAAATTCCCAGAAAACCCTAGTTAGTATAACTCAGTAGTTAAGGTAAAAACACAAATATTGAGACCTCATTATGCAGTGGTGTTCCCTCACACCATCCCATGCAGTCCTCAAGACAACCTGGCATCTCCATGTTAGTTTTTAGTGACAAAAACTAAATCTCATATTGAATAATTTGCTGAAAACCATTCTGAGTCTGACTGGGAGGCTCATA
Organism: Canis aureus; assembly: GCF_053574225.1. Taxonomy (NCBI): domain Eukaryota; kingdom Metazoa; phylum Chordata; class Mammalia; order Carnivora; family Canidae; genus Canis; species Canis aureus. Next base: position 9,581,767 of record NC_135627.1, read on the forward strand.
GCTGTTTCATATCCCATGGTGCTTCTTTCTTCATAATCGTACATTTCATTTCCATAGTAGCAAGACAGTAGCTTGAGAGGTGGGTATGATGCAAGGTTCTTGCTTGTTTGTTTGATTTTACTAATTATTGCTTTTAAATCCAATTTGAGAATGTGTTATTTTTACTCATGACTTTTCAGTGATGTCCTTCTGTCATCCTTACTATGCCTATCCTGGACATTATCATCTGGGTTAATGAGCAAATCGTACATGCCTGGGATCATATCTGTTCAATTCACTTTGCAAAGTGAATTTAGAATACTTGAAATTTAATATGGAAAAAATCATTTAAAATAGAGGGAGTTAAGTTGGAGGCACAGTAGTTTCTCAGGCTAAGCACTGGGAAGGGAAATCTCCTTTGAGGATCCAGAATTTGGACTCTCATCATAGGACAGCACTTTAAAATACCATTTCTGCTCTAAATTCTGGGAATTTATCAATCACAAAAGTCTGAGACCCAGATTCTGTATCTGATGTTCTTTGCAGGGACCCCCATAAGCCATTGGGATTATCAACAAGGTATTTCTCAGTGGAGTGACTCCATGTTTGAATGCTTAGCTCGTTACTCACAAATTCATTTTTACCTTCTTTACTTTTCAAATATTTCAAAAGCTATTTTTAATTTAAGGATTAGGAGAGAAATTCTTCCAGTTTTAAATGCAATTTTTTTTCAGAGATTATTAAAAAAAAGAACGCTTCTAGTCCAGACATCATGACTTAATTCTTCATAAAGCAGTATATTTTTGCATATCTTTTAATTTATACAAAAGACCAAAGATGAACCATTTGTAATTTTAGAGTGACAAAAGAAAGGTATCTCAAGAGGCGGGTGAGTGGCTTCTGTGTGATATTACAGAAAGTTTTACCCATGAAGATAAAGAGTTAAGCTTTGTCATCTGATACAAAGGAAGAAGGACATAACCAAAATCACTCTGGAGAAAACGCTTCAAGTGTATGCTAAGATCCTGTTGCAGGTGACATATAATCTTGATGTATTTCTATAAAATTGACGTACATTTAATTATTGTGGATTTCACAGTAATTTATTACAGCAAGATTATTAATTAAATAAAATTATTAGATTCAGTTATTTACAAGTTGAATGCTGTTATCACCATTATCTAAATAATTTATTTAATAATGATGAATAAAAATAAAACAAAAATCTCTGCATGGGGCACAGAGTGTACAGACATGGTTCTCTGTAGCTGAGACTTAAAGATGTGCCGTGTCAGATATAACCAGGACTAGGTTAGTGGTTTTCAACATTTCCTCCATGAAGTTCTCCAGTTAGTGTGTGCATGTGTGTGTGTGTGTGTGTGTGTGTGTGTGTGTGTGTTTGGATCTTTGGACAGGTTTTTAGCCTCTGAACAAATTGCATTCTTAAAATAATGTATTAGATACAGGTGTTAATCAGGACTTCTGAGCAGCATTAGAAAACTGGCATTTTATATTTTACCCATTGATCACCTGCATTTTACTAGATAGAGTAAATGAATTCCACAAATATTATAGTTGGTGTGTGCGTGTTTCCGGGGGAGGGATGGTGGTGGTAGAAATAGTTGTTCAATTGATAAAAATTCCAGACTTACTATAAAGGAACTTGAGGCTTTAGTTGGTTTGTGCAAGTTTCCCCAAATATATGTAGCTTTTCTTTAGAATTAAAACAGATGCTTCTGACTCCCAGAGGTTCAGGTACCCCAAGATGAGATTCAGTGTGTTAAAGCAATTATGGTGTCATTGTATTGTATTAAGTACCCTCCCCCCTCAAAGAATGTTTGAGGAGATTATATGTTAGTAGGGATTGCAGCATGAAGTGGGATGCCCACCATGGAGACAGGTATGGCCAATAACAAGGACAGATACACTATTGAGCATTAACTACGTGCCAGATGCTTTTCATATAGTATGTGCCATTCTTAACCCCATGAAGTAAGCATAATTTTCACTATTGTTCATATGAGAAAATGAAGCCTGAGAAATTGGGTAATTTGCTTATGGTTATGCGATTAGAAGTGGCGGTAACTGGATTTGGATCCAATTCACATTGCCCAATTCACATTGACCGGATTTAGTTTTATGGAGAGTGGGCAGTTATCAGGAATGAATGAGAGAACCGAAGAGGGAGGAAAAGAGCAGAGAAAGATATTTAGTTGAAGGAGGTACTCAAATTGGACCTGTACAAAAAATGAAAGGAAAACTGAAGGTTTTTAAGATGAGTAAAGTATTTACTGTGAATTGGGAATACAACCTGGTCATGACAAATGCATTAGAAGTCACTACTGTTTGTATACTAAATTTCAGTTGTTCTCAGTTAGTAAATATCTGTTACTAAAATTAGGAGATTGAGAATTGAGAATGTTACTATTTTTTACTTCATTCTTCTTTAGATCACAAAATTTACTTTTCGGCAAACACAATGTTTATTTTAATTATGTGGTATAAATGAATGCCTTTAGTCATTTTGGCGGGAGGCCATTTTAAATCTTACAAAAGGCACATCTGAACAGGTGGTGAATCTTCAGATTTCCTCTTGGTGAAGGCCATGCACAGAGAAGGAAATTGCATGTTGTGGATTAATTGTCTCATGCTGCTATTTCTTTTTCTCGTGAATTCTATTTCCTATAAACACCATTAGTTGACGGATCAGTGATTTGCTATTATTAACCAGGTTAGGTATATTTTTTAGTGTCCCTGTCCAAAAGTTACTCAGCACGGGTTTGAGCCACACCATATGTCCAGGTTGCTACATTTTTGTCAAGATAATGTAGCCCAGCAAAGTCCCATGTATTCCCTTCAGCTTTCTTTCGGGGAAAGAAGGTCTGCCTTTTTTCTAAGGACAGACCTCAGATTTAGTTCTTCTGTCACTGGTTTTTGTTTGTCTTATGGCAGGTCCTAAGATATGATTTCAACAGCAATCACCTAATCTGCTTTATTTTTAAAAATGTTCTTCTTTAAACTTGTCAGATACATATTTCAGTTAAATCAAAATAGATTTAAAAATAGGGTATAAAAATCTTTTTGATGAATTTGCCACTTTGTTTTTTTAATTTTATGCATATAGTACAATGGTTGAGAGAGTAGTATTCCCTGTCAGTGTGATATAATTCAAATTCTGGCTCTATCTTTCCATAGCTGTGTGACTTTGGCTGTTTCTTGACATTTCTGTTTTTCAGTTTTCACATCTCTAAAATGGGGCATGACAACGACTACCTTTTCTAGTGGGTAGTTTTGTTTTGTATGTATTTGTGTGTGAAATAAGTGGGCTAACATGTATGAAATATTTAGAACAGTACTTTGTATGTAGTATCTATTCAGTAAGTGTTAGCTACTGTTACTACTGCCTCTACTGTTAATATGTATCCCTTTAGGACATTTACTGTGTTCCTAGTTTGTGCCAACCACTGGGCTTGCAATGATGAAAAACATAGACAAGGTCTCTGCTATTCTAGAGTTTACATTCTGTTAGTAAAGAGGCAATAAATAAGAATATATAAGCAAAAAACAAAATCAAACAAACAATGAGAAATGCATCAGTTAACATGAGGTGATATGAGTGAAACATGGGGAACTCATTAGTTTCTGAGCCTGTGACATTTAAAGTAAAATTTTATTGTATTAAAAAATCAAGACAAGAAAATGTAATTGGGAAAAAACATTTTTTTTTTTTTATGGGGGAGGGAATCGCTGGAGGGAGTGGGCAAAAGGGAGAGAGTCAAATGGCTGGCCATGGTCATTGAGAGCCATCAGGCCAGGATAAGGAATATGAATTTTACTTAAGTGCATCCGAAAGCCATTAGAGAGGAGAGACTGAGCACAATATGTTTGAAAATTATTCTTCTGAGTTGTGAGTGGAGAGTAGACTAAATAGTCTACTAGGCTGTAGCAAACAAAGAAGCAGAGACCTGATAAGATGCCACTAATGTGTACCCAGGTGAGGAATGAAGGCGACCTGATCTAAGGAAGTCCGAATTGAGATGGAAAGAAAAGATTCCAGTTAAAGTTTTGGAATTATTTTTATGCCATGCCTTCTACTTGACCACGTATCACAGGCACCCAAAAGTATTTGACGAAGGCGTTCATAATCCATCACATATTTATTGAACACCCAGATGTTGTGGTAGATACTGGAGATTTAAACTTTTAGTCTGTTATGGAAGATGGACACATTAAAACTAGTATGATACAATGTGATAATGATTTCGGTGAGTATGAATAAAAGGCACTGGTACTCAACTCACTTGTCTGGAGCTGTCCACAAGAACTCACTGAAGAGATGGTACTCGATTGTAGCTTCAAGTGATAGTTTGGGGTTTGCCATTGTTGAGGAATGAAAAAATGCACTCTGGGTAGAGAATAGAGGAGCATGATCTAGAATTATGAACATTCATGGTGTATTTGGGGAAAAGTACATTGACTAATATGACTAGAATGTGCCAAATGGACAAAAGGGAGAATTAAGAGAAAGTTGAGTATGATAGTTTTATTTTGTAGGGAAGAAAGTGTTGAGGAATTAGCAAAGAACATGATATATATATATATATATACACACAAAACTTTGACAAAGATTTAGAATTTAATCTGAGAAAAAAAATTCACTGAATACCAAGTGAGTCAATAGCTACGTATCTTCATTTTAATTCTGGTGAGAATTTACTGCACAGCCAAGGCAATTGACCAAATCACACCTCTATAGAACAGAATAAAATTGATAGTGTTCTTTTGTAGGGCATGCAGTGTTAATTAATATGAATACATAAAATTTGTTCACTTTAAGTTAAGCCGACTACTGGTACAAAAGTTTATTCACTCACTCAATTCTTTTAACAAACAGCCTAAGCATGAAAGTAATACTTTAGTGTGTTTATTCAATAATAACAGGAATAATAATCCTGGCATTATATAAAATTTTTTAACACAACCATTTTGAAATCGCTTTACACAAAATATATAAACAGACATTAATTGCTACAATATGACTAATATATTTACTGCATGGTGAATTCATAGCAATACATGATCAAAAACATTAAGACAAATGAGCAAAGAGTTTGGACAATTTAAAAGAAAGGAAAGAACAACATATGGTTAAGACTCACCATGTAATGTATTATGATATAATAATGTATAATATATGTTTATATAATTAACTTTGAGTTGAAAGTGTGTGAGGTAAAATTCAACTTGTATTGCTTATTAAATTAACTTCTTAGAAAGCAGTTTGATGATATGTATAAAGATCCTCAAAAGTTTTTATATATTATCTAAGTAATTCTGTTTCAGGGAACCTATTCTAAGTTAATGAACCTAAGTAAACCATAAAGAAAGGGAAACAGTTTAAACTTCCAACTATGGGGAAATGTTTTGGGAATCAGCAGTAAAGTTATTTCATGTAATGTGATATGGATTTTCAAATAAGATTCATGAAAAATGTAATAACATGGAAAATGCTTCTAATAGAAAATAAGGTAAAAAATCAGGTAAAATTATGTTTAAAATACATGAAATATATTAAGCAGAGAGAATAAAATGAAAGACATTTAGTATGTGGTTGTTTAAAGGTAGAGACATGAGTCATTTTTTTCTCCCTGAAACGTTCCATATTTTCTTCAAGTAACAAATAATTGTATAACATCTAATGTTATCTGGTATTTTACATCTCTCTTGTCAGATTAATTATATCCTAAATCTGATGATAGGATTATTAATATTATAACTAATGTTATTGATCAATATATTTTATATCAATATTAATATGTTAATATTCTTAGTATTAATATTATAATAATCCTATAGCTGTAGGAATTTAACACCAAAGAATTATTTTTGTACTTGTTGAGGCATTGTGCTAGATGCTGGTGGCCAATGATGGACAAAACTTGGTCCTTGTCCTTGAGGAGCTCCCAGACTCGGGTGTGGCCAGGTACAAAGCCCCTGGTCAGGCTCCTAGCTCATGGACATTCTTATAACCCAGGAGTGCTAAACAGATGATATCCATCCATTTTTCAGAGATTGCCAGGGTGATTTGACTTACCTAAGAAACTCAACACCTCCCTATTTATATCTGAATAAAATCCTCTACTATATAGTTTAAACACACTGTTCTAATACTATCTTCATAAGAGACAATGAAAAGTTGATTACCATTCTTTATATAGTAATCCACCTACTATGAAAAGTATGTAATGTAATTCACATTCTCCAAAAAACCTGCCTATGTTATGTATATTGAGAGACATTTTCAGAGCTAATAAGGACTTTTACTGTTGTAGTCAATTGCTGATCCATGCAGTTTGTGATGTATTTATGGAAATTGTCTTACCTATTGACTGAACATATGTCTAATTGGATTTCACCTAGTACCATGGGGCTTTTACTTTTCCTGATGAATCATTTTTCATTTTTATGCATATTTGTGTCTGACAAATCTTTTACTGCCTGTTTCAGACCACCTTTTCCATATCAACCAAACATTAAGCTCTAATTATGTTTTTTCTCAGTATGATTTGGACACTTATTGAGAAGGTTCTAATTCTCCAGATTGTCCTATTAGGTGATATGGTATAAGATATAAATCTTATCTCACCAGCATAAATGACATCTCTGTCTTCTCAGTGACTGATGAGCCATCTTTTTGTTACAAAAGTAGATAAAATTGGTTACCACAGTGAGTTTATCTTTAGACTTATCATTAGACTTTGGATGTAAATATTTTTCTTAGTTTGTCTCTACTTGAATAAGCAATGTGTTTTCTCCATATGTTTTATGATCTAAAGATTAGTGGTAGACATTTCCAGATGACATTTGTGGATTTTATTTTTAATCTTAATGATTGAAATTATAAAATTAATATGTTCATCAAAAAAAGTTAAAACATAACAGATGAGTCAGAAACAAAATGTGAAATTCTTCTCTCATCCCCATTATTCCCTGTTTCTTTCATCAGCAACTCTATTGAAATTTTCATATATATATTTTTATATTCTAGACTTTTTACTGAATAAACAATATATGTATGCATACTGTATGATGACTTATGTAACTTTTATATAATATCTGTATATTTTGTTTTTTCACGAAGGAGGTCATAGTGTAATATTGTTCTGCAGTATTCTTTTTTTCACTTAATACAATGTCACACAAAACTTTTCACATCAGTAACTTGTAGATCTTTCTTAGATCTTTAGACTTTCTTATCGCTGCATGTTATTCTTTTGCATGGATTGTTATGAATCAGTTAGTCAGTGATGTTGGGTTCCTGCAATATGCCTGGAAGTATGCTAGGTTCTAGGGATACAGTAATTAACAAGACAGACAAGATCTCTATCCTCAGTGTTCACATTTTTGTGCCCTTAAGAGTGAACATTTATATTGCGTTCAGTTTTTCACTATTACAACATTTTTTTAAAGAACTGATTTTATTCCATTTATATCTATTGACTTCATAACTGTGTTTGGTCTTCTGATATCTTAGAATGCTGTGTTTCATAATTTATTTCTTTACTTCTTATCTATTTTTAGCTAAATTGACTATTTTTCTTTGTACTTTTTGGGGCATAAAAAATATCAGCTGAACTAACCCATTTCTTTCAGTGACTTTTAAAATATTCTTCAACAATAAATTTGAATAGTCATTTATTAACTTCATATAAGTTTTGCCTGCCTTGAAAAATGAGAGATTGCTATATTTTCCTTTACTTCCTAATTTTAATGTTTTATGTTATTATTTTTATGTTATCAAGGATTATAATTCACATTCTATTCTAAATGTAAATCCCCTATTCATATAGGTTTAGTTTTTTTCATGTATATTGATCTAGCACTAATCTTTCATATAGTACACATTATTTAATCACTTAGATATATTTATGTGTGTAATATATTTATTATTTATGTATATATATATTTTAAAGAATCACCAATAGATTATTTATGTCTTTGGAAGTTTAAAAATTAATTTTTCTCTCTCTATATATATATGACTCAAAGTCGTGGTTGAGTATTAAATTTGGGAATCATATTTTTTTCTCTTGTAACTTTGAAGTTGGTCACTGAGTTGGTCATTGGTAGTTCAAGTAGAAATGCCTAAGGCTTGTCTGAAATGAGCTTTATTTTTTTTCCTATATTACACTGTGCCAGGCACATATGAAGTGTATGAAGTGCTGGAGGATGAAAAAAAATCTCGGACTCTTTGAGAAGTTCCGATACTAGGTCAAGTTCCAAATCAATTGTCTGGCTTATGGATATCATTCTAACCAATAGTTTTGAATAGAAACTTAACCTTTTGCATTGACATCCAGTAACTTTGCCAGAATATTTAATCTTAACATTTCTGCATAATTTCTTTGTAAGTATAGCATGACTGTTTAATCTTTAAGTCAGCCTTTATTTTAAGAAAGATATCTTGCATTAAATCTTTGAATTTTTCTGTTCCATAATTTTTCTTCAGGAATATTAGTTTTGCACATTTGGACTTTCTTTTTTTCCCCTGTCTTCTGTATTTTTTTCTCTCCAATGAATTTATACTTTCATTCTTTTATTTTTGTTTTATGTAATTGGCTTTTAAAGATTACTCTTTGTGTTTCTTAATGGTTTCACAAGTATATATTCTACTCTGCTGTTTCAAATATAGATTTCACAAGAAAAAGGCTGTGCTGAAATTTTCCATTTCTTTTCTGAAGTCAGTCATCTCATTTATCTTGGTTGGTTACCTCTGATTCTCTTGTATCTCTTTTATATCTTTATTAAGTTCTTTGCCCAGGATCCACATTCTCTTTAGATTCATTAAGAGTATCATTTGATTTAGATTTGCTTCTATTGGTGGCAGTTCTTTCCTGAAATGTAATATTTATCTGATCTTTGCCTCTGTTTATGTCTTATATTCTTTCTTTGGGATGAGCAGATCATCCACTCAAAAGATTAGTTTTGTTGTTATTGAATATATAAATCACATTAAATTTTTTTTTTTTTTGTAATTTAGTATTCATTATTCATCTGGTGAATCTGGTTGACACCTCAAGGGATGATCCTCTCTCTTCAGCCCTCCCAGTTCCCTCTTGGACAGTTCCTTGATGTTAGGGGTCTTAGCGGGAGAAAAATCTAGGTGGTCAGTATGTATTGTACACTTTTAGCCCAGCCTCTTGTGCTGTTCTGGGAAGTAGAAGCTGACCCAGGTCTTCCTTACTCCAACTAAAGGATCGCTAATTAGGCCTTTTGAACTTACCAGTTACTTTTAAGAAATACTCATTTTGGTCAAGATCTGGAGAAATATAAATTGCCCATGAGTCCTTTTCTCATTTTGTCTCAATTCTATTGTATTTTGTACTTGTCTTCTTAGTCTTTCTTATGGGGTTGTCATAAGCTTCGTGATTTTGTTGTACTTATAATTTGATTTTATTTTTAAATTATTTCCACTAAGGTTTGTGAGTGGGAATGCAGGGAGTAAACAAATATTTTTGTTCTTGTTTTTCCAAGAAATCCCCATTGGTATGCTCAAAAGTAGGTAGTTGAAATAATTTGTACTGGTTAAAAACTACATATATGTATTTTTAAAAAGATTTTATTTATTCATTTATTTGAGAGAGAGAGAGAGAGAGAGAAAGAGAGCATAAGCAGGGGGAGGGAGAGGGGCAGATGGACAAGGAGACTCCCATCTGAGCACAGAGCCTGGCACAAGCCTAACCAACTGAGCCACCTAGGCACCCCAAAAATCTACATATATGGTTTATTTTATTTACTTTTTAATTTTTTTAGAGAGTGAGAGAGAGAAGGGGGAAGAGGGAGAGGGAGAATCTGAAGCAGGCTCAGGCTCCATACTCCCAGCATGGAGCCTAATGCAGGGCTCTGTCTCACAACCCTGAGATCATGACCTGAGCTGAAATCAGAGTCTGATATTTAACCCACTGAGCCACCCAGGCACTCCTACATAGTATTTTTTAAATAAAATTATTTTGATTTTAAAACTAAATATATATCTTAAATCTATATGTATGTTTTAAATAAAAAAATAAAAACAAGTGTTTTCATACATATATATGAGGGGGTATTCATAGGGACAAATGTATATATATATAAAACATTTGCCTGCCTTGAATTCTAGTATTTCCTTTACCAGCTGTGATTCTTCTATTTGGTAATTTAGCTTTCCTCAGTCTTAAGGGGATACAAGTTCCTACTTACCTCACAGAACTATTTTGTGAGGATCAAATACAGTAAAACATGTGAAAGTTTTTAATGCTACTAGTTTTAGTACAAATATCGGGTACAGTTAATAGGTACATTACTATTCCTTCTTGGGAAGAAAACCCAAGTCGGGGCTTACAGAGGACCATGATAGATTTGCCTTTTTCCTGTGCTGTCTCCAAATAAGCTCCTATTTTTTTTCTAAGTACGACAGAGACAAAGTACATACCAACGTGTCTGTGCTTGCAGTGATTCTCCCTTGAAGCTCACCTTCTCTGTCTGCTGAAAGAGATAATGAACCCACCAGTTCTGTTTCTGAGCATTTGCAAAGTAGAACTGGGGATGGGGGAAACTGAAGTGGGGTTGGGGGGTTTGTACCAGAAGGAGCCAGCATTTATTTACAGGAAAAAGCAATAGACAAATAAAAGGTGGTGAGGGCGCTATTTTGGAGGGAGATTTTGATGGAAAACATGAATGGAGAGGAAGAGAGAAAAAACATTTTAATTTGTGTTTTTGGTTATTAGTTAGATTTCTTTTAATGTTTTCAAAGGCTACAAGTAAATATGATGAGTATTTTTACTGACTTAGAACTTACATGGGATTCCCTTTTCTGCTTTTCTTCAATTCATGCTCAACTCTTCACCCTGTTCTGGGATGCTGATCCTGACTTTTGACCATTGGGGAACATTAGCAAGCAGGGAGCAGAAGGGAGAGAGCAAGGTCAGGGACCTATTATTCCTCACATTGTCATGCTGAATGGTCACCACGAGCTAGCTGTGTGCCTTGACCAAAGCCACATAGGGGGCTCCTGTGACTCCGAGTTTGAATAACCATGTCCTGCCTCACCCTTTTAGCTCAGGTGTGGTTGCAGCCCTCTGACCCCCATCTTTAGTTCCAGGGTACTACTCCATTGTGGTTTTTGTATATCCTGCCCGGGCTCCTGTAAACAATTCTTTTATAAACCTTCTTCTCAAATTACCCAGCATAAGTGTATTGTTTTTTGCTGGACTTCTGATGCTGGGTTGTGTGAGGTCCTTGAACTGTGGTTTATATTTTTATGGTGTCTAGAATTCCCCTAGAACAAACACAGATGGCTTGGTGGCCATATACCCCAACCAGCTGAAATGGCAGCATATTTGGTTTTGGTCAACTTTCATGCTTTAAATGGAGTCTACATAATATTATTTCATCAAATTAGAGAACAGGATGTCTCAATGTCAATAGTGGATGCTAATTTTAAGCAAAAAGTGGAAAGGATGTAAACGTCTTTTGTACATCAATTTTGTGTTCGTATCAGTGCTCATGTTACATTAGCCTATGGAATCCTAGTGAGACTCTTGCAAGAAGGATATTTTTCCCTTCATTTTATGAATGAGTATAATGACAGTCTAAGTTACCTGTTCCAATGTCTCACAACTGGTAAATGGCAGAACGAGGATTCAAACATTTTTGATCTCGATCTACCAAAAGTTGGGTCCCCAGGCTGGCTATCCCTAAGAAATACATAGGGAGCTCTAAAAATTTGGATGGCCAAGACCACCCCAGAAATGCTGAAAAAAAAACTCTAGATGTGCAGCCTGTGGTTATATTTTTATTAGCCTGCCTCCCCGCCCTGCCAGGCAGTTATGATATGCAGACAAATTTGGGAAAACTGAGCTAAAGCTTCCTATTGGTTCTGCTCTTAAATGACACCAAACTTTTCTTTTCTGGTTCTTTAATTTGAACATTCTGCTATAACTTTAAACAGAGGCATATACCAGAGAGTAAATTATTTATTTCACTGTGTAGGAGTGTTTATTCCGATGTTCCCTCTAAACTACCTTTTACAAAAAATCTAAATTTTAGCAATAGTGTATGAATTCAAGGCATTATTACATTCTGAGGTACTCTACTAGAAATATTTTTATCTCTTCTAATATTTGTTATCTAAAACAGACTATTTCATATTCCATGAAAATACACTGACTCTAAATTATCAATACTAATAAAAGTGAAAAAAAAGAGCTGTTAAGTGTAGGTTTTAATAAAAATTGACATAAATTAGAATATTGACATTCAGTAATCTTAGAATCTCTCTAATCTTCATGCACAATGAATATTATCACTATTTTGAGTGCCTCATGTTTTTTGAGGTGTGAAGAGGAAAACATGATATTACAGAAGCACTTGGGACTGAATCTTATTATGCTCATCAAATCATAATACCATGTAAGTTTTCAATGCTCATGCTCCACTTCCCCATCTTTAAAACGAAGATGAGTCCACCCTACTTAATCTCATAGGAGTATCTCTCAAATCTGTTGTTTAAAAATAAGTCACTGATTCCTAAAATGGCGTGGAACAAAAACATCAATATAATACAGGGTAAATTGGAGGTTTATAAAAATTCCAATGAAAATGTGTTATTTCTGAATATCCAGTGCCTAACAAATGTCTATTTCTTGGTAGGTGCTATACTTTTGGCTGTACTTGGCTATATTGGATCATTAGTACATGCTTTATTTAATAAAAGGGGGCATGAAGCTTTCTTAGAGCTACATTTACATAAAACATCTGTTGTAAGCAATCACGCCTGTTGGGCATTCTAGGAAGACTATCTAAAATAAACAACTTCCCATGCAGGAACAGCAAGGATAGAAGGTTCTCACAGTGGAGATGATAGCACCATTTCCCTTTTCTATAGCTCCTCACAGGGACAGAATGAACATGGAATACAAAGTAAAACTTTTTTTGAGTTTCATCCCTTGAGAGAGCAAAGCAAGCAATAATAGGTAGAAAATAATGATTTTTAATTTTTGTCTCCATTTTAGATGGTAAATGATTACTTCTGAAAAGATTTAGAGGATTTAACCTAAATATTTCATCCTAAGCCCTAAAATTGTTTATTTTTTAATATAGAAACCTTAAAATGGGGATGCTTGGGTGGCTCATTACATTAAGCATCTGTCTTCAGCTCAGGTCATGATCCCAGGGTTCTGGGATTAAATCGCACGTTGGGCTCCCTGCTCAGTGGGGAGTCTGCTTCTCCTTCTCCTCCCTGCTCTTGCTCTCTCTCACTATCTCTGTTGCTATCTCTGTCTCTCAAATAAATAAATAAAATCTTAAAAACAAAACAAAACAGGGGCACCTGGGTGGCTCAATCAATTGGATGTCCCACTCTTGATCTCAGCTGAGGTCATGATCCCAGGGTTATGAGATTGAGTGCCTCGGACAGCTCTGCACTGGGCATGGAGCCTGCTTGGTATTCTGTCTCCTTCTCCCTCTGCCCACCTACCTGCTCTCTCTCTCTCTCTCTAAAAAAATAAATAATAAAATGAAATATTAAAAATACTGTGATATTTCTTGCACTGTCCATGAAGAACAGTTTTTCCCAACTATCTGATACTGATGATCAGCATTTGCTTTATAATGTGGTGATCTGTTTGTCCAGCAGAACGTACATAGGCCATAGATGATCGCAAGTAAACACATGAGCCTGCTGCTCTAGGGATAATCAGGCAATTGAATACCAGGGGACTGAAATGGGCATCCACCCTCGATGGCTCCTGGTACTGTTCACTATTGAAGCCATTCATTTTGGATGATTTAAGAATCACTTTGGATAATCATATCAAAGAGGTGATGGGCAGAAAGACTACTCCATATTCCCAATTCTTGTTCTTTACCCTTTATTTTTAGAGTAATAATCTCTTCTTTATTTGAAATTCAACAGGAAAAATCATTTTGTCTCTAAAGCATTAGGAAAATCCTAGAAAATTATCTAGGGGTAATTTGGATTCTAGGAATATGCTTTCAGATTTCTTTGTGTGTGATGTATTTATAGAAAATATTGGACACTCAAAGCTGATAGCCTCCCTTATTAGTAAGGAACCATATAGCTATTGTTTCTGAGGCCTGCTGCCACCTTTCCTTCCCCAATTGGGGAGAAAAGAGGGTAGTGTAACGGGTTATTTTGGAATATGCAACACATACGCTGATGAGCTATAATTACATAGTGACATCTTGGGAACTGCTATTTGGATGCTGTTCCCAGCTAATTTATTATTCTTTAAAGATGCTTGCATTCATATTGGTTTTCATTTACTTTATTTTTTTTCCATTTTCATTTCTTTATAACTGGGATCACTGCTCTGAGTTTAAATATCTCAAAGATTTTTCTCTACAACCTGCAGCCAGCTGAATTAAAACTTATTAAACCAGTCAAGAAGCTAAAGGTAAAGTTCTTAAATGTTTCTCAGAAATCCCCTGTGTCTTGCAGAATGTTTGCTTTGTTTCTGGTGCTTAGATGTAGCCTCTCCTAAGAGAGTGTTGCTGGATCTTCTTCCCTTTTCCTGAGAGGTGATGCCATTTCTCTAGATACTCATCTAAAATAAAAAAAATTGCATGACTTTTGTCAGTCTAAATGATCTAGTTTTCAGATTTTTTGAGTGTTTCCTGTGAACATAGTCTCTGCTAGTCTCTGCTCCCAAGTAACTGACAATGTATTGGGAGAGAGATGTGGTAAGAGGCAAGTGCCATAGTGGGCATTATGGAAGCACCTGGCTTGGAGGGGAGGGTTGTTTCTCACTTCTCCTGAGGAGTTAGAAGAGGCTTCCTGGGGAAGTAACTTCACTGCAGAGACATAAGGTCAAATCAATGTTATTCAGAGAAGGGGCATGGGGCAGGGAAGAGCACTGTAAGAAAAGGGATCTGTACACCTAAACACAGGGAAATGAAACCATCGAGGATACTGCAAAATTCTGAGTAAGAATCCAGTGCATTCACAGAATGTCTTCAAATAGGGCCAGTTATTGTCCTCTCAGTTCTGGTGTCCATTCTACTGCTTTGCATCTTGTAGTGCAGTAAACTACAGTCAGTGTGACAGAGGGAGAAGAACATTTTGATCCCTACTTGCCCTATTGATATGTTGTAGTGAATTAGAGAAGAGAAGCAACTGAAAGTCTGTAGAGGGAATGAAAACATAGTAGGACTGGTGATACTCCCATTGGGACTGTTATTAAAGCTCAGTGCAGAGTAGCTCAGGACAGTCTAGCACACTGGCCTGTGGCCATCTCCATGCCCATAGGGTAGCACTTTACTCTACACTTGCTCAGTCTTCACTTGATACTGAAATAAACTTTCTTTTCTTCAGAAAGTAGGGTTGGGTTACCATGATCAATGGTGATCCAACTTACTTTGTGCTTGAGACAACTTGAGATTGAATTTTCACTTGAGATATAAATAACTGAGGATTTGCATGTCAATTCCCATATAAAAGGTAATTAGGCTTCAACTGGTGTCTTCAAGAAAATTTAAAGATATTCTGTCCTCTCATTTCCTGTTTCCTCCTCTCACCCTTCTCTTCCTTGTTTCTTCTCTCTTCTTCCTCCTTCTTCTACCTCCCTTTCCTCCCTCTCACCCTCCTCCCCTTTCCCTCCTCTTCCTCTTCTCCTTCCTATTCTCTTACTTCTTCAACCTATCTCTCTCTCCACTGAAATCAAGGGCTTTTCAACTGATGTGCTCACTCTGAACCAATTTTCAAATTAGTGATCCCTGAAAAGGGGTCAAGCATAGAGTAATCCTTGTAGAGAAGGTGAGAAAGAGCTGTCAATGTCTAGTGAGGTCTGCTGAGGCAGTAGTCACATTTTATGTTTTTAAAAGATGCAGGTAAAAAAATGCTCCTAATTTTTTTCGGATCAAAGACATAAAGCACTAGGACACCAAATATAAAAATATCATTGGAATCAGAAGTAGGTTCCTTGTTCTGGCTCTGTCTAGTGCCAGGGCATCTTGGGTGAGCTGGTCTATTTATAGAATATAATAGTTGGACTGTGTAAGATACTCAATGCTTTACCTTTTATATTCTGTAATTAAGTTTTTATTCATTTATTTATTCATTTGTATAACAAACATTCGTGGAGAACCTAGAATGTTCCAGGAGCTGTGTTAGGTCTGGGGAATGTGAGGCAGAAAAATTCTTCAAAGAGCTGAGTGGTGAGTAGGGCTTCCACAGGAGTGATAACTTCAGAGTTAAGAAAATGCACATTAATAGTGGGATGGGATATGTGCTATGAGAGACGTATGCACAGGCTACTCCCAAAACAAAAAGCACTGTTACCTAAGACACTGGAGCTTTGAGACCACAGGAAGGTTTTACAAAGGAAGGGATGCTTGGTGAGCCTACAATGAACCATTAAAGTCACCTAGATGGAGGTGGGGAGCTGCTCACAAAGAGGTGGAACTGTAGGTATTTGGTCTGTTTGCAAAAAGCATGCATGTTGATAAGTGGCAGGCATGAATGTGGAGAAGGGGCTGAGGCCAGATCCCCACACAGGCTGAGTGTGTCATGCTTTAGAAGCTTTGGATTCAGGGAGCTATTGAAATCTTTTCAATAGGGGAGTGGGATAATTATATTTACATTTCAGGACAATCTCTTTGTGCCTTGGAAGCAAAATTTATAAAATGATCAGATGAGTGAGGAGAATGACTTCTTTTTCAGATCATGTTGTCTTCTGAGAATATTGAAATTATCTCCAAAAAATATGTCTACAGGTAAAATTATACCTATATTGTTGCAGGATTCATAGAGAGCCCCTAAAGCCCATCCATTGATCACAGTGGATGAACTCTCCATGTAAACATTCTGTATTTGGCTTTCTATTACTTCAGTGGGATTTGTCCCAAACATGCTTAATGGATCCTGAAATTTTATGTTATCTTTCATGTTCTCCATTCAGTTAATGAAACCAGGAGCACATTTCTCACGAGTTCATATGTAGGCCCTCTGACATTATCCACAGCATAAAATAGGTGGAATAAATAATTCATTGAGACAGCTGTCACTCTAGGGGCTCAGGCTCAGGGCATGCTGGAGTCATTAACTGCTGCCATATGCTGACATACTCTTTCCATATGCTCCCACTCCTCACCGCAGAATGAGGATACAAGGGAGCAGGAGATGTCCACAAAAGTAGGGGCTCAGCAAGCAGTAAGCAAGCTGTTAGTAGATGAGCAGGCCAGTGTTTAGGGTAAGAGTGCAGTCCTAAAAGGGAGTTAAGACAGACAGGGCTGAGAACATTATTTAAGGAAACAGCACACTGGATAAATAGGGGTGAAGTGGGAGCAGTGGGATGGTGGTGGGGTGGAAGGGTGTGAAAAGCAAGCAGGGTTCATGGCTGCCCTGCTTCCTAACCCCACCTCTGGGAGGGTACAGAAGAAGTGCATTACTACCCCTTGGTCTGTACACAGGCTGAAGTTGTGGCTGTGGACTTAGTTGTAGGCATCACTGGTTGAGTAATTGGAGCAGGGAGGCACATCAGGTAACTCCTCTTGAAGAGCAAGGAGAAAGAAAAGGAAACGAGAAGACTAAAAGTGGCCCCTCTAGAAACACTGCAGACTGGTAACATTGGCAAAATCCTGTATTGCATTTTTTTAAAGATTTATTTATTTATTTATTTATTTGGAGGGGAAGAAGGAGAGGAGAGAATCCTAAGCAGACTCTCTACTGAGGACAGAGCCCAACATGGGGCTATATCTCATGACCCTGAGACCATGACCTGAGATGCAATCAAGAGCTGGATGCTTAACTCACTGAGCCACACAGGTGCCCCCTCACCAATCCTATATTTCTTGTAGGAAGCTCTACTTGTTCCTCGTGGCCTAGTGGAAGAGATTATGAAAAATAGAAGTTCATCTTTAGTTTTTTAAAGATTTTATTTATTCATGAGAGACACAGAAAGAGAGAGGCAGAGACATAGGCAGAGGGAGAAACAGGATCCATGCAGGGAGCCGGATGTGGGACTCGATCCTGGAACTCCAGGATCATGCCCTGAGCCAAAGGCAGACGCTTAACTACTGAGCCACCCAGGAATCCTGAAAAATAGAAGTTTAGATGGAAAAAGTACACATTAGATCCAAGATGGGTAGTTGGGGGGGTCTATTGATTTGAAATGCACATGCCCATGAAAAGGAAAAAAAATTAAAAAAAGCAGTACTATCAGTAAACTATTGAAAGAATCTACTTCCAGAAAAATGATTTTATTCTGAAGACTTAATTTCTATCTGTTGATGGGCATTTTTTTTCTATTGGGTAAGCTGCATGTATCCATCATAATTTAGTCAGATACTATTGTCATGAAACAATATTTTAAGCCAGCCAATGCTTAATAATGCACTAATCTTACTGTCTTTATTATGCCAATTATTATGCGAGCCAATCCTCCCTTTTCCTTATATATTAGAAAACAAGTTCATTAAAAAAAAAAAACATTAAATTTAGATAGAAATGTATTAATCCATTTAAAAAGTAAAAGCAAATATATGTTATTTTGCTGGGAAAAAATACCATATATCTTTTCAACAGATTTTTGGTTTTATGTTCTATTATTTTATTTCAGACTACCTAAATTTAATTTAGAACCCTGATATCGCATGAATGTAACTTAAAGTCAAATGATACTCTATATCAACTCATATTATTCTATTATTAGCATCAACTCTTAATTTTAAATCAAGCAATGCCACTCATTTATTAAGCTTCTCTTATACTCTAGCATGAGCAATTGCTAGTAACTTACTTATATAGTCACTTATACCAGGTCTTGTGGATCTTGTGGAGGACGTAATTTCTGCTTAAGATGTGGGAACTTCCAGATGTGACAACTCTTTAGAGTGTCCAAAACAGTAGTTCCGAAGAGAAGTTTGGACATCATTCCAACAAAATTTTATGAGCTGCCTGACACCTCTGTTTTGGTTTGTACTTCAGTTACTCTTTAAAGACCTCTTGGATATGGGACCCCTGGGTGGCGCAGCGGTTTGGCACCTGCCTTTGGCCCAGGGCACGATCCTGGAGACCCAGGATCGAATCCCACGTCAGGCTCCCGGTGCATGGAGCCTGCTTCTCCCTCTGCCTGTGTCTCTGCCTCTCTCTCTCTCTGTGTGACTATCATAAATAAATAAAAAATTAAAAAAAAAAAAAGACCTCTTGGATATGTGTGAACTAGGTTCTGTCTTTTCATTTCTAACTCTTTTCCATCAATTCGTACCATCCCATCATCTTCTCAAATCAAAATACCAGTCAGTAATAACTTGGAGTTTCGGTGAGTACCATGCCCAACCTGAGTTCTCATTTCAGGTGGCAGGCTGAGTGGTCTTAGATACTTTTCTAATCAATGCATATATATAAATATATGTTTATTATATAAATATATATATAAATATACATATATTTCATTGTCATTCCCATTTTATTTTCTAAAACCTACCTACTCTGCCAGAATCTGTCCCATAATAAATATGCTGTGGAAAAGTTTAGAGGAGGTTTGCATTGATGTACCAAGAATTATGGTCCTAGATGAACATGCTCAGTCACAAGACAAAGTCTTTAGAAATTAGGTGATGGTGGGTGGTATTTTTCCTCTCTGCAGTCATGTGGTTTTAACCTAAATAGACACATAGTATACCAGGCAGTACTGGTCTCCCAGTAGAACTTTTGAGACAGAGAAAAAGCTATGTTTCTTCATCTAATTGCCCTCCAGAAGCAGAATTCCTTGATGAGATAATTATTTATTCACAGCTTATCCAGGAAATTACATTACTTTGTAATCTTGTCTCTTTTACAAGCAAGGGTAAATCTGCTCCCATCAGACCTTTCTGATTATTTCCTTACCTGTGGGTTAGTAAGACAACTGACTGTACATGGTAGTCTGTTTTCCTTCCTGTTTTATAATTCTAATTTACTTCCTTCAATGGATTGCTTCCCTGTTTACTCTGCTTCATTTCTTTTGTCTCTGTTGTGTGTTTGTGTGTGTGTGTTTAATTGCCTGAAAGTAGCTCAGAAAGTTTTCCTATCACTCTATTTAATAATGAATGATGGTTGGGCCTTTGTATTTGCTCTTGGTCTTAGTTTTTCATTCAGTATCTTTCAAGTTCAAATTTGGCTAAAATTTAATCAGAATAAATGGCCAAAGGAGTTACAGATTACAGGAGAATCATTTGCTCTCTTGGGAATGCAGCAATGAGAGAAGGAAATTCTGGGTGGCCTACACCGTATTTCTGATTGACAAGAACAAAATGATTCTGTTCTAATTGATGGAAAGAGAGCACTGAGAACAATGACCAGAATAAAAGGGGTTAGAATTTGAACTCTTGTTCCAAAGCTAGAGCTATTTTGGTAAATTTAAATGGAACTATCTCAGATGATCAGTGAGTTAGAGGTGCCATTTCAGCCATTTCCTGAAATAGCCTATTAACAATGAATTAAAAAATAAAGCAGGTTGGTCAGTAGCATGCAGTCTCTACTGTGTTTTCTCCAGGACTTTGCTACTCTGGTGGTTCTCAACTGGGAGCCATTTTGCTCCTTAGGGGACATTTGGCAATGTCTGCAGACATTTTTAGTTGTTGTCATAATTGGGGGAATAGTGCTACAGGCCTCTAGTGGGTAGAGGCCAGGAATATTGCTAAATATCCTACTGTGCACAGGATGGCCACCCACCAGAGAGAATTATCTGGTCCCAAATATCAATAGTGCTGCTGTTGAGAAACTCTGAGTGATATCAACAGCTATGACCAGATGTTAGGTATCTACTTGAATCAGATAGAGACCTTCTGGAGAATTGTGACCATTACTGCTTTTTGGGAATTTTAATAAAATAGAAAACTACTTGTAGGGTTTGGTTTGGGGAGTGATTTCTTATTTAGGGTTCTGGAGTTCTTATGGCATCTCTTATAAACCTAATGCTGAGGAGTTTTAAGATTCTGGTTTAGGTGACTGATACTCAGCTGTCACCTCAGGACTAATCCAGAGCTCTGGTAGATCCCCCCTAATGACTTTGCCTTTCTCCTGAATTTTAGGCAACTCTAGAACCCTTCCACATACTCCAAAGTTTCTGGGTTTGTGTCATGTGCAACCACCATCAGATTCACTAACAACAATATTTACTAGATTAACTTTATAAAGGCAGCTATCCATGACATATTTTTGGAAGCTTTTGGATTGATTGGGGGCCATTAATATAATTAGAATTTTTTCTAAATAATGGAAAAATTCACCATCAGCAACATGTTCACCCTTGGTTGCTATTGCTGGTGGTAGAAATCTTTATTGCTGCTTTTTTCCTTCTGAAACTAGTGAATTTCCTACTGCAGCAGAGCTAGACCTCACCATGGTGGCATCCTCTATAAAAGTGCATGTCAATCCTTAGAATGTATCCTCCTTTAGTGCTTCTCAATGCAACCTGCATTTGGCAAGTGGTTAATCTTTTCTATTTGGTTGCCATTGTGCATAATGCTAGCTCCCTTCTTTTTTAACATGGTCCCGACAGATTGGACTAGCCTCATAAATGTTCAGGTGTCTGGATCAGTAATAAGTTGTAGCTGGGCCAGTCTAGCATTATGTTGACTTAATTTTATCCATTTGGTCATAATCCATACAGGCTGAGATGCAGAAGAGCAAGTAAAGTGGGTTTTGTTGATGGGTATATTTCAGCTGTAATTTATCAGCAATGTTTAGGTAATAGTGTACTTTTGCTAATAAAGGAGGTATTGTTTGAGGATTCGATGTGGCTTGGTAGAAGTGTTAGGAGTTAGTTGGACAGTTAGATAGTCAGGGCCAGGGTCCCCACAAGACAATATGGAGTCAGGATAGCTAAAATAAAGCAGCACTGACATCCTGTTCTTCATCTTAGAAAGGACAGCACTGACATTCTGCTTTGCAGCTGTTGCAAAAATGACTTCTGCAAAACGCCCTAAAATAAGTCGAATAACCACAGGGATGCCTGGGTGGCTCAGTTGGCTAAGCATCTGCCTTTGGCTCAGGTCATGATCCCAGGGTCCTGGAATGGAGCCTTGTGTAGGGCTCCCTGCTCAGCCGGGAGCCTGCTTCTTGTTCTGCCTCTGCCTGCCTGCCGCCATGCCTGCTTGTGCTCTCTCTCTCTCTGTCAAATAAATAAATAAAATCTTAAAAAAAAAGACAACCACAAAATCATTTATCAGTATCACAGGCAAGGGACAGTTAAGACCAAAGCTCCTAGATGTCAGCAAAAGGAGACCATCAGCATGTGGACATTAACCTAATAGGCAGACAGATATGTCATCAAAGCCCTTATTGGCACAACTCCGCACACCCTGATTGCTTAAGATAGTTCTGCAAGAGTTCATAAAACCCCCTAAACTTAGAAACTCCAAGGGTAACCCACTCAGGCCCCTCTTACTGTCAAGGAGCTTTATACTCAGGTCAAGGAACTTTGCTTTGCTGCCCACCACTCTTTGTCTGGTCCACCTCTTCATTCTTCGAGGCAGTGTGACCAAGAACCTGGGCACAAAGGGGATACAAATCCTGTAACAGAAGGACTCTTTTGGTGACCTCATTCGGAGGATGCTGGAAGAGAAGTCTAAAAATACTCATGTAAAGGGAGTGGCACCTACTAGGGACTGAAGC
The DNA here is from genome assembly GCF_053574225.1 of Canis aureus. Classification (NCBI taxonomy): domain Eukaryota; kingdom Metazoa; phylum Chordata; class Mammalia; order Carnivora; family Canidae; genus Canis; species Canis aureus. The sequence continues at coordinate 9,604,403 of NC_135627.1, forward strand.
CCCAGCACTACTAGGGTTGCTTCTGCTCCACCCTGCACCCCTGCCTCCAGTCTGTAGGGTGCCTCTGGGTGAACTGGACAAAGTGTCCTCGTGCCAGTGTAGTTCTGTGCATGCAGAGCTCAATCAGCAAGAAAGTTCCACATGCTCAGGACTCCAGGGCTGGCCCCCTGCTAGGTGTTCCTCCCACTCACTCCTGGCCTCTGCCCTTAATGCAGTGGGTGAACTGTATGCTATATGCAGCAGCCCTGAAGACTAAAGAAATACTTTTTGTCGTGAGATCTTGTTTCCCAACATTTTAAAGAGATTGAATCTGGAAATGAGTTAAAACAAAAACCAACAGGTCAACAGAAAAGGTTCTTAGGTAACCAATAAAGTTTTCTTTCACAAAAGCCAGGCTCTTAGAGGGTCATAAATGCCAATAGCCTTCATTTAGAGCCTACTGACTGTAAGTAACAGCTGACCAGTTGATGGCAAGAGAGGAGACAAGAAAATTTAAGACAGATACCCGAGCCATCAGAAGCAGCAGCCTGAGTGAGCCTTTTACCTTCATCTTCACAGTCTCGAAGGGAGGAGATACTATACCAAGAAATGACCATATATAACATTTGTGTTTTTAATGACAACCCTGAGTAATCAAAACATTGAATTATTTTCAGAGGTTTTCTTTTTCATGGTTGACATTTTAAAATGTTGACATGTGTAGGAGTAAGTTCTAGTTACTGGGAAAATTCTCTCAGGATATTTAATCTCTTGATGAGATTAGCTAAACAAAGGATGACAGAGTAAAGTAGAATAACTATCACTTTGTTGTAATATTTATAAGCAATGGAATAACATGGCATAAGTCATTCTTTAGAATGAATCATTAAATAATTAAATATTCCAAAATACATTTTGGAGTTAGAGAGGTAGTCACATGCCAAATGTCCAGAACAATGTTTTTTAAGCTCTAGTCAGTGTGTTATTAGATTATGAGGATGCTAATTAGAGTTGCTTGAAAAAAAAAAAAAAGATTCCTTGGATAAATGAATTTGGGAAATATTAGGATTAACAAAGTAAGCATACTTCTTTGCTGGGGACTTTTCCGGGTTTGTAAGATGTTAACATGCCTGTTGCTTTGAGGAGAACATAATATGAACATCTCCCACTTGTATAAACTCATGATCAAAACTCATCTCTACTTTGCTTCTTCATCTCTTTACATATCTGGTGGAGACGATCTCCTCTTCCTTTGGGTGGAAATTTGGATGGTATTGGATGCCCTAATGTTTGATCACTCTCAGGTGCCAGAATTCTTGTATCAATGAAAACAGACATTTCAGAAAGCATATGCAAAGTATACTACGTATAATTAAACTTCTAAACAAATACAGTAACTCAGTCTTGGATTTCTCCTAGGATAAATGTGGCTCAGGTTGGATGCCTAAGTCTCAGGAACGTGGTGGCTGTCCTCTTATTGCTCAGCAGCACTATTGGCAGCTGCCACTTAATGTCCTGACAGGGTGAGGGTGGAGGTAAGGGAGTAAGTAAGGCAGCTGTGGCCCAGCTCTGCTGCTTTTTCTCTCATCTCAGCTCATATTAATTAAGTCTTACCTTCTCTCCTTCTGGTGCTTTCAAAGGCTTCCTCTCCCCCATTTCTGCTGACCCAGAACACATGCTTCTTTCTACCTGAGTTGATCTCTTCCCAAAGTTTGGGTAACAGTAGCTCCTGCCTCTTCCAGAAGGAGGCCTATGTGGATGAGACCAAGCAGGCATGCTTGGTCTCCTGCCTGGCTTATATCTGATCTGGGGGTAACACTTATGCCTCCTTCCCTTTACAAGTCTGGGAGCTCAGGTCACTCTGGGTCTGCCTTCAAAAGACCTGATGAGTCCTTCTCTCAGCCCAGGGTAATCAGTGCTAGGACCCACTTCAGGTGTTTCGTGGGAGAAAAGGGAAATGCTACTGCATTCTAACTCTGAAGAGATCCTTTGTTATCTTTACTTTCACCAAGGAGTTGAAGAGATGTGGAGGAGCTTCCCAGGACGGTTCTCTTCCTAAATTCTGCTTAGGGGATGGGGGACACGGAGAGGGTGCGCGCTCTCTCTCTCCTCCATCTGGTTATCTGATCATGACTAGATTCAGACCTGCCTCCACATTTCCATTCTGAACACATCAACTCTATTCCCCACCCCTCTCCTCTGATTTGAATCTTGAATATCTTAAAGAAAGTACATATACAGGGGATCCCTGGGTGGCTCAGAGTTTGGTGCCTGCTTTCGGCCCAGGACGTGATCCTAGAGTCCTGGGATTGAGTCCCACATTGGGCTTCCTGCATGGAGCCTGCTTCTCCCTCTGCCTGTGTCTCTGCCTCATTCTCTCTCTCTCTCTCTCTCTCTCTCTCTCTCTGTGTGTCTCATGAATAAATAAATAAAATCTTAAAAAAAAAAAAGAAAGTACATGTACTTTAAAACTTCTGTAACAGTGTCCATCTGTGCCATTTCCTCATTGTATTTTAGTTAGTAAAGAAGTGCTAAGATTCGGAAATGTAGGGAGAGTGTTTTCTACTTCTTTATATATATCCCATAATGCTGAATACAGTTCCTTGCAAATGGGATATATACTAATTTAATATTGATGGATTGAAGCATGAGAGAGCCAGTCATAAATTGTATCACAAACTTGAATGGGACACGTCTTCACTGTTCCCCAAGGGTAACCGGGATTTGGGTTTCTCTGTATCCAAATTTGCCCTGCCTTCTCTGCCGGTGCCACCTTCATGTCTTTCAAGTGCTTCTGCATGTACGTGGATTAACAGGAGTGTTTGCCAACTCATTTTGGTTTAAAAAGTTGACACATACATTTGTGAAGTATTGTTTGCTTTGCTATGTTAGTTCAGCATTTGAGGACTAATTGGTATTTGGAAATCCTGACAACATTATCATGACTGCAAGGTAGCATAGCAACTTTATAACATGCACATGGTTGGTCTTTTGCTTTTTTCAGTGCTCATATTTATTACGATCATTGTTAACGTTTTTGAAAGGTCATGTACAAAAGCAGTGGTTTAGAAGTTAAGGAAAGATGAATTCTGGAAATAACTCTCCCTTACACCTGCTACATATCTTGGCAAGGTTACATGAACTTTCTGTGCCTCGCTTCTTTACTAAGAGGAAGGAAAATGAAAATGGCCACCTATTACATAATACTTTAAAAAGAAAAAGAAAGGAATAAAACAAAATATTTACTATGTTTTACATATCATGTCCAGCTGCCGGTAGCTTTTCAAGTAGTAAGTAGGAAAAATAAAGACATGTAGCTTTAATCAGTTATAAGCTGCTAAATTAATGTTTCCTTTATTACACTTTCAAATAGGATACAATGGATCTCTCCTGCACATAGGTTTATCCTGGAATATTGAACAGAGATCACATTTGGGGCATCAAATAACACTGTAAATCTGTATCTCAATTCCCATTTTGTTTTTTTGAGAATAAAAGAGAGCCTAACACGTACAGTTTACTAAACACCTGTGTTTATTAAATGAGGTAATGCTATCAGTTATTGATTTACTCTAGTGAATAGTGTGTGTTCAATAAGTGTTATTACTATCCTATTATATATATATAAGTATATATATAAGTATGTATATATTTATTTCATTAGGGCCCTATTGGAATAAAAGCTAAAAAATGATCAAAATATTAATGGTAGTTGAGTTACAGATTATGAGTAATTTTTTTTCTGTGTCCAAATCATTCCTTCATCTAGGAATCATTCTACTGAATGCCTGCTGTGTGTTGGGCCCTCTACTAAGCCCTCATCATCCAAACATGGATTTGACCAACATGATCCTTTCCCTGGTGAAACCTTCTACATATTGTGAAGACTCACCAGAGACACTTCAAAGAAAGTTCTGATAATTATTCTCTGTGTTTTCTAACAGTTTCTTTTTTTTCTTTGATTGTTCTGTTGTGTTAAGAACAGTCAACATACTGTGAGCTTGGTAAGACACACCTCAGTTACTCTTCTGGAATAATTCCTATAGAAACCTTTAAGAGCGGCAGTTCAAGTCAGATCATGTCTGTTTTTCAGATATGATTAAGTAACTCAACCAAGCTCAGACAGGCAGTCAAAAGGACTGGATCATTGAAAGAAAGGGCACATGTGATTTGCCTACTGGTTGAGGATTCTGAAGAAAAATAAATGTCTTTGTGCCATTCCTTAAGGGGGGAAGCAACAGCTTTTCTTTGGAGACATTGATTAGACATAGTTGGTAGTTTCCACATTTCTTGTAATAAGAACAAATTGGTTTGAAGGGCTATCATTGTGAGGTTATTTCATTCCCTGGTCCAGATACATTTAACGTTTTTTTCCTTGCTCACTTATGTGTGTTCATAGAAACATATGCGTTATCTCTTTAAAAAGGGTATTCTACTATCCCAGGATATTTGTAGTAGAGGACTCCTCCACACAGCCTCTACCTGGACTGGGGCATAGTTTCCTCCACCGCATGGGATCAGGCACATTTCACTGTTATTTTCAATATCTTTTATTTTATCAGAAGATCTATTTACTTCCTAAAACCATTTGTGATCAAGTAATCAATGAATGATCAAAGGGCACTCCTAATTTGTACTCAATTAAAAGATTCAGCTGGTTGCATGCCATAGCGCATAAATCTAAAGGACTTAAGATAACTTATATAGATTCCCCTGATGTTTTTATGCTCAACTCTCTCATCTGTTGTTTCTGCAAAAAGCTTCAAAACTTTTTAGTTCAATAATATTATAATTTTAAGGGAGAACTCTTTTTCCTTCATTTAAAATACTGAATCATTTTTTTTGAAGGTCGTACAATTTTGTGTGTGTGAATTGGGTCAAAGAGTAAACTCTGAGAAACCACAGTAGATGTGAGAGCTGCCTAGAAGGGGCCATTGCCTCCCAATTCCTGTGCATTGTGAATAGGTCTTTTTTTTTTTTAAGATTTTATTTATTTATTTATTTATTTATTTATTTATTTATTTATTTATTTATTCATTCATTCATTCATTCATTCATTCATGAGAGATCCAGAGAGAGACAGAGACAGAGACAGAGACAGAGACACAGGCAGAGGGGGAAGAAGCAGGCTCCATGCAGGAAGCCCGACATGGGACTTGATCCCAGGACTCCAGGATCACACCTTGGGCCAAAGGGAGGCTCTCAACCTCTGAGCCACCCCAGCGTCCCTGTGGATAGGTCTTTACTTCATACCCAAACTGTGCATTATGCTTTTCATATAAAAGAAGAACTCATGACCAAATACATAACTCAAAAGGCAGCAGGATTCGGATCCAGTGTAGATCTACAGTGCTCCACAAATCCCGAGAAAATCCAGCCCATGCATACCAAATATCAGGTTAGATTTCACAGGACCCATGGAGGATGTAAATGTCCTTTAACAGTACTCTTGCTAAACACCTAGAACCTAGGGGAATCTTTGAAGCAATTGCAGGTAAAGAATTAGCATTTTCTAAATAGTGAGGGGCTTCTATGGGGAAGGAAACACCCCAGTGCAAATGGTATGAATGGGAATGAGAGGTACTCAGTAGCATTAGCTGAGTCTAGATGACTCAAAAAGAGGAGCCACAGTGGGACTTGAAATGAAAGATTTCCCATCAACAGGGTTGTCATAGGATTTTACTAGTGTTGCAGTGACAAGGACTGTTTACAGCTGTTGTATATGGGTGTGGTCATTAACTAAAGGGCTGCTGCTAGTAGCTACACCCTTGCTGACTGTCTGCTACCTACCAGTCTCCAGGATAAACACTACAATTTCCTGTACTGGATGGTCTCATCTTGTGTTACATGCATTACATCAAGACTCAGGGAAGTTAAGGAGCATGCCTAGTATTTGCGAGAGCTTAAATTTAAACCATGGTCCCATTTTACCACCCATTTTGTTAATGTAAAAGAGAGGCTGCTATGATGAAAAGACTTCAAGTGATAGTCACACAGAAATTAACTTCTTCGTAATAGTCCATCCAATTTCCTGTGACTGCTTAGCACTGCTTTGGTTGGTTCATCCATAGGCCCAGGTTCTTAGTATATTGTTGCTTTAGCTCCTCTGGGATCTACCTTGATACTCATGGTTAGAGCTTGGTCATGGTTATATCCCACTTATATGGTGGGTTGCATGCCCCACGTCTTATGGCCAAGATGTGGAAGTGACATAGATTTCCACTCACTTCCACTAATGAGAAATTAGTCACAATGTGCCCAACAGCAAAGGAGGCTGGGAGGTACCATCTCTAGCTATGAAGTCACATGTCCAGGGCAAAAGCAGAGAGCTGATTCTGTGGGAAAGCTAGCAGTCTGCCACACATTGGAAGGGAAATTACTCCAAAAAAGATAAGATTGGCTGAACAAATACATTTCCAAGCAAAATACTGGGAAAAGGGCAAAGGCTAAATATGCCAAGTGGATATGCCCAGAGGATACACTGCCCTGTTGCTTTGTGGTATATGCCAGGGGTTGGTTCTTCCTACTTGCCAGGTTCTTTTTGTCAAAGTTACAGATTTAAGCACCTTTTAGTATTAAATGTTAAATATGTTTAACATATAAATAGAAATTTAAATATAACATTTAAATGTAATATTTCCCCTATTGCCTGAGGAATACTAGAGAAAGAGGGGGTGGTGGGAGGCCTCTTTGAGCTCAAAAGTTATTTATTTAGTTTTACAAATCTTTTACATGTATTTCACTTTATTTTAGTCTCTCAAATTATGTTATTCTGATAATGCCCCTTACACAAATGCTTTAGACTTGAAATTAAGACCACTGAATGGAAGGAGGAAAGATTTGCTTTCCTGCCATCAAAAGTCACTGTACCACTTTGGGGTCTCAGGGCCTGAAGATAGCATTCAGTTTACTTTCCAATTTCAGTTTGCCAGGAATAAAGATTCTTTAAATCTTAAATACAAAATAAGCAAAACTTGCATGGCTTGTAGAAAATTATTTCCTAACTAAAAATACGACTTCCTGGCAGGAGCTATTTGCTGGATCAGAGTTTTAGGCCTTCTCATTGGCAAAAGCTTGTCTCCAGTGGTTTATCTATCCTCATTGTACTCCAAACAAACACTTTCCTTCTTCATTAAGTGGATTGTTCCGTAGGTAATGGGAGGACAGGTTGGCCGCTACTCATGGAAAGAACTTTTTTAATAATCTGAAAAAAATAGACCATCTTCATGTCGAAGTTCTTGAGCTCAAATTAGCAAAGCAGGTGGACAGATATTTTCTCTCTAGCCTAACTCCAGGGGATTCTGGGCTGTCTTTGTTGGTTGTCCCAGATCCTTTTGACTGACACTCAACAAAGAAATCTGCATCTTTTAACTTGATTGTTGTTTCTTCTAAAGAGGCCTTTAATGGTGAGGAAAGAACAGGGGTGCCATGTTTGGCTGCCTAGGTTGTACCGGGCACAGTTCCAGGACAATCCTGGGAAAGCGAAGGTATCAAGCGACCCCTGGAATTTCTTGTTTAAAGGCATAGGGAATTTGGAATCACGTTTCCTTTTTTGCAGGGTGGCTCACCATGTATGTCGCCAGTGCTTTCTATGCAAAGGATAAAAACAGGCATTGCACTGCAAGAAAGACAGTCTTCTAGCCAGGAGGTGCAAGAATGTCCCTTTCTCTGCAACCACCCAACCCAGTTATTATCAATCTGGTGGGAAATATGGTCTTCAATTCTTTTAATTCGTATTTTCCCAATTCTTGATAAGACTGAAAATCTTTAGTCCTATTTGCCAGACCTTTGCATTTCTTTTTTTCCCCCTGGGAATTATCTTTTCACAACTTTTGCTCATTTTAACGTTGCGTTGTTTATCTTTCTCTTAATGATTTGTGGAAAAGTGAGTGCTTTTTCTGTTATAGATTTTAAATATTTTACTCCTATATTTTTTGGTAATACTTTCCTTAGTAAGAGGGTAAATGTTATTCTGGTATACTGTTTCTCCTAATTTTATTTTTTTCCATTGATATTTGAATTTTCAGTCCTTCTGGAATTTACAAATGTTCTTCTGTGGCAGGGATAACTTCTCTTCCTCATCTGCCTTCCATATAGCTGTTTGCCCAGAAACACTTAAAGAATGGTCCTTAGCTGGGGAGAGGTGAGGCTGCCATTGCTGGACCTAAAGGCTGTGTGTTTCCTATGAAGCTACTTTGTGACAGAAGAGACTGAGAATGGGAGGTAGTGGGAAACACAGAACATCAGCCTATTATTTCTAAAAGATGCAAATATCCACTCTTAAATTTGCTGAAAATGTTTATTTTTGTTGGGTGATGTTATATAGGACAGGTAAGAAGGGAAGATGTGTTTCTCAGTGTGAAGACAAGCCTTTATTATATAATGTGTGAGCCAAGGAAAGCATGATTTTATGGAGCAGGGAGTAGCAGAGATAACAGAATGACTGCATTTGGTTGGCCATATGCTTTATATTCCGTCTTAAGATCGCTATACATAGAGAGATTTTATCTGTAACCTCTGAGCGCCTGTTCACAATCTTACTGAAAGTTACGTACGTCATCTGTAAGAAGGATTTTCTTCCCTTGATGTCGATAAAAACATAATGCAAGTGCAAGAAAGACACCAGAGTTTCTGGTAATATCCTTGAGATAGGCTATGCCATGAAGTGGTAAACGCATTATGTATAAGTTTCCATTGTAAATAGCACATTTCAGGAGTGTTTCTTTGAAAGTAAGGGTCTTTTTCTATTCAGATTAAAATACTAATATATTCTTTGTGTTCTCCCTGTGAAATTATATTCTTGATTATTCAAACCTAATGGTGTGCTTTTGGAAGACTTTCCTGCTTCCACTGGCATTTTTTTCAAAGGTATATTTTCTTAAACTTTGTGTTGGAGGAAAGGAGTTTCTTTTTCTCCTTTTGGAAGGTAGCCTATTCTGAGTGGGTGAAAAAGAAAAAAATAATTAAGAAAATGTTGGAGGAATCACGTAAGAAAAGTAAATAATAAGTCATAGACCCCAGTAAGATCTGTTTCCAGAGTTTCTTGGTCATTTAGTGGCTCCATTTGTCTGGAGTACTTCCAGATGCCAAAGGAGCCCTTCTTAGATAAAAACCTTATTTCATAACCTCCATCTCTTTTTCAGCTTACAGGTGATTGCTGTGTTAGTCAGTTGTGCAGCTAATGCCACAAATGCATACACCTAATTTAGCACTTTAAGTTAACCTCATTCAAATCCCAAAGCAGAAAATTGGTTGTAGTCTTCCATGGACCAGCAGCATCAGCATCGCCTGAGAGCTTGCTGGGATGGCTCCACTCTAGACCTAGTGAATCAGCATCTGCATGTTTTTTACAGGATTAATGTTTGAGAAACAATGTTCTGCATCACCAATAGACCAAAGACCATAGACGTTAACTTGAATCTTAATGTCTATTATCTTTAGTTCATTTGGAAAATAATACATCAAATATGTCCTGATGTACTGAAGATAAAACAAACAAACAAAAAAAAGCCCTTCTTTGCCAGAATATAATGAAAGGGAAGAATCCACAGAAACCAGGTAATAGAAATGTATTCATTGCAATAACTGACCCAGGGCTTTGCAGCCTGACAAACCTGGGCTGAAATCATGGTGTTATGATTTACTGGTTTCTTCACCAGGAAGTTGGTTTAACCTTTTCTCCACCCTCAGCTGAAATGTTCAGTTCTATAGTCTTTTGATCCCACTGCTTTCTGCTATGCCAAGTTGATGAGCAAAATAGTTCATGTGTGTACAAGTTATATTCAGCCAGATATTCTTTTCAATAACTTACATTCTTTTTTAAAAAAGATTTTAGTTATTTATTCATCATAAACAGAGAGAGAGAGAGACGGAGACAGAGAGGCAGAGACACAGGCCGAGGGAGAAGCAGGCTCCATGCAGGGAGCCCGACGCAGGACCCTATCCCGGGACTCCAGGATCATGCCCTGGGCCAAAGACAGGTGCTGAACTGCCAAGCCGCCCAGGGATCCCCTACATTTATTCTAAGTACAGACAGAAACCAGACACACAGATATGTAACTGAGCTAAGGGAAAATCTGTGTAAAAGCATTTTCAGTTTTTTTTTAAAGATTTTATTTAATTATGAGAGAGAGAGACAGAGAGCAAACAAGCAAGAACAAGTGAGAGTTGCAGAGGGAGAGGGAGAAACAGACTCCTTGCTGAGCAGGGAGCTCCACCTGGGGCTGGACCCCAGGACCCTGGGGATCATGACCAGAGCTGCAGGCAGACGCTTAAGCGACTAAGCTACCCAGGCACCCCCTAAGTATTCTGAGGTTATTTTAATAGTTTAAGTTACATTAATAAGTTTCCAATAAAATATTTTGCCCATCTGCTTTAAAAAGGAATCAATGACCCTACCCTGGCTGTTGGTTATCTCACCCATGTCTATTTCTAATCCGACTTCCTGGCTATAACAAGATGGGGGAACTTCTGGTGAAGGTATGAGGCTGACACATTTTGAGTATTTACATTATTATAAACTATGTCCATAAGAGTATCTTAGTAAAAGGGAAAGAGAATTTAAGCTTCTTTCTTAAATATCACTTGGTTAAGATATGAGATATGCAAATGAATTTTCACTGAAAAAGATCTAGTGCCAGGCCTGCTGATGAAATGTGCATCTTTTGTAGTTTAGAATAACAATCCAAAAAGAAAATATCTCTGTGACTTATATGAAGGTAGAAAGACAGGATGTACCAGATAGTATGGAAGATGGAAATATTCTTTATATTCTACATGTTTTTAGTTGTCTCTAGAAAAGTGCCTGCAACCTGTTTTATTTTGAATTTTGGCATTTGTTAGTCATCGGATTAACCTTTATTTCATCTTCTTAAAGCTGTCATATTTTCTTGTTGAATAATCTCTTCAATATTTTTAACAGTGTTTTGACCTGGTGCAGTCTTACAATATGAATTTCTTAAGTCCCAATTATTTCATTAAGTAAGCGTGTCAATTTTGTTAAGAGACAAATTTAATGATGATAAAGAAAACGTTGCCCATTATGCACAAGCCAGGCACATAAATGGTAATTAACTAGATCTGGGAGGAGTATAAATGGCTGCATAATTAAAATTTAAGTAGATCTTAAAAACATGATTATTCAGGTAATATATGTCCCTAATACTAGTTCAGAGTGGATGCCTACACAGAGTGGATGGAAATCACACAAATGTATGATTTCTCAATACATGTGGCACAAAACTCGGCATATGAATCTGTAATTGTAAATCAAATCACTTCACTATTAAATTTGACACTTTTCTTTTAAGAGATATTTTAGATTTATTATTTTAGATTTGTGACTGTTGTTTGTTAATTTGCAGAAGGTTAGAGTTTTCGGGTGCTAATTCTTCACTGTGCAATTTTTACCTGAAAAGCCTGAAGACAATTAAAAAATATATTCAATTTATGGCTTAGATGACTTAAATATTGTTGGTAATATTACTTTTTTTTGTTTTGTTTTGTTTGATTTGAGTCAGGTTTGGAATCCTTTCTAAAAGGGAAAAATCCCAGATGGTTTAGAAATAGGTGCAGATACTAGTTCTATTGAAATACAGTTAGCTCCAGCTGGTTGTATCTCCCTTTCAACATAAGTTACAGTGTGACACTTGCCACTTCTCAAGGGCATGGCAGTGCCTTGCTTGCAGATAAGGAATGACCAGTATTCCCTTGGACTTATTCTCTTGCAGTATCTCTCCAGGATTTTTCTTGGTGCTGGAGAAAGACCCTGGGGGCCCTCTGTAAGGAACTTCCGCCCGCCCGTGTTTTACTGGCCTTTATGGAGGGATCCCACTTCATTTTTTTTTTTTTTTGAATATGCTAGAGAAAAGACAGCATGAGTCTCTAGGATCCCTAATTATGGGTAAACAGTTTTGGGAAGGTCTTAGGGGAGTGACTGAGTATGAGAAAAGTTTTCCTTTTGGGGTGCACACGCACTAAGAGTGCAGCCTGCAGCACTTCTGTGCTTATTTGGGAAGAGTAAGGTCGCACAGGAGAATCCCAATCACAGAGCAGCACAGGGGAAGGAGAACAGGCCACCACCATCCCAAGCTCCCCCAGCCCTGTGGACCTGTGTACTTGGAGCTCTTCCATTTTCCCATGTCTGTTCAGCATGGAGGCACAGTGAGTGGGGGGCCCTCTGAGCACTCAGCATCCACTGGGCCAGTCTTCTTTTATCTCTCTGATGGACTTGGTCTGGCAGAGTAAAGGAAGTGTCCCTAGGTCTGCTGCAGACAGGCAGTCCAAGTAAGGGTTCCGGATCTATCTCCATGTTGACATGCTACATACCCATTGATACAGGTAGAATGAAAGAAAATGCTCTTACTGTCTAGCTTTCTTTTTGTTCAGTGTCTGCGCTGGAAACCAGGTGCACTTTTAACTCTGACAGGGCTTCTTTCCTAGAAGAGGTTAGCCCAGGGCTAAGCAGGTGACATGGTTGCTGTGGATACCATGGTCCATGCTGGCAGAAGCCGAGCACCGTCTAGAAATGAAGCTCTTCTTCCCACTCCCCAGGAGACCTCTATTTATTTTAAAGCTCTCACAGTACTGTCTGGCTTCCCAGGGCAATACCCTTTGACCTATTCCTGCCAGAATTGTTACTCTTTGAACCAATTGGATCAGACTTTTTGTATGCTTACTACAAGGGTGGGAAAAGAAGATGGTCAACAAGTATTGATGGATTAAATGCTATATGCAGAATTCTTCCTGGGACTCTTAAAGCATTTTTTTTCTGAGGAAGCCTTTATTTTAGGCCATTCCCATTATTTCTCCCTATTCTCATCTCTGACCCAGTGATCCCAAAGTTTAAAGACAAGGATCCTACATATATTGAGTTGTCCTAAACAGACACATTTTTCTCTAGAAAGTGTGTTTTACTAGCTAAGAAATAAGAGATCAAGATATCAGAAAAGTAAACAAAGGTTCTTTCTTGAATCACATCCTCTGTGGCCACAAATTTGGTAAGGAGACCACTTTAAAAAAATAAAAATTTCAGGCAGTTCGGATGGCTCAGCAGTTTAGTGCCACCTTCAGCCCAGGGCCTGATCCTGGAGATCCGGGATCGAGTCCCACTTTGGGCTTCCTGCATGGAGCCTGGTTCTCCCTCTGCCTGTGTCTCTGCCTCTCTCTTTCTCTCTCTGTGTCTCTCATGAGTAAATAAATAAAATCTTGAAAACATAAAAATAAATAAAAGTTTCATTATATGTCTTTATATTTCCCTAGGGTGGTCCTTTTTAAACTTCAAAGTATACACAAATCTCATGGGGTTTCTTGTTAAATGAAGTCTGGGGGAGCCTGAGATTCTCTAAATCTAACAAATATCCCAGGTTACCTGGGTCCTGTTGGCCCCTAGACCAAGCTATGAGTAACAATGGTGATTATTTAGTTATATTGTTAGCTGAGTAGAGATTCGATTTATGAATTATTCATGATTTTTAATTTATTCATTTGTAAAACTTTAATGACATGCTTGAATTTTAATGTTATCTTACATGATTAATAAATGTTATTATTTGGCATGATTAAATATTACAAGAAATATAAATAAATTCAGAAATATAATTTCCAAAGGAATAAATGCTGCTAAATATTTTTTTGACTTCTGTTTCAGAAATTTTCTGGGAATATATATATCTATGCACAATAGAATTTGTGCATAAACTAAATTTATGGGTCAGATAATTATCAAATTTACATGGTTTTGACTAGACAGGAGACATCTCCTTCTTTGGGGTTCTTTAAGTATTAATGTGGGCAGTATCTGTATGTTTAATTTATTGACATAGATACACATGAAAAATGAGAATCAAAAACTTTTGATCTTTGTAATTTAATTTTGGTCAAAATCAAGATTTTGATTTCTCTCACTCAACACTTCTATTTATTTTTTTAAAGATTTATTTATTTGAGAGTGAGACAGAGAAAGAGTGTGTGAGCAGGGGAGAGGCACAGGGAGGAAGAGAGAGAATCCTGAAGCAGACTCCCAGCTGAGCTAGGAGCCTCACTTGAGGCTTGATCTCAGAACCCTGAGACCATGACCTGAGCTGAAATCTAGTTAGATACTTAACCAACTAAGCCACCCAGGTGCCCTTCAACAATGTTTTAAATCTTCACTGGCTCTCAGTCTCTTGTATACACTATTTAACTATCTACAGAAAGTAAATGTGATTCCAAGTTTCAGTGTATTATAACTTATGTACACCACAGGGGAGATATCAAACCACCAACTTTCATAAGGTCAGATATAATTTATGAATAATATGCATTTAATATGTCTGACATACATATATATGTGTGTATCAATAAAATGTGTATAGAACTTGAGAGAATAATTCTGAGCTCTTTAATAGCTAGCCATTCCAAAAACTACTGAAAAACACCTACTTTTTTATATTTAATGGTGTTAAAGTGCACATAACATAAAATTTACCATCTTAATAATTTTTATGTGTACAGTCACATTGCTGTGCAACCATTACTACCATCTCTCTCCGGAACGCTTCCAAAATCTTGCAAACTGAAAATCTGTCCCCATTCAACAACAACTTCCTGTCTCTCCCCACCTCCACCACACCTTCAGCCTCTGGCAACCACCATTTTATTTTTGTCTCATTGAGTTTTACTATCCTTGGTGTCTCATACAAGTGGAAAGTTGTTTACTACTTTGTAGTCAAGTATGGAAGTACATAGTTTATTTAATGTTGAGTACAGATGTTTAAAAACTTGACAGGAAATCAAAAAATCCATTAAAGTCAGAATGATGCAAAACAAAGATGCCAAACCCCAGTTCTCATGGACTTTATACTTTTGCATGTCAATAACAATAAGTGTTGTGTTGAAGTTGCTAGGCTTTCTAATAATTGTGGAAGCAGAATGATGTCCTAGAAGACTCTCGCATCTGCCTCTCCCTTCAGCTAGAGGGAATTCAAGGGGGTTGAATCAGAGATAATCTTCTAAGCTTATTCATCAGTCCAGCAATTTAATTTGAACTCTTCATTCAGCCAGGCTCTGTTATAGGGACTAGGGGTACAGCTGTGAAAAGAACAGAAAAAGAGCCCTGTCCTCAGGGAACTTTCATTCTAGTGGCAGAAGCTAGACAAAAAGTAAGCCAAATTTTATAAATGATACCATATATTAGATGGTGAGAATGCTTCAGTAAACAATGAAGGAAAGGGAAGAGGATGGTATGAAGTGGGACCAGCAAAGGTGAAATGGGTTAAAACTTCAGGGAAAGGAAGACAGCGGCTGTGTGGATGTCTTCAGTGGAAGGAACAGCAGATATAAGAGCTCTGAGGTGGGGTAGCCTGGCACAGGCCAGAAGCAGCAAGAACAATATTGGGGCCAGAATCGAGAGTGAGAAGAGAGAGGGAGGTGATAAGATTGGAGAGGTAACAGAAGGTTAGAGCACCTTGTAGTAATTTTTTTTTTTTTTTTTTAGAGAGAGAGAGAGAGAATGGGAATGTGTGTGTATTGAGAGGAGGTGGGTAGAGGGAGAATTTTAAGCAGGTTCTATACCCAGCCTGGTGCAGAGCCCCACTCAGGGCTCAGTCTCAGGACCCTGAGATCATGACCTGAGTCGAAATTAGGAGTTGGATGCTTGCCTGACTGAGCCACCCTGGTGCCCTCTTGTAGTCAGTTTTATGGAATTTGGCTGCTACTTGAAATGAGACAGGAGCCTTGGAAGTGTTCTTAGCAGACTAGTGACTCCATCTGGCTTATGTTTTAGAAGAGTCACTGGTTGCTGAAGGAGGCAAAAGCAGAGGTCAGGAAGTTGCTGCAGAGTTTCAGTTGATCTAAATTCAGTGGCCTGGACCAGAATGGCAGTGATAGAAGGAATGGACCATGGTTTGAAGGTAATGGCAGCAGAAGTTGCCTAAAGCTTAGAAAGCTAAGTCTGCAGTTTTGGCCTGAGCCACTAGAAGGGTAGAGCTTTCATATACTAAAATGGGGAGGACTATAGAAGAACAGGTATGAGAGGGAAAATCCAGAGTTTTGTTAAGATTGTTAAGTCTACTGGATGTATAGGTAGAGATAAGAGGTAGATAGGTATACCAAGAATGAGTCTGCTGTTTTCAGGAGAAGGCCAGACTGGCCACAAGGGTGGAGGGTATTTAAATCCATTGGAGAGATAACCAAGAAGGGAGTAATTATGGATAGAAAAGAGATGATGTGGTCAAGGACAGCCCTAGGGCACTGGGGTTGGGGGAAGCTTAAAGAGGTCTCAGAAGAGTGTGTTGATGGAGAGGAATCTGCAAAGGAGAAGGAGAGAAAAGTCAGGAAGGAGAGCCAGGAGGATATGGTATCCTAGAAACCAAGCAAAGACTTGGATTTCATTGCAGATATAAGCATTTCTCAGTTCTTTCTGTTGTCTTCAGATAAATGGGTTCCCAGTCCTGGGCATGGCATCCTTTACCTGCAGAGGCAGACACACAACTCTCTCCTCAATCTGGTACTTCTCTGGAATAACTTGTAGGTAGAGTCTCTTAAGCTTTTGTGAGTCAATGACCCCATTTACATTAATGTATAATTTGATTAAAGCCTCCCCTGTTTCACTTGGTATATGTTAAACACATTTTTAAGTAAAACAACTATTTTTTATTACCATCAATTATAAAAGTGATTTTTTCATTCAATGTTTCCTAAATATTTGTATGTGAAGGCAATTTTTGACCTTTTCCCATCTTCTGTGTGTTGCATATTGCTTAACTTTAACGTAATTTTAGGGGTACCTGGGTGGCTCAGTCGGGTAAGCATTTGACGCTTGATTTCTGCTCAGGTCATGATCTCAGGGTCATTAAATGGAGCTGGGCTTGAAGCCCGATTAAGATTCTTTCTCTCCTGCTGCCCCTCCCCTCCTTAAAAAGGAAATAAAGTGATCATAAAAGAAAAACATAATTAAGAAATTAAAAGGACGTTGTATCATGTCCATTTTTGTGACTAAATATATGTTAAAATACAGATTGCGTGCATTAGGGAATCAGGAGTAGGTCAAATTGCTCTCATGACTAGGGACTTGGAATTCTTATATTTTTGCATATAAAATCAACTTGCTCATTATTCATAATTTTGTTTTATTTCTATATGTCAAAATAAAAGATAAGGGTTCAGATTGATATTTGCAAACACTCTCTGAAAATAACACATCATGGCTATGGTGGTTTTTATTCCAATAAAGGCTAATTAGATATAATTCTTGTAGAGTGTTCACCTAGTATTACTTAGTTTTAAATTTCTGTGATATCTTGATATATAAAATGGCAACTTAACTATTTAGGTAAAGTTGATATTGATGTGAATATGAAAAAATGTTTAATTTTCATGTTCCTTATTAGCTGGTAGCTCAATAGCAGTTTGATCTTTTCTTGTTACTTTTAATCATTTAATGGCTAAAATAAAAACATTTTAAGCAGTTAGTGTTAACCCTCATGAGCTTTGTTCCATTTAGTTGTAATACGTGACTTCTGGATACTTAGAGGTTAGGTCGTGGGCTTCGTTTCTTCAATCTCACATTGACAGTAGTTTGCCTCTCTCTATTGATTATCAAGGAGAGGCAGGAAAGGATTAGGAAAAAATAAATGAGTTCCCATATAGATCATAGCCCACTTCAGTTGGACATAGTTTACATGTTAATCTCAGGGCATGGTTTTCAATCACAATTAGTAACAACTAATTACAATCATAATGCATATTGAACATTTATTATGTGCTGGTGTTTTTGCATGCATTCTTTTATTTCATCCTTGCAATTATCCTGTGAGTCAGGAACTGCTGTCATATTCACTGCCTTGCAGATGGAAGAACAGAGTTTAGGTGGAACTTAGGTCATCTGCTCAGTGGTTTACAGCCAGAAAGAGGTGGAGCTGGATATATGAATTCAGAGTCTGTCCTCTTAACTTTACTGTATTGAAGAAACCGTACTTCATGCTCTTTCTTCAGCAGATTCTCATCAGTCATGAAATAGCCCTTGGACTAAATCATAGCAGGGAGAAGGACATACTTTGTCTGGATTGTTAGTTATTGAATATTTAAGGAGCAACATAATTCTACAGCAGCATAATTAGGATATCTATAAACCTCAAGCATTATGTATTATAGTTCTTTACCTTTGTATATGGAGATGTTCTCTTTCTCCACCCCAACCCCCTCTACCCCAGACTTAAACTCTGCCTTCTGCTCTGGCTTTAAATTCTCATTTCTAAACATTTCTATCTTCTGCTTGTAGCCAGCTCACCTCCTGGCACTGCTGTTCATGGAGGATATTTTTCTAGTTTCACAGTATGCCAAAGAGCCAGGGAAGATTACTTTTTAAAGAAATTTTCATCTGTTTCTTTAGATGCATGCCAAGTAGACTGCTTGTTTTACAAAGAAAGCTTGACCTTGGTAAACTGTTGATTTGCAGTCTACCATTCCATGTAAACAATTCTTTGGCCATCAACTTAAAATTCAAGACTTTTCAAGAGGGTTCCATTATACTTGCAGCTGAGAGCAGAAGATTGAGACAAATTCATTTAGTGGCAAGTTGGTTCACTGATCGGCAGACCTCAGAATATGCTGTTTTGGAGCAAAAGAAGAAGGGAAATAATTTAGCTGAAAGCATATATTTTTAATCAAGATACCCAATGTCAGATTCCAGCCACTTAATGCCTCTGAGACCTTTAGTAAGTCACTCTACCTTTCTAAGTCTGTTTCTTCCCCAGCTGAATAGGGATACCCTTTTCCCCCATTTGGTTTGAATGTCAGTAAATTTCTATAATCTGTCTTTAGCTATCTCTATACATTTTTAAAATTAGCTTCAGCTTATATTACTGCATTTTTTTTCAGTGCTCTCTGCAAGTATTATAGTGGATTGCAAATAAATGCTCTGATTGCTTCCATCTACTCAGAACTCAAAAGATAAGTTAAAGGCTTTCAGGAATAACTGACATAAACTGCTTCTAGACTAAGTAACCCTATAATAGAAATATTAATGAAGTGCACACACCCCCCTTTCTTTTTGACTCCCCCACAGCAGAGGCTGCGCTGGCTGGGGCTGGGGCTGGGGTTTTTGTAAATGAACCATTTTGTCTTTTGTGCTCCCAATATGCCTTTATTAGAGCTTTATTATTGGATTCTTTCTATTTCAATTCGTAATTGTATGTTTACTTGATTTTATCCTCTATTAGACTGCAACTTTTTTTAAAGACAAAGGTTATATCTCAGTGATCTTGATTTATTAGTGATTAGTATAATGTCTAGAACAGATAGGTAAACACTATTGAATAACTGAAGATTACTCAACATTTTTCTTCCATGATTAACTCATTCACAGCATATGCAAACAATACACCCAAATTTGCCTCCTATCTGTCCATTGGCAAAACCCAAAGTTCATCTGGCCATTGGGGAATTAAGGCTCCTAGTCTTTATTTAGCCCAAAGTCTCCTATCAGGGCCATTTACAACCACACATGTAGATGTGGGGAGTGAAAAGCTTATGATATTACACTATGACCATATTCTGAGGAGCCCCAGAATTAGATAAAGATAGAGAATCCAGAAAAGGAGGCTGAAAAGCAGTGACTGGAGAGAGAGGAGGAAAACCAGGGGAGTGGTGTCTCCCATGCTGAGAGCGCCATGTGTTTTTAGGAAAAGAGAGTGGCATGTCAGTAACTCTTGATCAATCACAGCTTTAGAATCTTTTGTAGCAACCATTACCAAGTGGAAGGAATCCGGACAGAGACTACAAAGTACCAGCTCACAACCTCTTCACACCTAACTTCCCTTAGCTTCACTCCATCTGTGAAAGGAGGAGAATTGTCATTCCTAAGCCATTAGCTTGTCACTGGGATGAAGTTATAAAAGTTGTATGAAATGGCCTGCGCAGAGCCCTGCACATTGTCCGTGCTAAGTAAATGTTAGTTACTAGTACTTTTGTTGGCTGTGTATTTCCACTGCAATTAGTGCAATAGACCTTCATGTCATTCTGATTTTTGTCTCTAGCAAACAAAGAACATCCATAAAACCCACTAAGCCGGCCGGAATGAGAACTCCAGGAGCATGGGCTCCTAGGTCCTCTGGGCTTCAGGATTGGCTCTCACCTGGAATGTAGAACCATTCAGGGTGGAAACAAGAGAAGCAGGTTTTTTTCTCCCTTCAAAGACAAGAAGGGTAGGAAATAAAGGGATATGAGAAGGAAGCTGGTAGAGGAGAGATCAAATTCAACATCACATTCTTGAGAATATAATTTTTAAAATCAATCCATAATATGTTTGAGACTGTTCTTAAAGATACACTTAATGACAGAGGAGGAGGTTTTAAATTTTAATATTTGGCATGCACAGGACAGAGGTGTGCTATGTTTAGAAGGCAGTAGAGCAGAGCTATTCAGAGCTTCAGAGCACACTTTTAGAGTCAGTAAAGCTTGAGGTAGAAATCTCCAACCCAGTGGATATATTGACTATATGATCATGGGAAGTTTCTTAACTTAGCCAAGCCTCAGTTTTCTTATGTGTAAAGTGGGAGTTATGATAGCTAACATACTGGGCTACTTTATGATTAAATTGAGTAATATTAGCAAAAATCTTAACCTGGTACATAGGAAAAGATAAACCACTATCGATATTGTCGGGATAATAGAATATGATGGATGGATAGATGAATAGTTAGATAGAGATTGTTTTCAATCTCAGGAAAATAGATATCGAGTGTTAATTAGGCAATTCTAGTCCTAATGTTCCTTAATCACATAAATCATACAATTAATACCTTTGAGTAAAACAGCCACTATCAGTGTCAGAATAGAAAGGAAGCTACTGGGACTTTGAGCAACTTAGAATTCTGTTTATTTCACCTTCACGATTTCCTAAGTGGCACGCCTGCTACTTGGTATTAAATCTTACTTTTAAATATTAATTTTTAAAGCTCCTGTTGAACAACTAGAAGACACATTTGTGTTAGTAAAGAAGTAAAATTGCCTAACACACTTGAGGATAACTACAGTAGGATAAAGTCAACATTATATATTTTTGATGAAAACAAATCTTTGAAATAAGAAAAACTGCCATGAGGAAGGAACAACAAAAAAAGTGTGTTTCCATCTTTTCATTTTACAGTTAGTAACGTGAATGAGAATGTTGGTCAACAGAAACACTCAATAAGAAAAGTTGGCTGTTACTCAACGAGCAATGGAGAGTGTCATATGCAAAGTTTCCCTTTGTGAGCATATTTCAAATAAAGAAATCTGGAAGTGTCTGTGATGAAAATTGTGGTACATGCACTATATGATGTAAAACAAAGGCGGGTAGTTTACGTAGCTCAGCAGACAAGACGCCAGATGGTATGTATGCTTGATTGAATGGCACCCAAGACGAGAAAGCACCCACCTGTTACTCTGGAAGCACAATGGGCAGAATCCTAGATTTTCACATCCCCTTGATTGATGACTCTTTTGTAAATCCTTTTTTCTTATTTTTAATATTTAATGTTTTAAAATTATTGATATCTATTATTATAAGTTGTAGCAAGTCCTTTCTGGGAGGCAGAAGATAAATAATGTAATTTTATAAATAGACAAGGATTAGTAAAACTTTTTGATTAGAGGCAGATGAATGACTGACATGGTTAGATTTGTGTGATGCAGACCAGTAATCATGGTGGCATGAATTAGTGATTATGTGTGCCAAACATGAATACTGACTACCTATCAGACATCATGATAGATGTTGGGAAGAGGGGCAGGGGAGACAAAAGCATATAGGGTTTATTTTTGCTCTCAAAGAGATTTCAAGGTAGTGGAAGAAGACACCATATGGAAAATACAAAAACTGGCAAACACCTCAAGTCTCTGTGATTAATTTTGGCTGGAGGAGAAATTTACCAGAAACTAGACATTTGACCAGTGCATTGAGGAATGAATAGGTGGATCTCCCCTTGCAGGTGGACAAATGAGAACATGCCAAGCTGACAAAAAGAAAAAGCAAAGTTCTATGAGGTGAGTGTGTGATAATCTTTAAGGAGTAGCCTGGTGGGATCCTCATGTGGGTTGTGTGGTGGACAGAGCAGAGGTAGAAGGAGATAGTGGGAGACCTTGAATTGCATTGTATTAATAAGGACTTTTTTTTTTTTTTTGAGAAAAATGGCAATCTGTTAAGTGTTATTAGGCGGGGGAGTAGAGAATGATCAGAGCTTAATTTTAGGAAGATACAGAACGTAAGGTGGGAAAGCAAACTCCAAGAACTTGAAATGGTAAAGTCTGGGAATGCAGAGAGAGAGAAATGGCTATGAAGTGCATATTGGGGAAGTAAGCATCAGTGACAATATAGAGTTAAATAGGATCTTCATGTTCCTGGCTTGGGTATCTAGGGCGAAAATTGGTTCCACTAACCAAGACAGGGGATGCAAAAAGAGGAGGGCTAGAGGATTGAAGGTAAGATGTTTAGCTAAAATTATAAATTTAATTCTGGTAGCCATTTATGAGGAAATGTTCTCTAAGTGTTAGAAATAAAGATTTGGTTTAAGTGGGCTGGCTGGTAGACATAGGTTTGAGAATTATTTGAATCCCAGCAGTAATTATAAACTGGAGAGTAGATGATTTTGCCTAAAGGGATTGGCTCATGTACAAAGAGAAGGGAAAGGGCAAGAACAAAAATTTAAGGAATAAGTACATTTAGGGATGAAGATAGAACTTGCAGAAGGAGAAAAACCAGGTAGAAGTATTAGTGCTGAAGTATCAAAGCAGAAATGTTAAAAGACATTTCAAAAAAAAAAAAAAAGAAAAAAAAAGACATTTCAAAAAATACCACATTCCAAAATACAACATGTTGTAAAACAGATTGAATAGGATAAGGAATAAGGGAATATCAGAATGGACATTCCACAAACAATAACAAGAATAGTTTTCACAGATAAGCAGGATAATGAATTTAAAAGTAGCAAAACTAGTTATTATTCAATTGAGCCCTTCCTTGGTGTCTGGGGCATTGACTCTAATCCTTATAAGATACCAGTGAGATAGGATTCATCATTAACCCATTTTTTCAGTTGAGCAAACTGAGACATGGAAAAGTTGAACAACTTCATTAAATCATCAAATCAAATAACCAATAAGTGACTAAGTTATGATGAAAGTCCACTCTGCAACTGTCTGGCTGCAGAGCACAGCTTTTACCTACCAACTTAAGTGATCTAGGACGTGTAGTCAGATGTAGTGTGTGAAGGTGTGGCAAGGGGGTGGGCCAGCCAGGTGGCTTCCAGATGTATTATCATTTAGGGAAAACTGAAGGACATATGAGCCCTTGCATAATCGACAAGAGGCCAGTTGGCCCTAATCTGTGGAAGTCCACAGTACTTCAAGTGGCCATGTAATAGCACTCTTCCAGGATTACTGCCCCAAGCTGGAAGGTGTAAATATGGGGCTCCAGCCCCAACTCATAGACTGTCCTGGTGACAGCTGACATGAGTTGCTAGTCAAATTTGTAAGTTCTGTAACCAAACAAATGCATGGCAAAATGTTTTCTAGAAAAGCATGATTTACTTTTATTATCTAAGCATTAACTTCTTTAGTATGCCTCCAAGAAGTAGTCCAGTTTGTAAAACAGTAAGAAAAAAACCAAAGGAAGGACATACTTTGCTGACCTCAAAGTTAAAAAGAAATTTTAGACTTTTTTGGAATCAGTCTTTTAACCTGTAATTTACCTCTATCCTTAGTGTGTACTCTAAGAGACTAATGTTAGAGGGGATTGAGAAAGTGCCAGATGAAAGACACTTCTGAATCAGTTAACAGTAGCATAGGTTGAGTGTGTGGAAGGCATCTCTTATTTTGAACTGAAAGAGAGTCATGCAGCTTGCATGAATGGGAAATTGTCTCCTCTGGAAATGGTGACCTAAAAGGGCATGAAATTGTTACCTGGTCCAGGGTGCTTACACATCTGGTCCATCCCTGAATGAGCGCACAGTTACTGCATCTAGAACTGTAACATTGAAGAGCTGGAGACTGAGGTACTGGGGATTCAGTGGGAGACAGGGTTGCAGGAAGACTCTTTAGGGAGGCCTCCTTGAAGTGCCGGCTGAGGACGGCTTCCGGAGTCAAGAGGAAAGTCAACAGATACTGGGAAGTGTGTGATTGAGGATACTGTCACTGGTACCCTCAGAAGGGCTTCTTTCTCCCCAGTGAGGACCAGGTGTGAGCCAGATCTTCTGCTGGGAATTGGGACTGAATTTGGACTGGGAAGCAGAAAGAGATTAGGAACATTTCTGTGAAGAAAAAGGATAATTAGAGAGGGAAATGTTTGCTGCTCAGCATTAAGGACCAAGTTGCAGATCTAAAGCATCAGCTTAGATGAGAATGTTATTTTTCTCTATGGACATTGGGGAGTGGGAATCAATGGAAGCTATACACGTTCAGTTATAAGTAACTGAAGACATGGAATATAGCATAAAAAGTCATAACTAGGAGATGGAGAATGTGCCAAAATTGAGCTAAAATACTTCCTCCCCACAGCGTCTTTAAGATAGCCATGATTATGGATCATCAAGGTATCTTTACTCAAAGGGATAAAACTATAGCTAGTTTTTGAGTACTCATGTTAAGTCTTATATTTGATGGAAATGTATTGCATAGTACCATTTGGTTAGACTCAGAGATGTGAGGATATTTAAAGCAGCTTACCTAATAGCTTAAAATCTATTTGGTATACATAACATAAGGTGCCATCTAGAAATACTGCCTTCAGCAATTCTTGGTGCTTTTTAAAGATTGTTTTTGTCTCCATTTCAATTGGGAAGGACCCTGAATGTTACTTTCTCTTTTTCCTGGGACAGACTGTGGAAATGATAAATGTAATCTATTAACTCATAGCAACAATTGAGTATCATATAATGGTGCTTGAGAGAATTAACACCCCAAAACCTTTAACACAGCACAATTAAAATAATTTCTTATTTAGATAATGAACTCTCCTATGGAGATACTATCATAGAAGTGATTCTGAAATCATATTTCCATAATACTAAAAACCTTTAACTTGAAATTTCCCTGCAAGCTGTCTCGAGCCCATTAGTATGACCTAGGAGAGAGCTTCTTTCAATTCAAGGTCTTTTGAATGCACACTAATGCCTGAAAATGTTTTTGGAGATATATTTCCTATCTTCTAGTTTTTTTTTTTCTGTTAAATAATAATGGGGTGAAGTTACAAGATGAAAATAATTTTCATAACATTTTGTAACCAAATATTTTTATTATTTCAATATAATTTCAATATGTTTATATATGAAAGAAAAGAGAAGCCAAATGATAAAATTGAAGTGTCCTTTCAATACTGGAACCTCACCTGTTACCATACTGATTGGACCTGAAGGCTCAGTGCAAGTTCTCATTATCATTATATTATTCTATCATTTATAATATAATGAAAAATCAGAAAATTTATTATAATATATTCAAAAGTAGAACATTTTATATGTTAGGCTGGTGAACTATAAAAGCAAAATGTAGGATAGATGTTGATGGAGATTCAAACAGGATATATATGATTATGACTAGATTAAAGAGATAGGGCAAGACCCTGATGATTTAAAAATATTTTAAGAATAGAGGAAAACTCTTTTGAAAGCCATAGCCATTATAGATGACTGCTACTCTGCAGAAGAAAAAAGCAGAATAAAATTATTTTATCCAATTTAGATGAGAGGTCCTAACAAATTTCTAGTTCTTCTTAAAAATATTTAAACCACAAAGCTGTCAAGAGTACTTACTCTGGTCTCAGGGTCAGCATTGAAAGCAGATTTAATTTGGAAGCTATAAAAACTGTTTATAGTTCTGGTTCCTTCTGGATCTCCAATAGCTGTGACAGTTGTCACTCTTGCATTGACAAGCCCCTGTCTCCGTGCACTGCCCTCTGCTCCCAGCCAAATAAATATTAATCTCTCTATCTAGTCACTGATATTGCCTGCTCTGAGTCCAATCACCTTTTAGTAAAGTGGTCACACATGTACTCTTACCCTCACCTATTCTGAATTTTGGTAAAGGTGTAATGTGTGGCTTTAGCATTTTTCTAGGGTGGTTTTTCTCTAGATAATTTAAAACCTATATTTGGAACTGTAGGAAATGAGGTTTTAAATAAAGTGAAAGCTAGTATACTCCAGGATAGTTTAATTGACCCAGATAGCATCCCAATAGATGATAAAAGACATTATCAAAGGCTGATTTCTAAATCACCTACTAAAATATGGTTTAAATCAATTTCTTCCATTTCTCCTAAGTGGGGTCTTGGGCTGTGTTAATGGAGGACCTGTGTCTGGACTTTGGTATGTAATCAGTACCTAGAAGAGGACAGTGTTCCTTTCTGATGTTGTATTTCAGGAAGGACATTGAGTCAAGGAGTGTTTGGAGAGGTGACCGAGTTGGTCATTGATCGAGAGACCACATACCACAAGGACTACTCAGGGAAACTGAGCATTTACTCTGGGGAAGAAACATCTTGCTGACCTATATTTCAAAAAGAACATCCTCCAGAAGTAGTAGAGGAAGCTATTCAGTCTTTCTCTTAACAAAGAGAGTGAGTAGGGCAGGAGGTACGAGGAGAACAATTTTAGCTCAGAAGAGAATTCTCCAACAGCCAGGGAGGGCTGTCTCAGGAGGTTATGGCTGCCGGAGGCATTTAAATTGGGGTTGGCAAACTGTTGGTTAGAATTTCTTAATTGGGTAGCAGGTGGCAATGTGTAGCTTTTTAAACAATACTTTCCCCTTTCAAAATTGTATACTTTGCTGAACAAGTATTTGCTGACAATGTGTAATGCCGCACACTGTTCTAGCACCATAAAATGAAGTAGTGAATATAAAATGGACCTGCCAGAAGGTCTAGCAACCTAAGTGGGGGAAATGACATGTATAAGACTAACTATGAAATGGTAAAAGTAGTGTAATAACAAAAGTCCCAGGGTCTTTACCTCAGTGTGGATGAAGTCCCAGGGAGACCCAGGGAATGGCAGTTAATGAAGTCATCGAATAGGGATCCCTGGTGGCGCAGCGGTTTGGCGCCTGCCTTTGGCCCAGGGCGTGATCCTGGAGACCCGGGATCGAATCCCACATCGGGCTCCCGGTGCATGGAGCCTGCTTCTCCCTCTGCCTGTGTCTCTGCCTCTCTCTCTCTCTCTCTCTCTGTAACTATCATAAATAAATAAAAATTTAAAAAAAAAAAATGAAGTCATCGAATATTTGTTATATACTTACCATGTTACCAATAGGAATTTTTACTATGTCCTGTGCTCAGAGTGTAACTGAACTTTGTAGTCCCCAGAGACTGTTGGTATGGGGTGGGAAGGCTTTGGAAATCTGCAATCAACTCTATAATTTTTCTGCTTGTGGTTGAGCATCAAAAAAGCATTATTCTTAAAGATGAAGACAAGCCGTTTCTGCCTCCTAATCATCTCAGAGTCAGTGATAAAATTTCCTACTGCTTCCACAATAAAGCTATTAGGATAGACAGTCAACATTTATTAGATGCCAAATATGTTCTAGTTAATAAGTGGGGTACAAAGAACAAGCTACCTTCAGGAATCTTATGGTCTAGTTGGAAAAGTCAACAATGGTATGAGATAAATAATAGTTGAAAAAGTTAACAATTCTTTACTACCCTGCAATTCTACCCTTGCAGTTGTACTTCCATTATGACTTTCAACCCACTGCATTACAAATTACATGTTAATTCAAAGAATGTGTGATTACATTTTCATTTATAATACATTTTCTCCATGGATTATCTCCATGAGACATCATCCCCATCAACCTAGCACCAAAGGATAGATGCTGAAAGGTTGAAATAGTCATGCATCACTTTCTGTGACATACAGTCAATCTTCCATTGACTCGATGAATTTTGTGCCCTTCCTGTTTAGATTCTCAGTTTCCTGAGAAGAGGGTTCTAGCTTGTTCCTTTGGGAACAGTGCTCAGAGCAGTGGTAGGCAATGATTTTAGAGTTATCCTCTCAACAAACTTGTTCTTTTACTTGTAAGAACTACATTTTAAAAAAATTAACATTTGTCCTTTGTTATTGGTGGGTTTGGGCTCATTAGGTGAAGGTGATTGTGAGTTCTGATTGATTTTATAAAATTTCCACCTGAAAAAAAATAATTTTATCTCCAGACTTAGTTCTCTTCTGATAATAATTGTCTCTGTGATGTGATTTTGGTTAAAATCATATGGATGCATTTGTAGAAATCTGTTCTTTAATTATTTGCACTACTGGATTATCTAGAGTCAGTTAGACATTAAAGACTAAGGATTTATAGGAAAATTTTCACAGAATCTGCCACATGCATTCTCTCTTCCTAGCATGGTGCATGTTAATGATGCTGTAACCCACTTACAGAGACTTCTTAAACTGTTTTCACTTTTACTGCTATTCCTCAATACCCATATGCCTGTGCATTTCCTAATTTTACAGAAGAGATAGAAATGTCAGAGAGATTAAGTGATTCATCTGAGATTATACGGCTAACGGGGTTTGAGCTGAGAGACCAGCAAGCAGGTTTCAGCTCTGGGCTCCCTCTTACTCCATGCATAAACTGTGATGTTGGCATGTATACCCTCATGCTGTGGCATGTGCGCATGCCCTGAATTCAGTAGAGGAAGCATGTTAGTAAATGGTGGCTGCAAACATTGTGTGACATGCTTCTGAGTGCCAAGTTACAGCAACCTACAAAATGTGCTTTTGAAGAATATACCTAATACCTTGAAAAATTCTGCTCTGTTTTAGAACAAAAATATAATCAAATATTTTACTTTTGTGCGTTATGCTGGGAAGCCTAAACAGGAGGAATATAGCAATATATTAACCATGTTTAGCAACTTAAACTGTGTGTTTGGCAAATACCATAAGTAAAAATACATTTAATGTCTTGAAACTCCCAGATATTTAGCTCTCTCTTATATTTCTGTGTCTGTTTTTTAGTAAGGACTACATAGAATACCCAATGTTGGATTTCATGTGTAGATCTAGAGTTGATCCTGTTGATGGCTGAAATTGGGGTTTATTTAGAGTTTTTTCTTTGGAATCTATCTTGATTCTGAATTGTTTGAATACACTTTACCTTGTTAAATGACAAACAGAGCTTCATTTTTGTTAGGAGAATTATTACAATTACTCTGCAGGTGAAGACATCTTTATGCTGTGCTGGGTTACACGATCTTAAAGTTTATTTTATTTATTTATTTATTTATTCATTCATTCATTCATTCATTCATTTATTTGATTTATTTACTCACGAGAGACACAGAATGAGAGGCAGAGACATAGGCAGAAGGAGAAGCAAGCTCCCCTCCGGGAGCTGATGGGGGACTTGATCCCAGGATCCTGGGATCAGGACCTGAGCCAAAGGCAAATGCTCAACTACTGAGCCACCCAGGTGCCTCACGATCTTAGAAATTTAGATAAAGGGATCCCTGGGTGGCGCAGTGGTTTAGCGCCTGCCTTTGGCCCAGGGCGCGATCTTGGAGACCCGGGATCGAATCCCACGTCAGGCTCCCGGTGCATGGAGCCTGCTTCTCCCTCTGCCTGTGTCTCTGCCTCTCTCTCTCTCTCTGTGACTATCATAAATAAATAAAAATTAAAAAAAAATTAGAAATTTAGATAAAAAAGACAGAATATGAAGAGATTTTACAAATTTGATTCTTATCAAAGTTTTAAATTTTATAGAAAAGAAAGTGAAAACCCAGTATGGTAAGGTCAGTTGCCAGAAGTTATACATTCATAGTTTTTGTATGATTATTATTTATAGCAATGGTATTGTTAAAAAATTAAATTAAGCTATCTCCAAGCTATAAAGTACAAGTAATATCCCAGAATTAGGTTTGACAAATAAATATTTCTTGAGATGCTCTGAACATGGTTCAGGGTTAGCAAAAAGGAAATCTTTTGCTTTTTAATTGCCATTCTTGGCTGTATTTTGATCATGGTTCTAGAGTTACTTTATAGAATCTGGAGCTGTGATTTGTGAATTGGGGCTTGAGATATATAAATTGTAGGTATTTTAATATCACTTTCAACAGCTAAGTAGTACACACCAAAATGGTAATACAGCCTTCCCGTTCCAGGAAGAAATTAAAAAATAAACATATAAATTCTTACCAGAAACATATTACCTTTTTCTTTCATGATTGAGGACATCATACATCCAAGTTCTTGATCAACCTCCACAAGTTCAGAAGGTTCAAGTCTACAATAAATTTTAATAAGACTTGACATGGAGCAATCTCATTTGACAGTAGAAGCCTAATCATCAGCATCTGGGCCTAAGATAATAATTCTTTTTTCTGTCTCTGGTCTGTTGGCTGCATGCAGGGAGCAATGCTAAGAGTTACTGTGAAGGAATATGTCTTCATGTCTCCAGACAACGGAAAGACTTTTGAAGTGCTGGACATGGACAGTCTATAGAGCAACACTCAATGACAAAGACAGTAGAGGGGAATGGTCTTTTATCTAACCAGTACATTTACTTTGAAGCAGGAGAGAATTCAAAAAAAGAAGAGTAACTGGAATATTATGCAGTAATGAAATAATGAGTTACTCACAAATGTGCTCATGATTGAAAAGACCAATTTATAATCTCAGGTTGCAAAATAAAGAGAAAAAACATTCTACATATTTATATTTCTACATACTTATATGCCAGCATATTATTTTATGAGCACTATAAAGGTGTGGATGGAAACACACAAGATGGTAATTGGCGATGGGTGGAGAGGAGGTACTGGGTGCTATGGGTATGAGGGAAGAAAAAAGATGAAGGCTGGGCATTATTAGCACTCCAGCTTAACTCGATGCCTTTTAAACACAAAATAAATGTAAGCTCTGAGTGATTTGATTGTTCCCTTAATATATAATACTTTCTTTCCTTTAAATTTTCTTGCACTACCCAGAAAATGCTGAGCTCTTTGAAACTCAACTAGGAATTCTACATTTTCCAGTTACAATTTCCAAATCAAAAACTCCTCTTTAACTTCCAATTCCAATTTCACATGCCTGAATGTGGCCCCCTCTCCCTTGGTCAGGAGCCATTCTGATGTGGTCAGAGCTCTATCTCTCAGTCTATTTGCTGAAAAAACCGTATGGGACAAAATCCTGCTTTGTGCCCCATGATTTTTATTCATGTAGAGCTCTAGCATTAAGGAGAAAAATGGGATCTGATGAGCCATCTTACTTCAAGCTGCAATTGATTTCCTCCAGGAATTGATCCTGCATTTGTAGAGTCCTGCTATGATGGTTTTAAGAGTGCTTTGCTCTTCTTCCCTGGAAGAAAACAACAGGAAAAGAGTTTTTCTCATATATGTATGTAATATAAATATTTTTATATATATAATTATATATATTATTTATATCCATGATTTTAGTGCTTTGAAGTCTTCAGAAACTGTTTTCTCCTCTGGGAGTTAGTGGTTAGCCCATGAAGTTTTAAATTGCCATTGGATTAAGAATGTTTATAACCCGATTTTTCCTTTGCTGTCACTAACAGCAAAACACCTAATGTTTTGCATTAGGTACTTGCAGTATTGTGTGTCGTGATGATAAAGCACTCCACAGAGCATTTGCTAATGCACCCGATTATTTACACACGTCACCTCAACCCTGTTATATAATCACAATTGCCCATTTTAAGGATGAAGAAATCGAGTTTGGGGAGATTTGAGTGACTTGTTTGAAGTTATGCAACTAGCAGTTGGTACAGCTCTTGTCTGTTTGCTGGTTTAACGGTTATCATTTTCTTCAACTTCATTCTGCTTCCCCTCCAAGCTATGCTGAGAGCCTAGAATGAAGCACATTGTAGATTTGGGGTCTGTATCAAGAGATTGACATGACACCTGAAAATACTGTGTATCTCCAAGCCTTTCAAATACCTCTTTCCTCTTCAGCCAACTTGCATAGGTTTTATGGTTTCTATCTCCTCCTACCCCTTAACTTTATGCACTATTTAGTGTCTTGGATCCTTTCCATAAATATTCTTCTGCTCAGCTCATCTTCTCTTGTGCCTTCCGTTCACAGGTCTGGATCTATCTGGAAACCACACCTCCATCTCTCACTTTTCCTTCTCTTTCCAACTATATCAAGCACTTGCATGTTACAGTATCAACTCAGACTCAGTCATGAATAAGAACAGTGCTTTTCGATGGGGAGGCATGTGGTTAAAATGATGTACATAGCATCCCTATTGCCTTTCCACTCAGAAATAAAAATGATTAACCAATATGTGTTGAGTATTGTATATATAACCCTGTGCTTGAAAAAGCAGAGTTTGAGATGATCCCAAAACTCAGTTTGCTTTGTTCTAATCAGAATTATGTAAATAGCCTAAACACACATGGTAGCGTGGATGATAATAAATATGTTGCTGGCCATGAGGAAGGGACTCAGGGCTAAGATAAATGTGTGGTGGTTTCATCTCGGTACCAAGGCCAAATACCGTGTAACTAGAAAGGCTCAGTGCAGGCCCGGGGACTGGAGATAATTTTTATTTGAGAGCACTGGCTGTCTGGGAGAGTTCTTTTTACCTTTTTTGGAGTTCTGAGCCAATTTGCCTAAAACATATGTTGGATTTATATTTTATCTTTAAGAATTACAGGGGAAAAATGAAGGAATAAAAGCAGTACCAGCTTCTTAAAAAGACTATTTTAAAGAGCTGGAATCAAATCAGTGAAGGTTAAGTACGTGTGTTATATTATCAGTCATTCTAACTCAATGCGCAAGGTGCCAGTGAGGCACCCACCCGCACAGAACACGCTGACCCTGTCAGATGCCCTTTTCTTGCTCTATGATTCCTTAGCATCAGTTCTGTACATCTGGACGAGAGGAGTGGGAGCAATTAACCTGTCAGCGTCTCCCATTTTTAGTACATTATAATTTGCATATGAACTGAAAAGAAGTAAATTGTGAAATTTTAAACTTAATTTTCCTAGAAGAGTGAATAGTGATATTCCTCTCCTTCACAGAATGTGGGTGGTGACATTCAGTTCCCACCACAGAGTGTATCTGTTTCCCACTCCTTTATTTATAAGTGAGTCATTCTTTCAGGATTTATGGGAACTCTTTGGGCTGATGAGTAAAATAGTCTTTTCACAACAAATATGAACAAGGAAGGCAAGAGATAATATCTAGAATGGGCTTTCTTAACCTTGACACTATTGACATTTTGGTCTAAAGAACTCTTTGTTTAGGGGCTGTCCTGTGCATTGTAGGATGTTGAGCAGCATTCCTGGCCTCTATGCACTACTTGCCGATAGCAGTTCCTCGATTTGTGACAATCAAAGGTGTCTTCAGCAGTAGCCAAATGTTCCCTGGGGAAAAAGGAGCAAAGACACTCCCAGCTGAGAACTCCTGATCTAGAAATAATGGATTATAAATAGTGAACTTAGCAACAAACTTAGTGGGAGGAGACCATTCCAGATGGCTACCTGACTTTGCCAGGGAGTGCCGAGGGCTCAAACTAAATGATATTCAGAGAGTGTGAAGGATGAACTTAATGAACATAATGGGTGTTTTGTCATGTTTGCTGGATGATGACCAACTTGTCCTCATAATTTTATGGAAGATTGTGGACCCATCTTGGGGCTACCTGATGACTTATTCATAGGAAGGGAAACCTAACTTTTTTAAGCTTCTGAATCTTAAAAGGTGGATCAGATCCTCAAATTAAGAATAAGATAGAGACAATGAAATGACTCTCAATTGCAAATTCAGAATAAACAACACCTTTTCTAATGACAGTATTTCATCATTAGATAGTAAATAATTAATGGCAAAGGAAGGGAATTAATGAGCAAGTGGAGAAAGTGGAAGGGTCTTTCCAAGGAAGCAACAATAGGGACACATTGTTAATCTTGCCAAGTGCAACTAAGTCCAAATTTAGAGGTTATGCAGTGCAATTTAAGACAGTGAAGGCAAAGGCTAGGTCAAGGCTAAAGACCATTCCACCCTTAATGGACTCATTGCTTGTTTCCCAGTTTATGAGTCATTTCAGGAGAGGGGCATCTCGTCTATAGGACCTGATTCTGAGTAGTGCTGTGAATTCTCATCTGCAGGCTTTTTCAGGTGAAAGGCTACCACCCTTTCTGAGGCTGGGGCATTCTAAATAATGCCAATTGGCTCCATAGCCTGAAATCTAATTCTAATTCAAGGAGATGGGAAGACTATTGGCTGTTCTTCATTAGTATAGTCTAAAGAAGCTCAATTACCTACAAATTTATTTGGAGACAGGAGTGTTCTCTGAGTTGGCTTGGCTGTCTGGCAGGTTGCTTATTTGGGAAGGCAAATAGGAATGATTCCATTTAAATTGTTGAGTCTATTTTCACTCATTAATGCTGTCCTGATTTTTTGCTCTTTTCATTAGCATTGACAACAACAATAATTATTGAATGTGAACGATATTTCAGGGTTTCCAAGGGACTCTCTCCTTTGGTCCCTGATTTATTGGCAGTTACTGCAATAGATTCTTCACTTTAAAATCACTTGATGAATCTATTCACAGACTCCTGGAAACCAACTTGATGTATATGCTCCACAACATTTCTTTTACCTACCATGTAAATGCTATTTTGATCCTATTCCTGGCCCTTCCAGTAGCTGGGGAATGCACAGTGCTTTAAGATCCACAAGTGAAAAGAACGTTCTAGAAGGAATGGTGTTATTTTTTTAAACACAAGTTTCTAAACACTTCCGTGCATATTTTCCCCAGTGTGATTTCTGTATTAACATGTAGTACTCTTGAATGGAAATGAAGTAAAGCTCTGTTAATATTTATGCTGTTTGTAAAAAAAAAGGTAATGGCTGAATTCCCCAGGCAGTTCACTTCATTTAATGTATACTGATCCTTAAATTGCAAAGCAGGCTGGTAAACGCTGGCTGCAGGTCGGAGCTGCCTGCTTAGGCTACTTCAGAGTGCTTTTCTAAGAAATCTCCATCTCTGTCACTATTTCCTTCAAAGTGTTGAATAATTTTAAAAGTGGCAGTTGCAATAATATGTTTTAAAAAAAAAGAAAGCTGACAGCTGGCAGTATGCAGCTTACTTTTCTATCCCTTTCATGGAAAGCTCAGAGTGTTTTGCACAGTGGGGTGGTGGGGGGAGTGGAGGTTCAGATTTTATTTGGGTTTCTTTTTTTTTTTCAAGATTTTTATTTATTTATTCATGAGAGACACACAGAGAGAGGCAGAGACATAGGCAGAAGGAGAAGCAGGTTCCCCACAGGGAGCCCACAGGAAGCCTGCTGTAGTACTTGATCCCAGGACCTGGGGATCATGACCTGAGCCCAAGGCAGACAGACGCTCAGCCACTGAGCCACCCAGGCATCCCCTGGGTTCTACCTGTTTAGAATAAAGACTTCTACCTGGGCACAGCTTTTTGAGAGCCTTGTCACCAGTACTGGCGCAAGCCTATCCTGCTTCAACTATGTTAATGTGTTTAGCTCCCTTTGGTAAATTTCAAGGCTATTGCATTTTAATTATTTTCATTTTTTTATTATTTATTATTATTTTTAAAGATTTTATTTATTTATTCATGAGAGACACAGAGGCAGAAACACAGGCAGAGGGAGAAGATCGACACGGGACTCGATCCCAGGATCCTGGGATCACGACCTGAGAGAAAGGCAGATGCTCAACCACTGAGCCACCCAGATGTCCCAGGGCTATTGCATTTTAGGCTTGACTGTGCAATGAATCTGTGTGGGCCACAGACTCTCTTTCCATTTGCCTCTGGCTTGGGAAACAGATTGACCTCCATTAGTGGTTTAAGAAAAGCACATGATATTAAATAAACAACAATGACAGCTTTGGAGCAGGCTTGTAACTCCGGAGAAGAAAGTCAGTGGGAACTGGCGTGGAATAAAATGCAGAAAGGATGATCTTTGGGAAGGCGCATCATGGAGTCAGATAGGGAATTAGAGTCAGGGCCATCTGTTCACCCCTGATGTCCTCTAATAAGAGAAAATGTGTAAATTAAAGGGCCTAAATGCTCACTCAGAAAACATCTGAGCACTTGTGAAAAGGAAATCTAAGCAAAGTCAGAGTTTTTGACTTAATGGAACAGGAATTTAGGATTGAAGTAGGAAAAATAGGGCAAAAATCACGTACTCTAAATTGAACTAAGAAGCATTAATGACAAAAGTAAGTCTCAAAATTGAAGACCTTTTTATGAAAAGCAGTCTAAAATGCACCCCCAGCTGGTGACCACCTGAGCTGCTCTCTTCCAGCTTCTTGACATCATTTGATAAATTGTTCTGGAGTCAGAACAGTCCTGTGTAACATCACTGATCTGAAACACTGTTGGTATCAGAGTTTAAAAGAGGAAGCAAATTTCACTGGAAAAGTTACTAAACAAAAGTAATATTTTTTTTTTTTTTTTTTTTTTTTTTAGCAAAAGTAAATTTTAAAGTAGATTTTAAAGTAGATTTGCAAGCCTCACTTCCTCTGGGCCTAGCAGGTGCCTGGCACAAGGTGGGCTCAGCATGGCTTCCTGCATCCAAGTGGCAAAACAGGTACTAAGCAGGGCAAAACATTGTGGGTTCTTCCTAATTCTGATTTCAAAAAATATTGGAAGTAATTGAATTACAAATCTGACTAGTATCAAGCTAAAATGGCAGGCACCAAAACAATCTTGGAAAATAATTTAAAGGAGTCCTATTAACATAGAAGTTCTGATTAGAATGACGGGAACACACAGGTATGCAATAAGGGAAGGTACATTTAGAATGTTTTATTAGGTAAGGCTGGGGGTACACCACATATTGTTTATATGTAATTAGTTTTTTGAGGGATAGGTTTGTGTAAGGATCTAAGAAACTTGTCAGGGCATGTTGATATATCCTTTCTTGTTGTATAGTTATTTTGGCCAATCTGTTGGCAAAATAGAGTAATTTTTATGTTGCTCATTTGGCATTAAAATCATAATCTTTTCTTTTTTAACAAAATATGAGTCTTGGGAGAGCATGAGAGAAAGAGGAGGAAGGGGAGGAGGAGGAAACAGAATAAGAAGGAAAAGAAGAAAATAGAGGAAGGATGGTAAGATTCTAAGCAAAGGTAGCTAGCTGTGTGGAAGCTTGGGTTTACCCATGGCAAGATCAATCAGGGCCTCCATTGTTTCCCCAAGAGGCTCTTCACCTTCTAAAGCAAGAGTTGCCTGATGACAATAAAAAAATCCAAACTAGACTTACAACACAGTTGACAAGCTGAGTATGATTGTTTGAACCCAATAAAATGCACCATTTCGCCTTCTTGATGTAGACCAGTTGGATTTTTGTCTACCTCGCAAAGTGTTCATTTTTCAGTGACAATTTCTCCTAGATTGTTTTTGATGTGATCAGTTTTCAATCCTTTACTATGCTGAGTATTCTTAAAATGCTCCTGGACATTTAATTAAACATGTTTATGTTTTGTAGTTCTGAGGTGCTACATAATTAAGTAATAGTTTGAGGCCTGTGGGGAAATAATTATGAGTAATCAAAAGTTGGGAGAGACTCTATGTTCTTTTGCTTCCATACTGCTCACCTCAGAAGTTTTGAAAATCTGTTTGTTCCTTGCACATTTTACAATGAAGCCTAAATTTTCTATCATAGTTGTAAAGTATGTAATTTTAAATATATTTTAAGTATTTTCATTTTAAAATAAAAGTACAATACTCCTTTTAGAGTAATGATCACACCTTGAAACTAGTGATTTGTTAATCACCATTTTCCATTTAAAACATATATGAACAAGCTCAGCTTTGA
This sequence comes from Canis aureus, assembly GCF_053574225.1. Lineage (NCBI taxonomy): Eukaryota > Metazoa > Chordata > Mammalia > Carnivora > Canidae > Canis > Canis aureus. The sequence goes on from NC_135627.1 coordinate 9,642,147, forward strand.
CATATAGAAATTTTCCATTTCTTTCCTCCATAAACTCATATTTCCATTTAACTTCCCTTGCAGAACATAAAGTGACACATCCATGTTTGAAACTCTCATATTTTTCAGCCTTTCATAGCTTTCTGTAATAATAATATCACTCAAAAAATAAATTTTTCTAAATTGAGTTCTCATTAGAATTATTGATCAAAACAACATAATTTATAGATTTGATGATTAGTAAACATAAAAACTAAAGTTATATTAAAATGCACGTCTCAATGAAATGGATGGGGCCTTACAAAATCTCAATCAGTTCCTGTGTCTGGGGCAAATATTATTTATTGCTAGAATGAGAAAAGGTTCAGTGTCAATTCTTGTTTTTATAGTTTTAAGTGCTGAGAACACTTGTTCATATAAACTGATAAAAAAGATTTATCTCTTTTAGTTACTCCTCAGTGACTCTTGGTCACTGGCTAGGCATCCTCAAAAAGTATCTTAGGTCTTAAAAGTCTGAATCAATATTGCTATAGTTTGAAGTCTGATGTGATGGTGTTTATTACAATGAAAAATCCCCTTCATAGATGATACTGTACTGATTTTTTAGATCACTTCTGCAGGTTAGAAGTACCATTCTCAGCTGCTGGCAACATGGCCACTGATGGCTCATGGCTGTACCCCTCAGTGGGAGTTGTCGTCAACCCCTGGGAATTGACTGGCCCAAAGTTAAGCCTGTCATACTTCACCTGGGGCAGATCTACAGTGTCATCTCAGCTCCAGACCTCCCTGTAGAGGTGGCCTGAGGCTTTTGGAGTAGCTATATGGGGAGCTTGCTTTTCTTTCTGCCCATTCCTGCCTTTCTCCTATCCTTGCAGGTGTACTTCTGGGAGCACTGCTCCAGCTCTACTTGCCTCTCTCCATCTCCAAATCTGTTTCCAGGAAACCCGTCGTAGAACATACACGCATTAACTTGCACTTCAAGAGTGTGATTCTGCAGAAGGAAGTAAAAAAATCACTCTGTTTTGGGTGGAAATGATACAATGGGCTTATTTCACTTATTGTGGTTATTTCTGGTAGTATCTATCTGTCTTGTGTTTGTGGTATGAAATATCTATATCCAGTAGAGGGACAGCTTCGAAAATATGAGCCACCCTAATAAATGCACCCTTGATGTTTTCCTAATGACCAAAAAAGTATTTTGGTTATGTCTTGGATTATGTTTTCATTCTGATGTGAGAAGTAGAACAAACTGGAGTGTACTATATACTCAAACTTAATAATTTAATAAACCATAAATGTAAAATGCCCCAATAAAAGCTATGTTGTTAAAGATTCCATTTCTAACAAAGAACATATACACACATACACTTATTCCTCAGCAGCATGGAGCCTAGGGAAAAGCTAACTACAGTCCATGAATAATGCAGAATTTTGCTGTTTATGCCATTTCCATCTGTTGTAGGCATGATATTTACGATATTCACAAGATAAACTGATAGGAGTGTGTGATCTGCTAATATGTATATTTTTAAAAGCTTTAATGACTGTTTTTATGGACGAATGACGTCATGTACTGACTCCAGGGATATGAGAATTAGAAAAGAAAATAGCACATAAAAAATAAAGACACTTTTGTGCATCCAGGCATTTTATTTTTAAGTGAGTGATAACTTGATTCGTGTCTTACCAGTTCCAGGATCTCAGAGTGCTTGCCAGCCATGGTTTCTGATGGCGTGTTGGATGGTGAACAAGGAGAAAGTATTGGAGTGCAGTGATTTTGTCTTTCTCCTATTGACAGTCCACCAGCATTGCTTTTCAGTGGCTATCTGTTGACTCAGCTGAGTGAAGAGGAATTGCTTTCATGTTGTTCAAGTGCTATACTCAACCTTGGAACTTATCTCAGAAATTAAGTTTTAGTGAAGTGAGAGTCCTTAGAAGGGACAACAGAAAAAGACATTTTCCTTCTCTGTAAAGCAAAGGCACAATCCCACCAAAGAAAATTTTGTCCTAGGTCTATGAGAACTATCTAAATTTTTATAAAACTTGACTCTCTTTTCTTTCTTAAGGAAGAATATTGCCAAAATTGTTATTGTTGCCCCTGTTATTTTAAATCCAGTCCAAATGTTTTCCAGTTATTTTGATTTTCTGTTTCTTTTTGAGAAGGTTATACTAAAACAATTTGAAGCCTGCTTCCCCCCATATTTTGGATAAGCATAGTAGTCTGGAAAGAGGTCAGTTTGTTTGCTTTCTTTGATGATGCGATGGCCTTCTGATAATTTTCCTGAGTTTAGAGATTTAAGATGTATAAGAGAGCTTCTTAGAAGTCTTCACATAAACTGAATTAGGATAATGTGAATCCAAAGTATTGGAAAAGATTTGTTTCTGAACATTTTACCATATACAGCTTTAATGAATTATTGACATTTAGGTAGTTTGTGGTGCAATTTAAGATGAGACAATGCCCCAAATATTTCTTCCACACTGCCTGAAATCACAGAAAATACTAATGGTGTTTCTGGTATTTCTAGACCAAATACTTTTGGCCTAACAACTTCCTGTTTGAAAAAGTAAACACCAGATAGTCATGTGTGTGTCTGTGTTTGTGTGTCTCTGTATCTTGAATTTTTACTGGTGTGAATTAGTTAAATGCCTTATTTTCATTCTAACACCTGAATGAGTTTATGCTGTAACCTTTGTAGTGATCACAGGTAGGTTCTTCAGCTACTATCTGAGGGAAGCAAAGTCTGAGGAAGTGGTCCATGGATCTTCAGCAAGGTAGCCTAGTGGGACATAATCCTTACTACCTCCAACATGAGTATACTAGTCTCAGCCTGCTAGATACCCACTTCCCACTTCTCATTTTGGATATGCTCCTTTGGTTTTTTTTATAAACTCACTGGATCATGGAAGAACTTTCAGTGGATTGTTTCTGAAGGTTTCTTTATGTCTCTCAACTTACTTGTGGAAGAGATGGTACTATGCTCTCCTGTTGCACTTTCTTTCTGAAGACCATTGTCTAGTCCAGTATCACCCATTTGGGGGTCTCTTTCTTTACAGAAAATAAAGCCAAGTCACCAATATATTCCCATGTCTTATAAATTCCTTCCCCTCTACACTTTGAAGGCAAATTGAGATCAGGGACCATATATTATACTTTGTATCTCTCACAGCATAGTATGTTATACATATATAATGTCTAATGTCTATGTGTAATACCCCTAGGTACTTTTCATTGACTGTGATAATAGTAACAGTTACTACTGAGAGTGTTTATGTTTTCTGCCAAGTGTTTCAGGCACAGCATCTCATTTAGTCATTCCGTCAGTCTGTAAGGTCTCTATTAGAAATAATTCCCATTTTATAGATGGGAAAAGTAAGGCTCACGGAGGTCAATTAGCTTGAGTCAGCACATGTATGCTTGTGTGCACACACATACATGTAGACCAGTGCCATAGCCAAAGCCTTTCTCTCAGCTTCTGCTGGCTCCATAAGCAGAAGTGAAGAAAGCTATTCTGTTCCTGTCTTCACAATAGGGCTGGAGTCCATGTGTGCAGAGGTGAATCCTTCCAATCTGATTTGCATCAGTTAATCTGTGAAGCGAAAAACCAACCTACCTTGTACCTAAACATTTAATTGTTTTTTTGTAGAACATGCCTACATTATCTACTTTATTGCCTCATGTTAATATGACTTGAATTGATACAACTGGTGGCTTTGTTATGCTAAAAATACATTCATCCCTTTCCTGCCTTCATTTTTATTATAAAGACACCTCTCTCCCAGATGAATAAAAATACTTGAGTCTGTACCAACCAAGTGGTTGTTGCCATGCCCAACTTGTTCTATCCTGATCCCTATATTCCTGTGTTTCCCTGACCACCAAAAGTGAGGCATGGCCCAGTGAGGGAGGGGGTGGTTGTGCTGGGTGGGAGGTGAGGTTGTTCAGTTCATCCAGCCCGGTTCTTAACCAAGATATTTGAGATGGAGGGGAGGATGCATAATTCCTGAGAAAATGCAACTAAATGGCCTAAGAAAAAACTGCGGACAACTGTAAGGTCTTGCCACAGGGGAGGGAGTACTAAGCACAAAAGGTACCTACCTCCCTACTTTACCTCAGTCCTATAGAACTGACCAAATTTGAAAGCTGGGTCCAATCACACTTTTGGTTACTGTTGCCATTTATTCAATTTGCCATGTTCTAATCGAAAGGTTTTAACTGGAGCACACAACCAAAACCCATGTTCTGCAGGGTTCATCCTTATATAGTACCTGACCATGTGGTCTCTTCCACTGAGCACAGTTTAAACTGGTTGTTCTGATGGAAGCTACCTATCTAATTAAGTGAAAAGTGCACAGTAGGTAACAATTAAGCTTTAATTAGCAGTTGTTTCCAATTGTATAAAACTTGATGGGGGAGGTGCAGATGGTCACATTGAATTAAATTGTATTTACAAACTGACATCAAAACTTGTGTTAATTGGGAAAAAATAACGAATTGTAACCTAATTCCACAAGAAAAAAATTAGGCTCCATGAAGTACACTTAATAGCAAAGTGGAAAAATGTTTAAAATGAATTGTTTCAGTGGAGTTTTATTTTTTAATTTAAGCATCCCAGATTTGAGAAGTATAATAAATATGATTTAATTCCATTAATGTTCTCTTATTGGTTTCATTCTTAATGCAAATCAATGAGTTATATATTTTTGGAGGTAATAGAGGCATGCTAATAAATCGAAACTCAAGAATGCGGGAGGAGTCACCCAGTGCCTTTCTCCAGAGGCAATGACTCTCTAGTTCTTTTGATATCTTCCCAGAGTTATTCAAGATTTTATTTTTTTCTTATGAAAATTACCCAAAATTTGCATATACATCATTCAATTTGGGATTTATAAATATGTATGTAAAATATTTTTTTTTGGTCACCACCCAGACCTTTTGGGGGCTGCCTCACTTCATTAGTTGTTGATACATTCTTGGGAAATGCAAACTGATTTTTTAAAGTACTCGCTTACATAAAACAATTGAGAAGGCAAATATACTGCTATCAAAGCAAAGGAAAATGCATGTTATATTACAATGTCAAACTGAAGTACAATTTGCTCTGTGCTTAGGATCATTTAGTTGCAGCTCTTTGTAAGTATGGTGAAAGAGGGCCTCCTATGTTACCTGCTGTATCTCAGTCTTGGATACACTTAGGGAAATCCTTATCTGGTTGTTAATTAGCTATAGTGAGATTGAAGGCATTCAGGAAGGTCTGTGGTAACATCTAGGTGAGTACTGCCTCCAAAGCTCTGAAAAGAGGCCCTTCGGCTCTTTTCTTCATTCCCCTCCTCTCAGATAATTTGGGGCAGAGCATGAAAAAAAAATACCAGCATTGCAGTATTCTGACTCTAAGCCCTTTTGTTGACAGTGGGCAGGGTAGTTCCATGAACTCAGAAATGGAGATTTTGCCAAATCACCTATTGCTTAAGGGATAGCATGGGGATTACAAGTGAAAAACAGTAACTCTAAAAACACTGAGGTCAGACCTTTTCCAAGATGAGTTCATTCTTACTAGGAAGGTTGTGAAGTCAGCAACAGCCACACTGCTAGGATGATAAAGTTTAATTCTGGGAAATAGCTAGGAAGGATTATTTTTCCAATACAGCAGAATATAGTGTGATATAGAAAGAATGTTTTTATGTAGTATTAACAAGAGGCTAGTGTTGATTCTAGAACTTTTGCAATTCCTCCTTCTGCCCCCTGGTTGAAAAAAAAAAATCACACTCCTAAAACCCATATGAAACATCATAACCTTGCTTCTTGCTAACGAGACTCCTTTCTTCATAGGTGAAGTGCTACAGTTTAGTTTCCAATCCTCACCTCTCTCTGGATACTTGTCCCCCAATACTCTCTTCAGCTTCAGGATTACAACCATGCCAGCTTAATATTTTTTTTAAGGTTTCCCTCCTTCCCGCTTTCTTCTCTACTTTGTCTAATGAATCACGCTCAATCACTCATTATTCCACCTCTGGACCATCCATCCATGTAACATCTTCTAAACTCTTGCTAAACAATTAGGTACATGTGTTCAAAAGAGATTTCATTGTCTGCCCTGAAAGGGATGTTCAATGATAAAACTGAGGATTTAAAACCGTGGAATTAGGGGCACCTGGGTGGTTCAGGTCATAATCTCAGGGCTCTGGGATCGAGGCCCCTGATCAAACCACCAGTAGAGCTCCCTGCTCAGCAAGGAGTCTGCTTCTTCCTCTCCCTCTGCCTCTTCTCCTTCTCATGCTTGCTTGATCTCTCTCTCTCTCTCAAATAAATAAATAACATCTTAGAAAATACTTTTAAAAGATAGTGGAATTATACCTCAGAGATTCTTCTGAAAGGATATGAAAAAGATTATAGCTGCCTTTCTTTTTTTGTGCAATTAGACCTTTTCTCTTACTTTCCTGTGAACTGCATATGTTTTACAACATAGTTTACTAATCCATTATGTCTTCCAAACCTCTTTGAATTCTCTGTGTTTGTCAAGTTGGAGGATCTTAAACTAGACATGGAGTCAAAGGTTCCTAAGTAATATTTACTAACATGGGAGATATTGTCTGCTACATCTGAAATTTCAGTGTTCCCATTTTAACATTTTTGAGGAGACTCAATAAAGAAGACATTGATCTTCTTCTTCCTTTTTTTTTTTTTTTTTTTTTTTTAACTCTGTGGTCTTCTCAATGCTGTTGTTTATATCTGCCCACATCTTCAAGTTGTCAGGATTGTTTTGAATTGCTGTGACATCCTCCAAATGTAGTTGACACTCCACCCACTTGGTGCTATCCACAAACAGCAAGTACATTCTCTGAATGTCATTAGTAAAAATGAAGTCCGATTCATCAAGAAAAAAGCTGACAGAAGAGCCTGGTTGAAAAAAAAAATCTCAAATGAGAATTAAATCTACATTTTCTATGGACTAGTTGGCTGGTCACTGATGTGTTTCTCTAGCCTTTACATAGTTCTAAAGTGTAATATGGGAATAGTGATTTCTCCCTAGGGTCTTAGAATAATTCTTATTCAAGTATTTGCTGAGCATTCTTGATTACGTATAGCCTTTTGCTAGAACCTGAGAAGGATATCAACAAAAAAGGTTGCTACCCTCTAGGATCTTAGATTTCTAATCTCTCACTCTCTTTCTATCTCTACATACCAGTTAAGACAAGGAATACATCTTTACCTCCTTAGAGCAATTTATAGCTTTCAAAACTATTATTTGTGTGTGTTCAAAAGTATATATATATATATATATTCATGTGTAAGTCATATATACATATAATACACACACATATATATGTATGTATTTATGATTTCATTATAATCTTATAGCAAACTCATGACACAGAATAAGGACTCCACATCATAAATGCAAACCCTGAGGCTACATGATATTAAGTAATATCATGAATACTAGGGTTTCAAGAATCCAAGACCCTGGATTCCAAGCCCTGTGGTCTTTCTATTGAAGCAGAAATTATTTTCCTAGGCTAGTATAAAGATGAATCCCCAAAGTGTAATATAACTACTAAATTATGTGGAAGGCTGCTTGGAGGAAGTGGGCCTTGAGAACCTTGTCCAGTGCAGAAGGAAGGGGATCTCAAGCAAGAAGAGGAATGTGCACTAGGGTCTAGATGTGATTTTGGGAAAGAAGAAAGGAGCTTACTAAGTGTTTTTACAGGGAAATAGTAAGATCTTTTGTTTCAGAATGGGGGTCTGAATGTGAAGTGTGTGAGTTTAGGTTCTTTCTGAAGGATTGGGTTACATGAGTGAGTATAGTATGGAGCAGGATGAAGTCAACACTTTAGGAGGATTGGGAGAGACTGTGAAATAGGTTACATCATGAAGTCAGAGAGATGCCTTGTCAGACTTCTGGGTCCTCCAGGTGTAAAATGCCAATGGGCAAAGGTAGAAAAAAAATAAGGCTGGGTAATAAGGACACTTTTGAAGGACTGGTAATCCATCAGTTAGTCTAGTGTTAAGGATCTGGATTCTAGCTCTACTACTAACCAGCTTTGTGACCTGAACCAGTTTTTTATCTTCACCAAATCATAATTACTATTATGTTTTGGTGAAGGAACAATACTCTAATAAAGGAAGGTACTACACTATTCTAACCTTCTAGCCTTTTCTATGGATGAGATTTATTTTAATTTGAGTGGATGCAAAGGTTATAAAACAGATAACTACCTACACATCTTTACAAATCTTAAGAGATTTGTAGGTATCATAAGGTAGTAGTGGAATAATAGTGTTTCTCTTCTTGAGCCAGTTCCTTGTATATTTCAAGACCTTGGTCACTCTTGCGACATTTAGACCTTAAGAGGGTAATTTGGGGCTTCACCAAGGTAACTTTAGATTTAGAGTTTGGCAAAGAGTGAAGAGTAAGTGCTTTCCATGTGCTCAGTGAGTTCAAACATCTAGTCCCTGTGGAAAGGCTGAGGATGTCTATTAGCCGTATCAAGACTGCAGGAGGAAGGCATCAAGTAAGGGTGGGGAGGCTCCTCTCATCCCACAGGGTCAGTATTTTAATGATTCTTTAAAGAATCACTTTGGCAGATTTTCCTCTCAATATATAAATGACAGTCAATTCCAGGAGCAATATTAAGAAGTCCAAAAGGATATAAAATTTGCTAGGCGGAGCAGAAATCTTCTCTCGTCTTCAGAAGGAGGAACTGAAATTGTCACACCCCCATTTCCCCACTCAGAAGTAGGCTCTGTTCAATTTCAGCATGAATAGCCTGGATGCATATTGCAGTTCAGTCTCCTATGGCTTCCTAAAGGCAATTTGAGGCACAGGCAACTGCCAAGAGAATATAATGTCAGTGGAAGCAGAAAAGCCCACATGCCTGAAATATCCACTATCTGAATTATTCCCTAGAGGGCTATGATTGAATTTTATATGTGTTGTATTTTGCATCAGTGTGGATTGATTTGTCCTAGGCTTAGATATTTGGAAGATATTGCACCTACCACTGTAGTCTCGATTCCTCTTCCAGTTGGAACGACAGACCCTCAGCCTCAGAAGATTGTTTATTCCTTTGATTCTTATCTAGTATTATCCTTGGCTTCTGTTGGTGTCTAATGAAAGCACCGTGGTTTGCCACTGCCTTGGTCAACTTTAAATGCGTGAGATAGAAGAAGAAAGTTCTTGGAAGAGAGTGTGGTTGAGAATCAGAAGATGGCAGCTCTGAGTCAGGGCCTGTGGGTGGCCAGGAAGGCTGGGGAAGCAGGTATGAATTGGTACCTAAGAAAGAATAGGCTAAGGTGGACAAGTGGGAGAAAACCTGCTTTATCTCACTGCCATGTCTGAGGCCTTGTCTGCGGAGAGATAGCATGTTTCAGATGTTGGTTCCTATTCAGTCAGATGTTTCCCATGGCTAAATACCAGTCTGAGTCAGGAGTGGGCTACTGTGTGCCAGGAAGCTTTTCTGTCTTTTGATTCTGAGAAAACAAAAATAATTCTGTACTGACCTAAAACTATTTTGTGTGGACTGCTTAGAGACTGTTTGAAAACACCCTATGAGAATATATTTTGTGAATATAGTATATCTGTGTGTGGTATGCTCTTATTATATATAAACATATTCTTTTATTATATGTATTTATAGATGAATACATAAGTACCCATAAATATATATTTATATTTTATTTATTAATTGATTGATTTTATTGAAGAATTGATTTCACATGGAAGGGGCATCTAAAACCACAGAAACTTGAGGTTTACTTTCCTCCTTCTACAGATAAAGAAATTGAGGGCCAGCAGAATAGAGTGACTTGGTCAAGGTCTTAGGAAAAGACACAGCCCTGTCTAAATCTCACGTTGCTCAATCCAAGCCAGGAAACCCTCCAGTATAGCCCTGGAGTCTGGCACTGTGGACGAGTAAGGCTATGGGTGGATCTTGACAACATACCCTAAGAATGATTCTGAAATGTTCCACCTCTAACTCTGACCTGATATCCACGGTATTAGCACCAGTAGAGAAATGTTAAGAAGTAATTGCCTTAGAAAGTGGAATAAAACTCCATAGGAAAACTACATGAGGTTGACTTACTATCAAATGCAAACGAATAGCAGGTCTAAGGATCTTTTACCCCTAACTGTGATCCTCAGGAATTGTCCTACCAGATCCCATTCAAAATAATGGGTCTTCTCTTTTCTCTCTTATTCATTGATATCCCTTCACATTGCTTTAAGGTTAAGTTGTGAGGGCAGGAGAAACAGAGTCTTGGTTCAGCTATAGACTCTTTTCAAAGAGAAACACCTACCCCTCTCTTTACTGGGGGCTGTTTATGGGATGTCTTTACTATCAGGCAATCTGAGAACCCTGCTGTTAGGATAACATTGCTGTGCAGGAAGGATCTTTCTTCTTCCCTGAGTCTTTTTTCTTGAATCCAAAGATCTTTACAATTGACTCATTTTTTTTTTCTCCTGCCTCTGCCCAGTCCTGTTAGCTATTCTGGGAAAAACAGCAAATGAGTTTAACATTTGCAGCCGGTGGCTAGAGGCCCCAAGACCAGGACAGTTAATATGATATGGTTAGCTTTGTTTCAAATTAAAATTGGAACCAGTAATGTCTTAATTCTCTTGTCTAGGCAATTGTCACGGCTGTAAATTACCATCATAATAGCCATCGAATGGCTTATAATGACCTTACCAAAACATTATTTGCCAATCCTATAAACTTTCTGAACATGCTGTTTAGTTTATCCTAATTAATCTATTAAGAGAGGACATATACATCCTGCTTCCTCTCTCCAAAGTGACATTTATGGATTCAATTCCTTTCTCATCATTAATGCTTCTCTGTAAACTCACTACTGATCTAATTCTGTCTGTCTGCAACAAATTTAATTAGAAATATCATTATCTAAATACGTTGTTCTTTCTGTGCTTGAGACAGTGCCTATTGCCTCTGTAGACTCTTGGTGCTGTTCCTTTTGGGTGGTTAATAGCAGTTTACAAATATTTTGTTTGGGATAAGGTAGTTTATTGCATAGGCTACTAATAATCGTGTGTAAAACTGAGTTTCAATTAACTCTTCAAACAGGAACTTGAAAGTGTTCAAATTCTCAGGAGATAGGCCTCTGTACCTAAAGGCTTGTCTGCGTAGTATGTAAGCATGGCCTTTAAACCAAACTGAGTAAGAAACCAATTCACCTTATAATGCGTGTGTCTGCTGATTATATAGTTATAAGCTCAGCTAATATCTAAACTGCCTATGCCATGCTTCTGTGTGTGTGTGTGTGTGTGTGTGTGTGTGTGTAGGGCAAGTGCAGTTAGTTAAGGCAGTAGAGAGGGAGAACAGATGCCAAAAGTCATCAAGAAAATGTCTGAAACCTTTGTTGTAGGACTCTGGTTTCTCTAGTTATCTGCCAGGAGTGTTCTTGTCCTTTCTGCCTGAGAAACTCAGAACCATCTTTTGTGTTGCCACCATTCATTTTTACCATTACAGATTTCTTTTCATTTGATGACTATTATATGTCTACTTGTCTGTTTCTGCCACTAAAATGTGATCTCAAGTATAGGGACATCATCACTGCTAGTGGGTAAGGAGCTGGGATTGAATTCCATTTTCATTACTCTCTACATTTTATTTATTTTTTTAAATAAATTTTTATTTATTTATGATAGTCACACAGAGAGAGAGAGAGAGAGAGGCAGAGACACAGGCAGAGGAAGAAGCAGGCTCCATGCACCGGGAGCCCGACGTGGGATTCGATTCCGGGTCTCCAGGATCGCGCCCTGGGCCAAAGGCAGGCGCCAAACCGCTGCGCCACCCAGGGATCCTTACATTTTATTTTCTTTATCTGAAAATTGGGGGTAAAAAGAGTATTTGCTTCATAGAATTTTGTATAGGTTAATTAATCTTAGCCATCATCATCATATTCATGTCCTTATTGCCATTGTAAAACACACAATTTTTTTTTCTGTAAACAAATTAATATTTTATCAAACAACCTTTTGGTTCCTCCCAGTATTTTTTAACTTGAGATATAATGTGCATACCATAAAATTTACCCTTTCAAAAGTCTGTAATTCAGGAGCATTTATTATATTCATGAAGCCATGTGAACATCCTAATTCCAGAAAATTTTCATCATTGCAAAAAGAAATGCTTTCTCTGTGAGCAGTCATCCTTTATTCTCCTGCTTATTCCCTTAGCCCTGACAAAACAGAAATCTGCTTTCTGTCTGGATTTGCCTGCAAAAGACATTACATATAAATGAAATCATGGAATATGTGGTCTTTTTATGTCTGAGTCTTTCACTTAGCATAATGTTTTTAAGGTTCATCCATGTTGCTAACATGTGTTAGCGTGTATATATTTCATTCCTTTTTTATGGTTGAATAGTATTCCATCATATGCATATACACTACATTTATGGCCTAATACTACATATATGACCTAATATGTGATCTATCCTGCAGAAAGTTCTTTGTGCACCTGAGAAAATTTTTTATTTTGATGTTTTTAAAAGGACTGTTCTATGAATGCCTGTTGGGTCTAGCTGTTTTATAGTGTTATTCAAGTCTTTTATTTACTTTTTGCTTTATTGCCAATTTGTTCCATTATTGAAATCAGCAACTATCATTGCTGAATTGTCTATTTCTCCCTTAAATTCTGTCAGGTTTTGCTTCATGTATTTTCAGGATCTGTTGTTAGGTACATATGTACCTATAATTTTTATGTCTTCTTGATGGGACAATTTTATTCTTATAAAATGTCCTTTGGGGATCCCTGGGTGGCACAGTGGTTTGGCGCCTGCCTTTGGCCCAGGGCGTGATCCTGGAGACCCAGGATCGAATCCCATGTCGGGCTCCTGGAGCATGGAGCCTGCTTCTCCCTCTGCCTATGTCTCTGCCTCTCTCTCTGTGTGACTATCATAAATAAATAAAAATTAAAAAAAAATAAAATGTCCTTTGTCTCTAATAACAATTTTTGTCTTAAAGTGTATTTTGTCTGATAGAAATATAGTCACTTTAGCTGTCTTTTTGTAAGTTCACATGGTAAATCTTTTTCAATCTTTTAATATTTAAACTATGTGTGACTTAAATTGAAGATGTATTTCTAGTACATTATATAATTGAGTCATATTTGCTTATTCTGTCAATCTCTGCCTTAGATTGTTTATTCTATTCACATTTAATATAATTACTGATAAGGTAGATTTTACATCTGCCATTTTTCTACTTGTATTATATGCCATTTTTCTCTTTATTTTGCCATTACTGTCTTCTTTTGTGTTAAATAAATCTTTTCTAGTTTATCATTTTAATTCCTCTATTGCTTTTTACTCAATTTTAAAGTTATTTTCTTAATATTTACTCCAGGGATTACAATGAATATCTTATCTTCAAGATCTAGCTTGGGTAATACCAACTCAATGTCAATATCATAAAAACTTTACTGCTATGCAACTCCATTCCCTCTTCCCTTCTTTGTGCTCTTGTACATTATAAGTACAAATATTTGTATGTTATAAGTCTATCAATACAGTTTTATAATTGTTGGTTTATGCAGTTATCTTTCAAATAGGAGAAAAGTTACAAACCAAAAGGACCTTTATTTTATCTTTTGTATTTACCTGTATGGTTGCCTTTACTGGTACTTTTAATATTTCTACACATGGATTCTATTTGTTGTCTAGTTTCCTTTCATTTTAGTCTGGAAGGCTCCTGTTAGTATTTCTTTCTTTCTTTTTTAAGAGAAATAACAATTATAATGAAAATAGGTAGCCTTAACTGAGCACTAATCCTGTGCCAGAGATTGTACTTTATCTCATTTAATTCTTTAAAACAAAAATAAAATGGAACAATTTGTTAAGTACTTCTGGTTAGCCTTCTGGCACATAAGAAGAAACTATGGCTTGAAGAGGTAAAGTAATTTGCCAAGATTACACAGATAGTAAATGAAAAAACTGGAGCATTAACTTGGATCTTTGTAGTTGACCATATTCTTGTTCTTAACCACAATACTATATTGTTTTCTTTTTGCTCTTCTTTATTTTATTTATTTTTTTATTTTTTGAGGGGGGAGCAGAGAGAGAGAGAGAGAGAAGGTATGAGTAGGGGGTGGGAAGGAGGGGCAGAGAGAGAAAGAGAGAATCCTAAGCAGACTCCACACCAGTGCAGAGCTGGATGCAGGGCTTGATCTCAAGACTGTGATATCATGACCAGAGCCCAAATCAAGAGTTAGATGCTGAACTGACTAAGCCACCCAGATGCCCCTCTTTGCTTCCCTTTATTCTTCCTCTTCATGTCTCTCTGTTACAGTTCTGATGTCTGCTAGTCTAAAGCTACATGCCAGTTCATCCATAACATGTGTTTCTGTCCTTCAGTTGGGAAACAATCTTTCCTCTCTTTAATCTCTTACTGAATACAGCACAATGCCTAGTACATCATGATAAATGATCAATATATGTTTTAAATAAAGGAGATGGATGAATAAAATTTGGATCCTAGGTATCTTGTTCTTTTAGTTCATCATTGATATAAAGAGAAAACTCAAAACTGCACAATATTTTTCAGATTACAGGCACTTAAGCATTTGTTAAATTGAATGAATTGGTGAAAATTCAGTGGATCAGCTTACTGGGTGTCTGTTTCTCTTTATACTTCCCTTAGGAAACCACAGCTATATGTGCAAGAGCAGGCTATGTAAGCTTCTACCAAATATATGTGGAATGTCCATTACTTTCTGTGTTAACCTATGCAGGCTAGCAGGCCTAGAGGTCTATTTTTTTGTGGTTAACAAAGAAAAGGCCTCAGTCTTAAATACTTGCAGGGGAATTTGGAATTTCTAGCTATGCAACCTACTATAACTGCGGCTTTCCTTCCACAGAGGAGTTATTTTATGGGCTGTCAGTATGAAAACAAATCTGTTTCAATGATGTGTCTATTTTGCTTGTCCCCAATGAATGTGGTATTTAAGAAGAGCAAGAACAGGGCACTAAGCTGGAAAAGAGAGAAGTTAAGACAAGATAACTGGGAAGGATGGAGACTAGGCTAAATCAGATGCCTGAGCTCCCAACCCAGGGATGCTGTTGCTGATGCTGTTGGTCTGAGTCAGCAACAAAAATCAATAACTCAGATCTGGCCAGACTCGGGCACCCCAGAAATTTTATTCAATTCGGTAATTCTAGGATTCTATTGAATAAAAAAGCTGTTCAAAATATTTAGATTTAAGTCATGATATAGATACTTGAGTTCCTTAAACAGGAGTATATAAACTTTTCCCAGTGCCTGTGTGTTCCTTAAGAAAATGATTAATTTTGTAATTCTGTTTTGATTATAGTCTAAAAAAGGTGATATAAGCATGCTCCAGATTACCTGGGGCTCCTAATGGACTTCAGTTATACAGTTTTATTACTCATATTTGGGGTTGGATTGATCATCTGATTAGCATGAGGACTGCAACTTATTTATTCCTAGGGTAATGGGGAAAGACTGGAATTGTCCTCTACATGTAGCTCAGGCATGTGCCTATACATGCTTCTTGTGTGTACTGCATGCATGACTCCAGTGTGTTCCTGTGTGCTCTCTATGCACATTCCATGTACAAGCCAGGTATGTGCCTATATATGCCCTGTATGTATAACTCAGATGTGTTCCATACCAGTGGAGATTTATAGAAGTTAGAACAGAGAAAAATGTTGGGAAAATTGTGTATATAGATATATCAAACTTTAAATGTGCATGTGTATTATCAAATTCACATTGAGATAGTTATTTAGTTTTAGCAAACAACAGAGTCTGTCACATTAATGTTACAGTTTTTCATACTTTTTTGTAGTTTTGTTTGCTGTTAATTTATAAACTAATTTTTAGTTTTATAATGGTAAACAAGTCAGATAAAGCAGACAGATTATACTGAGTTTTATATACTAATATTGTTATACACGTCATCTGTCAACATTTGTAATTGAGAGGATCTTTTCCTTTAAAGGAGATCTTTACATTACTCAGTTGGCAAAACACTATACCATTCTATTCTGAAGTGCATGTACATCCTAATCTGAGCTATTTTAGAGAAAATAATGGTTATGTTACCCAGATAAATATTAAAGTTTAATAGCAATCTTTCATTTACTATGCAATAGCTGCAATCTCTGTTTTGTAAATTGTCAGTTTTACTTATTGATATATTTACATATTTTCTTTTACCTAGTAAAAATTATACCACATTAATACCAGCAAATTTTTGAGGCTCCATTCAAGGTAATAGGTCCAGGCTAAGAACATCTTCTAGAGTGGGTCAACAATTTTTTTTTAAAAATCTTTCCCTCATTGAATAAATATGGCATGTAAATTGAGTGAAGAAGCCCTGTAAAAAGCCTTTTCTCCTTTTTGATGTGAAGGAGTTAAAATACTAACTTCACAATTTATACTCCCTTCTACCTATACTGTCTCATGTTGCCATAGAACTGTATCATTTCCACTCAACAGAAAACAAATGTGTGCGACGAGGGGTTGAATGATTTGTCTTTATCAGAAACCTGGGGCTTTCACTCTGAATATGAATGTTTGGGCTTCAACTTTGGGCTCCTTTTGCTATATCATGTGATTTGTCTAAATAAGATTTAAACTAATTTTGGCATACAAATTGGATTTTTTTTTTTTTTTTACAAATTGGATTTTTAAGGGAAGGTGTAGTATTAATTCATATGGATATCTTTATAAGTTTCTTATTCTGCATCTGTTATGGTTTATTATTGCTACATATATATTTCTATTGAGGTATAATTGACATACAACATTGTTAGTTTTAAGTGCACAACAGAAATACTTGAGATATATATTTATATATATATAACTCTATATAAACTATATTTATATATAATATATATGAGATATATAACTCTTAAGAATTTTGCAGAGAGAAATATATATATATATATAGTGGAACAATCACCACAATATGTCCAGTTCACATCATTATTCTCATGATTGTTATTATATATTAAATAAATAATATATCATATATAATATGGTATATATGTAATTATATATACTATATATATATGCTATACACATATACATATACATATATAACCAAAAAGGATTTAGATAAAACAGTATTGTATGGTAGCTCCTTTAACTCAGATTAAAATACAAAAGGTAAGTAACAGAGGCAGAAG
Organism: Canis aureus; assembly: GCF_053574225.1. Classification (NCBI taxonomy): domain Eukaryota; kingdom Metazoa; phylum Chordata; class Mammalia; order Carnivora; family Canidae; genus Canis; species Canis aureus. Next base: position 9,659,299 of record NC_135627.1, read on the forward strand.
ATAGGAGAAAAGAAGTGCTTTAAAAGGTCTCTGCTGTAAAAGTTAAGAATATCACAGTTGAACGCAATGGAACTCTTAAGAATTTTGCAGAGAGAAACTTTTCTTTCCCTAACTTCTCAGAAATTTATTAGCAGTGAAATGACTTTAGAAAGCATCTAGGAAGACTGTAGCCTAGGTATATACTAAAGCTTTAGTTCTACTGCGTAACTATTTAATCAAAATAAGTCTGGAAAATGGAAATGAAAAATGCCACATTATGTGGCATGTATTTTGGAGAGAAGTCCAGGAAACTTCTTCTCCTAGGAGCAGCTCCCGTTTCAAGAATTTATGTTGCCACCTGGGGTACCTGGGTGACTCAGTCAGTTGAACACCCTACTGTTGAAAATTTGAAAAAATATGAAGAATCAGGAAATATGTGTTCATAATTCTAGCAATATTAATTTCTTGTGTATTTTTCTCAATGCATTTTTAGCTTATGTGAGAACATATGCTTTCTTTACTTGACATTTTTAATGTTATTAAATTTCCTCATGTTATTGAAAAGCCTTTATTTTTAATGGCTACAAAGTATCCCAGCATATGGATATGTTCTGGCTTTTTAAAGCATCCAGTTAATATTGAACACTTGGGGGATTTCCAATTTTCTCTGTTGTGCCTCACTTCTGTATATAACTTTTTGTGAGCATTTTGGCATATCTCCTTATAACTACAGTATGATTGTTTCTTCTTTTTTTTAAAAGACTTTATTTATTTATTCATGAGAGGCACAGAGAGAGAGAGAGGGAGAGACACAGGCAGAGGGAGAAGCAGGCTCCCCACAGGAAGCCCGATGTGGGACTCGATCCCGGGACTTCAGGATCACGCCCTGGGCCGAAGGCAGGCGTTAACCCACTGAGCCACCCAGGGGTCCCCGTATGATTGTTTCTAAGAAGAATTAGTAAGTCAAAAGATACAAACATTCTAAATTATTTTGGTAAATATCACCAAATTACTTTTCAAACTCTTACATCAATTTGCATTTCTGACAGCAATGTCTGAATGCATCTATTTCCTTGTGCCCTCATCTGCTTTTTAATTCTTTGTTCATTTGATAGGTGAGCATTGCATCACACTGATTTAATATGCATTATTAAAAAAAGATAGATAATTTGTTTTGCTCATATTTTCCAGCCATTTATCTTTTTTGAAACCTGTCTAAATCACCTTCTTACCTTTCTATCATCATTTATCAGCGCTCAACCTCCAAAGAATGGAATAATTTCAATCACAGAGCTTTAGAGCCAAAGTGAGCATGTCCCCCACTCACCGTACACGTGTGTCCTCTGCTCATGGTACACGCAAGTGCAGATGGATGGATGTGTATCAGTCTACCTCCTGCCTACCTTTGTGCCCCCCCACAACTGTCACCTTTTCCTCCCTTCCATGCATCTCTTACTCTTTTGTTCTCTCCTCAATATAAAATTGTCGACGTCCTTATATTGTACTGGGATCGGTAGGCTTATGTGTATCTCTGGAAATAAAAGTCAATACTTTGCCTTTGTTCTGAGTTGTCTAATGTGCCATTATGCCCTTCCCTTGCACATTGTCACCATCTCAGGACGGTTCTACCATCTGTATGTGTGAGGTGCCTACACACATAGCAGGGGCTACTTTACTGAGGCGCCTTTGAGACAGAAAGTTAGTGAACAAGAGTTCTACAGAATTATTCAAAGAAGGCTGAAGTGTTCCATACATTTGCTTTATCTCCTTCAAAGGCATTCATGGTGGTTAAATTTTACTGAAGACCTTCTATGGTAGCCAGCTGGATGAGCTTCTGTGTCCTCATAGCTCACCATGAAGGACATGCTATGCTTCTTATTTTACATCTGAGCTCTGAAAACTGTGGCCCATCTGTTAGACTATTTTCCCACTGTCACACAGCTAATAAAGAGAGTGGATTTGAACCTAAGTTTGACTGACCCTGAAGTCCATGTATGGCCTCTCTGCTGTAGTTCTTGGGCTATCTGGCAATGGTGGAGATATTTCCGCTTGTGCCTCTTGTCTGGTAGAGTGGCACACAGACCAATTCATGTGGGGTAGAGTCAGGTGTGGTGAGGTGTGAGGGAGGCAAATGTTAAACACACATACTGGTCTAATAGCAAAAGACCAAGTTCACTGATGAGCTGGGGCGAGTCTGGCTTTCCTGTTCCTGGCACATGGTAGCCACTAAACAACTATTTGTTATTACTGAATAAAAGATGCTTTTCATTAAGCTACCATCTTCTCTCAAAAAAGAGCAGGGTTAACTAGTCTGTAGGGTAGTGACAATCTGGCAGTGCTAATCACTTTTCTTAATGACTCAGCCTGTCTTCAGCAAGCCATTTACACCCTCTTAGCTTCCAGTTCTTCCAAATGAGGGTATCAAGCTCAAAATGGTGTGATCCAGATGAATAAGTTTTGAACTCTTTGAACAGATGATTAATAAGCAAGAACAGCCATTTTATTTAACTTTACTGATTATCTCATTTGGAATTTCTGAATTCTGAAGAAATCCTTAGGAGAATGGATTCTGAACATATTTTAGGTAAATCTCATTTTTCAAGTTGAAAAGTTTTTATGATTTTTTCAATCTTGCACATTCTTATCAAACACTTGGCTTTTTATAAAGAGCTAGCCCACTACCAGTGCTACAACACCACCTGTAGATTGGAATGGTACCTTATCCATCTGTCTGGGATGAATGGGCTTGCATGGGTCTCTGGAAATAGAAGCCAGAACTTATCTTTTTTTTTTTTTTTTTTTCTTTGTTCAAGTTTGTTTAGTACCTCCTTCTGACTCTTTTTTTTTTTTTTTTTTTTTAAGATTTTATTTATTTATTCATGAGAGAGAGAGAGGCAGAGACACAGGCAGAGGGAGAAGCAGGCTCCACGCAGGGAGCCTGACCTGGGACTCGATCCCAGGTCTCCAGGATCACACCCTAGGCTGAAGGCAGCACTAAACCACTGGGCCACCCGGGCTACCCTCCTTCTGACTCTTGATTCGTATGTTTGCTGTACCAAGGACACCATGGTGGCACATCACAGACTGCCCAAATGGATTTTAAAAATGAATCAATATAATTCTAGTGAGTATATTTGTTATAATTTTGCTGAGAGCTACAATTATACAGCTCTTTACAATAAATCTTCTTCTCTAATCTGAACTTTAGTAAACTATACAGCAAGAAATACTGAGAAGTGAAAGATCTACATTTTAAGTACTTTCCTTTTAACCAAACTGAAACTTGTTAATGCTCAAAAGTAGGGATCAGCAAACTTTGTCTGTAAAGAGCCAGATGGAGAACATTTTAGGCTTTGTGAGCCAATGGGAAAAATTGAGGACATTAATTAGGTACTTACATAACAAAAGAGAAGACAGATTTCCACAAAATGTGATGAAATTCAAATAATAACAATAATAATGATAATTGAGTACACTGTTTTTGTAATAGAGGCCTATCGTATTAATTTTCTATCACAACCATAAAAAATTATCACGTACTTGGTGGCTTAAACTATCAAATTTATTATCTTACTGTTCCGGAGATCAGAGGCCCAACATGGATCTCAGTCAGCTAAAAGCAAGATGTTGATAGGGCCGCATTCCTCCTGGAAACCCTGCTATAGAGTCTCCTTCCTTGCCTTTTCCAGTTTAGAGGCTGCCTCTGTTATTAATTCATGGCTACCTTCTTCCATCTCCAAGGCTGGCAACACAGTATCTCTCTGATTCTGCTCTACCATCACATTTCTTCTTCTTATCATGCCTGGAAAGGTTCCCCACCTGTAAGGATCCATGTGATTATCTTGGGCCCACTTAGATAATCCAGCACAATCCTCCCATCCTAAAGTCCATGAGTTAGTTTTCTTGGGCTGCTCTAACAAAGTGCCAAAAATGGATGGCTTTAAACAACCAAAATTTGTTTGCCCAGTTGTTGAATCTCTGAGTCCAAAATCAAGATGTTAGCAGGCCATGGTCCCTCTGAGGGGTGTGGGGGGAAGGGATTCTCCCCTTCCTCTTCCTAGCTTCTGTCTATCAGTCCTTGGAGTTCCTTGGCTTGTAGCTATATCACTCCAATCTCTGCTCCTGTCATGACATGGGCTTCTGCCCTCCTGTGTCTTTGTCTCATCTGGCTTCTTATAAGGATATTAGTCATCTTGGATTAAGGGCTCACCCTAAAGGCCTCATCTTAACTTGATTACATGTGCAAAAACCCTATTTCCAAATAATGTCACATTCACAGGTAATGGGGATTAGGACTTCAATGTATCTTTTTGGGGACATGATTCAACTCCATAACAGTCCATAACCTTAATCAGGTCAAGTGGTTGTTAGGACTGTTATGGGGACCAGAAGCATGCTGGGTGGTGGAGGAGTCAGAGATTGGGCCATCATCTGCAGTTACAGGGTTAACACTGATTACTGGGTTAAACCGGGTATTTCTCCATGATATTCCCACTTCTTTACCACTTGCTGTAGGAAGCCCAGGAGAGAGTGAGTACTTCATGTTATAGACCCACTTCTATCTTATTTGATATGTAGTTACATTATTGCCATATACTGAATTCCATCCTGCAGGCTACCCTTGGGATTTCTTTCAGCTTTCATTCCTTCTTTCTTTTATTTTCCTGTCCTCCCATAACATGATTTTCTTAATATCTTTTCCTCATCACTGCTTACTGTTTCCACAATATCTAATCCCCAAGGGATACATGGCTCCATGATAAAAAAGTGAATTAGATAAAATTTTTGAATTTAAGTTATAATGGTAAATTTAATTTAAAATTAAAGTTAAAATAACAAATGGGTGATTATTCAGTAGTTATATTGGAAAGCTGGGGGATTTGAGTGAAATTGGTGACTTAAATCAATAGTTGATTATTAGTAGGCACTGGGGTCATGTTTTACACAATGGGAGGATTATGATTCAGTTTGCAGAATTTTGTTTTTGTAACCATCTGGGCCATAATAGTCTTTCTGAAATCCCCACTGGAAATTTCTTATCTTTCCACAATCTTTACTGTACTCTTTTGTCAAGCTACCGAAGCAGAGTAAGGGCACTGGGCTTTGGGCATTCTAGAAGTTTGGACTCCTGACAAGGGAAAGGGAATGGGTCAGTCAAGACATTAGTGAAACTGGGGAAGCTGCTCAAGGAGGTGTTGTCCCTATCTTTGTGCTGGAGGTGAGAGTGTGATGTTTGGAGATTGATGGTTTAGGATGTCCATGTGAGGTGCTATGTGTCCTGTATTCAGGGGAGGCATGGGGCATGAGCTGAGAGACAGAAGTGCCATGTGTTGGAAGTGATGGACCATGATCCTGGCTTGTATTATTTTAATTTATGCTTGCTCAGATATGACTTAAAGTTCATCTGTTTTCTTTAGCAATAGATTTAATGGAGTCTAGTAGTATCAGCTTTTATGTTGATTATGAAATGAAAGACACTTTTGTTATACAATGGGATTTTATTTTCTTTATAAATTCTTCAGTGTCACCCTTGCCTTGAATTGCTCTTGGTAATAAACTCTCCTTTGTACGAATGCAGGATTTCAGTGAGCCACAAGGTTTCTGAGAAATCATTCAAGCAGACTTTGGGATTTTTGCATTTTTTTTTTTTTCTGAAAATAACTTGCTGACAAAACAGTTTAGGATCGATTCAGTACACAGACATCAGCAGATGTGAAATTGGGAAGAAAAGGCAATGCAGAAAATGAATAGTATTTCCAAAAAGCAGTAGTCACTGTGACACATATTAATTTAAAAAGCTAATGGTTTTCCTTGAAAAAAAGAAAGGAGCATGGAGCATTATTCTTTGAGTAAAAAACAAGGAGCCTGCAGTCTGGAGAGTGTCACACACATCAGGAGTCAGTGGAAAGGACACCAGAACTGAAATCGCTGGACATGATTTGAATTTAGCTTGATTCTGATCAGACTGTGTGCAGCTGGCTGAGCAGTCTAGCTCTCTAGACTCAAGGACTCACTATCTTCTCTACATGATGAATGAAGAAAAAAATATCAGTTTTCCAGAAAGCTTGAATCTTTCAACTTAATTTGTTTTATCATGGAACTCTAAGCTCCAGAAGGACAGAGTTCCCAGTAGATCAGTCCCTTGCTAAGAAACCAATGGTTGTGCTTTGGATTTGAGGTAAGTAGATCCAAGCACTGGATCTTCACTTCACCATATAGTCATTCATCCATCAATTCAGGACTGTTGTTATGCAGCAGTAAATGCTTTGCTCACAGATGACTTTCCCTTTTTAAAAACTGACACAGAAACAGCACATGGTGAGCACTAAAAATGAGGGGACGATTAATAGATTAAGATTTGTGGAAGTAGGGCGCCTAGGTGGCTCAGTGGTTGAGTATCGCCTTTGGCTCAGGTCGTGATTCTGGGATCCTGGGATTGAGTTCCACATCAGGCTCCCTGCGGGAGCCTCTGCCTATGTCTCTGCCTCTCTCTGTGTCTCTTATGAATAAATAAATAAAATCTTAAAAATAAAAGATTTGTGGAAGTATTTAAAAAATTCATATCCATGATGCCTCAAATATGATACATTTTTTACTCCCTCCCAGTTTATGCTTGTTTTTGAGCTACAGGGTGCTTTGGATTAGGTGGATCCAAGTAGATAAAGTATTGTTCCATGCTGGTGTGCAGCTGATATGCCCCAGTTTAGCCATCCTAGTAATTCATGGCAGCAGCAGACCTGACTGGTTTCTGTGACTGTGTTGGAAAACATACTGAGGGTCACCTGTGCTTGGTAACTGACAACAAAGTCCAGTGATACTTCTGATGGTACTTGCTGAGTGGTACTTTCAGATTACCTGCTAGGTTACCCGGCTGTGCACCTGAGTTCAGAGCCTCTCTGATTTTGCTGTATGTTTGCAAGATGATCTCCAGGCAAAAAGTACAAGTGGTATTGATGGAGAAAATGTCTTACATGAACAAGAAAGGGCCTTTCAGACTGATGCTCTTTAGTTATAGGTACACACTTTGCAGAGAATTGTGACAGTGGGTAAGCTGGCAGGGTAGCAACCACATGCTGGCCTGAAAGGATGAATAGATTCAGGAAGACACGTGTCTGAAAGATTAAACAAAGTCATATTAGGAGGCTTTGGAACATTTTTCCAGAATGACTGACCAAAGTTTTCCAGTCGATTTTGATTCATGTGCCAGGGCACCCTAAAAAAATAGTAGTGAAGGCAGATCATTCCAAGCTAGACTAGGGAGAGGCTAGGTTATTTGAGTAGAACAGCTAGCTTTAAATCACTACTAAGAATTGATTTAATATTGACATTTTTTTTCTTCCTGAACTTTAATAAAGTATTTTATGATAATATCTTCAAAACATATAGGTTTAATTTTAAAAGGTAAATATAGTTATTTTTTTGCAGAATTTATTTTGAAATCCCTTAAAATAAGCAGTGCAGCAATGAAACAAATCTGAAAAATTTTAAAAAATATTTACTGAAGAATAATTGGAGGGCAAGCATGTTTAGTCATCAATACATGAGAGTATCTTGAGGTGCTTCTTCTTTTATTTTCTTGAGATGCTTCTTAAGAGGATAACAAATGTTATAAAAAATTGTCATTACAAAATATCTTACTGACTGGCAACATAAGTATTTTCCAACATGGATTTTTAAATTCAGTAACACATAATTATTTTCAGAATTAAAAAGAGAAACTTTCCTTTGCATACCTATTGCTGCTTGCAATGATTATATTCATTTTTTTGGTACAAATTAAATACTTTTCCACAAGATTAAAATGAGAAATAAAAGGCATTAAGACTTTCTATTTTTATTTTCTTTGCTTATTTGTATACTAAAAAAAGAATAGATTTTTTTTATCTCTCTCTGAAAAGATTTTCCAATTAAGGAAAAATGAAGTCAAAAGAAGAAACTTCCTTTTATATCCAGATGAAGAGTCTGATGTTAAAAGTAATGTTACCTTTTGTCATTTCTGAATAATTTTAGTGCTTTAAGCTCAACGGTTCATACTCTCTGCCATTACAAAGGCTTATCTTTAGTTTGTACTGTCTGAAAAATATAACCGATATGAATTTCACTGAAGGTTTCTTGTTTTGTTTTGTTTTGCTTTAAAACAAACAGTTGCTAAAGAATGCCTCGACTTACCTATAGTTTTATGAAAACAAAATTTACCTTATGTTCTTGGTCATTATAACGCCTTTTGTTGAACTACAACACCGAACTAATTATAGAATAAGTGCTTTTATGGTAGATGTGTTTAGAAATACCATATCTTGCTGCTTCTGCTGTATTTGTTTATAAATGGCTTTCTCTGTGAGTTAGACCAGGACAGCCATCTGCTTGGGTGTGGGGCAGAAGTAGTAACATTGCTCTAAAAGGGGAGGAGCATATAACAATGATGTGTATGTGTGTATATATATATGTGTATATATATATATATACATATATACATATATGTATATAAAACGCACACACACAATAGAATATAGTCATCAAATAATGGAATCTTGCCATTTGCAACGACGTGGATGGAACTAGAGGGTGTTATGTTAAGCAAAATAAGTAAGAAAAAGACAAATACCGTATGATGTCACTCATATGTGGAATTTAAGAAACAAAACATATGAAACATAGGGGAAAGGAAAGAAAAAAAATGAAAACAGAAAGGGAGGCAAACTCTAAGAGATGCTGGACTCTGAAACAAAGTGAGGGTTGCTGGAGGGGAATGGGGTGAGGGGATGGGGTAGTTGAGTGATGGGGATTAAGGAGGGCATGTGATGTCATGACCACTGGGTGTTATGTGTAACTTATGGATCACTAAATTCTGCCCCTGAAACTAAAAATGCACTATATGGTAACTAAATTGAATTTAAATTAAAATTTTTTTTAAAATAAAAGGGGAGGAGCAGGGGAGGAGGAATAGGGAGGGGAGGGAGAGGAGATGGAGGAGGGGGAGAACGATATAAACATGGTGACTTAGTCAATAATATTGTAGTGAATATTTAAAAATTGCTGGGAGTAAAAATGGAAAGTTCTTCTCAAAAGAAAAAAACTCTGTAGCTTCATATGGTAATGAATGGGGATTTGAGTTACTGTGATGATCATTTCACAGTGTATACAAATATTGAATCACTATGTTGTACACCTGAAACTAATGTGTTAAATGTTAATTAGACCTCAATTTAAAAAGAGACCGGGAAAAAGAAGAGCTGATATTTCCTATAATAGGCTTTTTTGTGTTCTCATCAAGATAACAGGCATGACAGCCAGGATCTATCAAAAAAAGAAAACTATAGTATAAATACCTTGACTTCCTCCTATAACCTACCAGGAGATAACTCTATCCTACAGGTTTACCAGATTCTCAGTGATCAAGGCTATGCCAAAGAAAGGATGGGAAGTCCTAGCTGCCTGCTGTGGTCTAACCCACTGTTCTAGGATGAATGGGAACAAGGGCACAGCCCACCCTATGACATTGTGTCAGCCACACACCCACATGAGCATTTATGTTCTGTAGCCATGTTGGTCTGTTGGCAGTCACTAGTCACACATGGCTATATTAATTAATTAGTTAATTACATTATTAATTTTGTTTTCCTGAGCAAATGGTCCATTATTATGGTATCAGATAAATAGGATAGTGAAGGAATGTCTCAAAACACCTAACTATTCACAGAATCCCTTGAATAATTCAATCTATGTATTTTTTCATTGTTTTAAATATCATCTATATCCTAATGACTAAAATTTGTACCTCCGTCCTATGTGACAATATAAATTTAAGTTAATTTTAAAAATTCAGTCTTGCTAGTCACTTTTCAAGTGATCAATAGCCACGTGTGGCAGGTGGATTCTGTGTTGGATGGTGCAGCTCTATCACATTTCCTTCATCAGAGGCTCTACTGGACTGCACTGGTCTAAAGCTTCCATGAGAAAGTTGAGTTCTTGAGATATCACCCAATTAAATTACTTTTGATTGAGGCTTCTAAGCAGGGCTAAATCAGTTAATAGGAAACATGAAAACTTTTTTTTTTTTAATTTGCACATCTTTTAGCAGCAGTGTGAATTTGCAAATTTGGTCATGTAAACCTAAAGAATGGGATGGTTTTTGGGTACCTGTGTGGCTCAGTTGGTTGAGCAACCGTCCCAGGTCATGATCTTGGGGTCCTGAGATTGAGCCCCGCATTGTGCTCTATGGTCAGTGAGGAGTCTGCTTGAGGATTCTCTCTCTCTCTCTCTCTTTCTCTCTCTCTCCCTATGCCCTTCCTCCTGCTTGCATGTACACTATCTCTCTAGAATAAATAAAATAAATTTTTTAAAAAAGAATGGGTTGATTTATTTTTCCTGGAGAGGGGCTCTCTCTAGAATAAATAAAATAAATCTTAAAAAGAAAAAAGAATGGGATGATTTCTTTTCTCTGCAGAGGGGCCTTTGTTATTCCTTTTGCTTTCTGAAATGTCTTACTGGGATGATGCTTAATGATGATTGCCTCTCATTTTATAACTTCCCATTTGGGGCTTATTATTTCATTTGCACTTGATTCAGTTAAGAAACATGCAAAACTTGGTCTGATGATCTGGTCTGCAACTTGTCCTCAGGGGCCTGAGTGACACTGGCATCAGAACCAAGGACAGGTGTCTCAGGGAGGTGGAGAGGGATGACAGGTGTTGGGTGGGACACTGGAGACAGCAGGAAGCAAGAGCTCTTGGACTGAGCACATCGGGAAAATGTGGTGAGACAAAACCATGGGCAAAATAGCTCCAGCAGCAAGTCTGTGCAGGACCCGAGCCTATGAGAGGAGACTTGCTAGCTTAAAGGCAGAGACCCCTTGGCATAATCTTCTTGTCTAAAGATTACACATTTTCCTTAAATCCAAAGAGAGGACCTAGGATGAAAGATCAGTAATCCAGTGTCGGAGGAGGGCATGAGTAGGCTGTGAGTGTGTATTTTTTCTTCTCTCTGCATTATTCCAGATACAATTGAGCCTGTGTACAATTCTGTTATTTTCTTAACTATAATGTGGTATCTTAAGCTAAAGATCAGTAGCTTGTACTTAGCTCAGGCCTGATCTTCAAGTGTGTGTTTGTTGACTGAAGCGGTTCAGAAGGGGAGTAGACATTTGTGCCAGGGGTTGTTCTCTCCTGGGAATCTCCACAATTTTTTTTCCTATGGAAGCTCTGAAGCCTATTCACTGGTTTGGTTGACCTCCCTTTGCCCATCCAGAAGCCTCCGTACCCTGACTCAGCTGTGGGTAGCAAGGGCCTGCCTTCAGCAAATTCATATCTTGTTGATGCTGTCAGCCACAGTCAGAAGTCAAGAGAGCACACCCTGAAATCCTCAAGTCCATGGGTAAAATAGCTCAAGACCCTCTATAAGAAATCCAACTATTACTGAGCTCTGTGCATTGGATTTGTATAAGGCTTTCTAAGAAAGTGTTTTCCAGTTTTTATGGATTATTTTGCCACATTAACAAAGGGTACCTGTGCTCTGAAACCCACTGTTTAGGCTCTGTAGTCTACATTGATGCAGCACCAAGTAAAGAATTAATGACTTTGATGCTGTATTTCCCCCATACTTTGGAGGACTTCTCACAAATGTGCTCATTGTTTCCAAAAATAATACTGAAAGCAGTTTCTGGCTCCCTTTTACTCAATTTTCTTTCTTTTTGTGTATGATAAAGAAGGCAGCTGCTTTTTTCCCCATGAAACTAAATATATCTTATTTTTCTTTTTTATTTTTTTTCTGTCTCTCATCTGGCCTATCTTAGTTCAGCAGTAGGGTAATAACTACTTATTATTCAGGTTGATTTTCAGTTATGAATGTTTCTGCTGCCAGATTAAGTACCCAGATTTTCAGAATATGTTTTCCACAAGTCCCTCTGGGTACAAAGTCCTTCATTAGCAGTGTTATTCTCGTAGGAGAGAACAATATTGATTATTAGAGCTGAAGCCTCTAATTCAACACTAAAGGCACAGTTCTACAAAAGGAAAAATAGTAGACTATGGAAATTTGGGTCATATTAAAAAAAAGAAAAAGGAAAAAGCCTTATCTCTGCTCACAGCATATCTAAACTGGTCAGAATTAGCAGAAATGTCAAAGGTAGGGACATATGAATGGCAATTCCTTAAGAATTTCGACAGAGGGAGAAGAGGACCGGCATAATCCTCATTGTAAGTGCTAATAGCTGAGTAAGAGGTCAATGCTATTTATATCTTAAATTATCTGGTCTGGTGCACTTGGAAATGTGGCATGTGTCGTTAAAATCAGAAGACCATTTATAGAATAAGGGACAGATAATTGCCCTTTTAAGATGATGTATATAGAAGAAGACCCTTAGCATTTGAAGAATTAAATTTGTGACTGCTGTGCATTTTGACTGTGACCTCACGATCTATGATCTTTTATCTGTTGAGACCTAAATTTGAACCTTGAGCACTTCCAGCCTGGCACATAGAAACAAGTGTCTTAGCTCTAAGTGACTACTATGTATCATCTACTCAATTGTGCTTGGCTGTTTTGCTACACTAGTTAGGTTAATGCTCCCCAGTGATTAAAAACCATATTTTCTTTTCCAGGGAGAAAAAAAAAAAGGCAAGTTTCAACTAGAAAGCTTATTCTTGGGTGTGAGGGATGGAAGCCAGCTCAGAAAGTTAAGGCATTTTTGAATATGAGTGTTCATCAGAGTTCTAGGAAACAGCTATCATAAATAGAAATTCTGCACCATTTACTGAGACCTCTGCACTGTACTGAGTGGAGGAGAAGAGGCCACACAAAGGAAGCTTAAGGTTCAACCCTGCTTTTTTGTAACTCTGATCATACCAGGCATGTCCTTTATGTTGTTTTGTTTCCTCAATGAGAACCTAAGGGAGAGGTGCAGAGATTATATGAAAAGTGCAGAAATTCATTGACTTACTGACTCATTCATTGAACAGTCGTTTCCTTGAGCAAGCACTTACTGTGTACAGATCCTCAGCTAGGTACTGACGATGCAGTGGTGAGCAAAATATCTCTGCTGGTAGGGTCTTAATATCTACTAGGGAGAGAGTTATTAATTACATAGATACACAACTTTAAAATTTCAAGTAGTTGTGAGAAACCTGAAGGGCGATTCCAGGGAGCTGTAAATGACATGGTGACAGGCCAGTCAACAAAGTCTTGGGTTAGGCACAGATATTAAAGAATGAGTGTAATTTGATGAGCTACCAGGTATTTGTCATCTTTGCCCCCCAACCCCATCCCATGTAATTTTTCTTCATTCTATAGGAATTGTTTACACTGGAGAAGCATGTATTTTTATTGTTTTAGAATTAGTAGCACTGGGGGATCCCTGGGTGGCGCAGCGGTTTGGCGCCTGCCTTTGGCCCAGGGCGCGATCCTGGAGACCCGGGATCGAATCCCACATCAGGCTCCCTACATGGAGCCTGCTTCTCCCTCTGCCTGTGTCTCTGCCTCTCTCTCTCTCTCTCTGTGACTATCGTGAATAAATAAAAAAAAAAAAATTAAAAAAAAAAAAGAATTAGTAGCACTATGCAGACATAAACTTTCAGCTTTATTGAAGAGCAGTGAGGGTGTTTGAGGGTAGGCTGTCAGTGATTTGCTTCATATTTTTACTCATGGTCTATGTAAAGAAACTGAATTTTTGGCTCAGGATTTTTGAAGATATAATTTTATTGAAAGGGATTCAATGGCTACATACAGTAAAAGGCCATGGAATAAAGACAAGAAATTTAAATTACAGATTTTTTGGGGCACATAGTAACCTGACTTTTATATTTATTTAATAACATTGATCCATCACCTAAGGGATTACAATTCTTGGCCTTTGTTTCTCTTACAAATTGATTCCTTTTTAATATGTCCAGCTTCTTCCAAGTCATATTTTGAAAAAAAAATCTGGTATTTCAGTTTCAATATTTTAATGAGGATTCTCTTATAGATTTTTCAAAGCTCAAGACTTTTTAGAACTAAAATCCCGTGGGTATATACTTGTTAGCTCAATGGGTTCAGCATATAATTTACTTCTCAAACTTCTATTTGCTAACTATTCATATAGAGAAATAGTGTAAAAATTAAGACAGGGAATTATTCATATAAAGACTTGGAAATTAGAAGTCCCAGACCCAATTTTTTTTTTTTAAGTTTAAAAGTAAACTATTAAATGTGTTCTTGGGTTGTCAGTAGTAATAGATTTGAAGAGTAGTCTGAGTATGCATGCCAAAATGCTGGTCATGAGTGGCTTCTTTCTAGTGAGTGTGAGAAAATCTTATGCTTTACTTGATGGAAAATTCTGGTCTGGACTTGCTTTAAATACATACAACCTGACGTGTCCATTGATTTGTTCTTTGTCAACCTCCTAGTGCTCAACTTCGGTCACAGCGTCTTTTGTAGCATCCTTTCCACAGAGTTCCCAGTATTCTCAGATTATATCCAATATACTGATTAATTAACATTGAACTCATGGCCAACAGCAACATAACTCATGCCTGCCTGGAGCTTATCCAGTGTTTTCTTCACAAGGCACATCACCACCTTCTTGGGCATAGGAACACCCAACAGCACTGCGGCATTATACCTGGGGGCCAGAAAAAGCACAGAAATGCACAAAGTATGCCACTAAATAGACCACAAAGGGGACATTTGTTTACCGTATGAGCTGGAACAAGAAAGCAGAACATTGCTTTGTTCAACTACCGCTGGAAAAGTACGTAGCTACTAAGCAATTTCATTTTTCTCCACTCTGCACCAGTCTATGAATGACCATGAAAGCATAGCAAGTATTGATTTGGTGGTTACAAATAAATTTTAGTGACTGGGTAAATTTGCAAACACAGGATCTTCAAATACTGAGAATCGACTGTATTGCTTGTTTTTTCTATCCTTACCATCACCACTCTGACCTGCATCCTTGTCACGAAATTCTGGGTTGCTGCAAAAACATTTCATTCTTCTCTCCCTCCAATCCTATCTCTTGTTTATTCTCCCTTTTTGCTACCACTTATCTTTTCAATTAGTTTTCTGTTGTCACTGTCCCTCCCAAATTTTAGATTTTTCAAATTAAATATTATCCTGGCATTCAAGGGCTCTCGGTTCTACATTTTTTCTCATTCTGTAGTTCACTTCTTCTAAACCAGTGCCATCCACCAGAACTTTTTCTGGTGGCAAAAATGTTCTGTATCTTCACTGCACTAGCTACCTTGGTCTGTTGAGCACTTGAACCATGCTGACATGACTGAGGAACTGCTAAGTGTTACAGCTAGTTGGACTCTGACACCAGGCAACATGTTTGGCACAGACATTAGCTGCCTATTAAGAATGGTCTGTTCATTCTGTCCCAGAGATGACTTACAAATTTCTTCGTTCTTGCCTTTGCCTATATAACTTCATCATCTCTCTGTTCCCCATCCTGGTCTTTATCACCAATCATCTTTATTTCTCCTTATTCACATTGCACCAAAAAGGAAACCAAACCATCCATGACCCATCCCATCCAGATGGAGGGGATTTGTATGCTTTTAAATTCCCAAAGACATTATTTTGTTTAATGTCATCTCTTCCTAACATGACTGCAAAGTCTCTAAGGGTGAAAAATGGTCAGCAGTAAATGTGGTGACTGATGTTCAAATAAATACCCAATAGATTTATATTAAATGATTGTCAGCAGTGCTTTGCAGTGCAAGAAAATAAAAATGTATGCTATTTGGGGTTTGTAGAAGTCAGTGTAGGCTAGGAACATAAACACCCTTAGATCTCAGCAGTGTACAAAGACAAAGATTTATTTCTTGCTCATGCCCTAATGTCATTGTGACTTGGCAATGACTCTATCACAGGGTCTTTGCTGATTGGTCAGCCTCTTAAAACCTGTGCCTGTAAGTGACACTCCACTGCTGGGTCAACAGAGAGGGAATGACCTTCCTGCTTGGAGATATCAGAACAGTTGGTAAAAAGTAACAATCTACAACAGAACTCAGATTTTTTAGTTAGGCTTTCACCATTTGCCCCCTATTTCTGGCATAGCTTCATTAATTCATCTCTCTACATCTCTCCCTACTCTTCTTTAAGCAGCCTCCAGAATGTTTTCCAGGTGTGCAAATATGATAATTTCATCACTCTGCACAAAAGTTTTGGAACATTTCCCATTTCATATATAAAAACCTTAAACTCCTAAGCATGGTACTTGTGACTTTTCATAATCCAGCCTCCCTTTGGTCATGTTTGCACTGTATACCCTATGGTTTTTTGCCTCTGAATCACCCGACTTTGGAACCAGTTAGATCACCTACTAGAATACTGATCCCTGATAACCATCCTGCAGAGACCTAGCCCAAAATGACCTCTAGAGAATTATTGCCAGCAGCTCTGCAGAGAGAATTGAACCGTCATTGGTGCTTCTGTAAGAGATACCTTTTGTTATAGTGTTTCTGAAATTATAGCATTTCTTTGTGTGTTTAGCTGTCCTTCCATTTACTCCAGTCTCTTAGCCATGTAGCCTTGACACTAATTTACTCATATTGTAAGCTTAGTGCCTAGTATGGTATCTATCACAGAAGATGCTTCATATATATTTCCTCTATGGAAAATGAACTAGCAAAAACGTCTCACCAGTAAAACATGACATATTACGCAAGATTATACAACTGGTGTATAATATCTCTTTGCAAGAGGATAATTTATAAAATTAAAGCAGAATTGGTATGATATCCATAAACTATCCAGCATGCTCTTATTTGTCACCACAGATATAATTTGTCTATGAAAGGTCATTAATGGAATTGGAAAGAAAGTTTTTAAAAGTATTTACATTTACTGGAAGCCTTGGTTATATGGTTGGCAACATGATGAGATTTTTTTTTAAAAGGGAAATCAAATGTTTCACGTATTCCAGGAAACTTTTATGAATCCCTCCATATGAAATATATGGATGTATGTTTATAGCATAGTTATTTATTTAGGGACATTTTCAAAGCAAGTATGTTTCTCTAAGAATTGGAAATATTATTCACATTATCCTTTATGTCTTTACCACTAACCTACATACAAATGAGAGGGACACTACTACCCACTGCTACTGACCAGAGGAAAGTTACATAGACTCATAACATCTTCCCAGAAAAAGTTTATTGAACTTAAAATAGAAAGATGCTGGGCACCTCCTCACACACAAGGCTGAGACACAAACACAATTCATGCAGGTGTACATTTTTTACAGCTTTCTACCCACAAGAGAAACCCAGAGAACCATAGCTATGGCTTCCCAGATAATTTCTTGTCTCTATAATTTCCATTTTTAGATTAAAGTTCACTCTCAATTAATACATAACAGAGTCCTGTGTTACATTGAGAAATGCCAGAAACTTTACCGGTTATTTTGGAATATTGGTGCATCTATCCAGTGATGCTTGCAGTATTACTAATATTATAAACTTGATAGACTCTTTTGGTTCAAGTCTTTGTGATACTTATAATGATGCAAAATGCTCATTTGTAGGACTAGATTATAGTGTCAATATCCTTGCATTTCCTATAAAAGAATTGATTTTTTAAAATGTAGTGTTCACTTATATTAATTACTTTGGAAATTTGCTCTATGGGCTTCATAATGCCAAAGACTAGAATAGCTGATGGCTGCTTTTGCCAAAAATCTGTTTTTCTAAAAGCTTTCTCTTCAATTGCTTTCCAGTAAATTTATTCCTGTGATCCATTCTTACAATTTATCACAAAACGCCTAAAATAGAAATCTTGTTCAGTCTCTGACCAAGGGATTCTATTTTTTGCTGAAACTTCAGTTGCCATTTAGAATAGCATTGTTTGAAAGCTATTAACTAGCTGTCACTTAACTCCAATTAAGAAACCTGCAACTGATTCTATTTCCTTCTCTTAATAGCTCTTAAACTGAGAGATAACATACTTAAAGGCGTGTATAACCAAGATGTTTTACATGTGTCAGACTTTTGTTTTGCCATTTAGTTTTTACATTTACATTAAGTTATAGAGGAGTATGAATCAGAAATACTCATAGAGGTGCGTCTTGAACCACTACAGCTTACCTTTGGGATGAAGGAAAAGTGCAAAATTAAGATTTGTCCTGATAAGAAAATTAAAGTCAATGTCCAGAATGAGCAATATTATTCATGCATTTATTCATTCTCCAAATATATATTTTTTTAGTATCTTCTAGGTGCACCCTGCTAGTAATACAGGAATTAATTATACAGTCCCAGCCATCAGAAAGTTTATGGCCTCACTGAGGAATTCTTAAATAATTTTCTATAATCCATATTCTTGTTCTTGGAATGATATGACTAATGGAAAGTTGGTTGCAAAATATTGATATTTACAACTAAAATATTATTAAATATAAAAGACTCCTGAAAAGTGTCCCCTTGTTTTCCTTCCTTTCTTTTAATTTGTGAAGACATGGTGATGTTGACCATATCACTGTAGCCTTTCTCCCTGGAAGAATGTATTTGCTGCCTTCCCAGCTTTTTAGCTAGATGGATACCAGGGATATAGTGGTGACAAGATGATCAGTGACACAAGTGGAAACTCTAACAACAGGCTCAACTTTCCCTCCAGAACGGTAATAATTCCTTATTGAGAGTGAGGAAAATCTTCCATAGAAAAACAGATGTGGAATTATGGCATCCACTCTTGCTTTCCTCCTTCTTTCCCCCTCCTTTTTATTTTTATTTTACTCATACATCCTTCAAAACATTTACTTAATGCCTCATAAGTTGTAGAAGACATTTTTGCATTAATTCTGCATTTGAATTTTGAAGAACAATTTCTCCTTTACATTCTGCTTTCCTCCATCTTTTCTTTCTCTCTCTCTCACGAATATCCTCCCTCTGTGTATTTTCCTCGTATTTTTTCTATGCTGATTGTAACTATTAATATTACTTTTAAATTTTTTTTTTAATTTTTTTTTTTTATTTATTTATGATAGTCACAGAGAGAGAGAGAGAGGCAGAGACACAGGCAGAGGGAGAAGCAGGCTCCATGCACCGGGAGCCCGACGTGGGATTCGATCCCGGGTCTCCAGGATCGCGCCCTGGGCCAAAGGCAGGCGCCAAACCGCTGCGCCACCCAGGGATACCTATTAATATTACTTTTAATGTCTTCCAAGCAGAACGCACATATGATCTGATGGGGTTTTGGACACTATCCAACTGCAGCACTGAAGCTTAGTTTTAAGTTTCTCTATTGTGTCAAAGTGCAACAACATACTTTGAGCTACAACTGGATCTAAAGGTTGGAAGAGGCTCTTTACTAGCCGTTTTACCACCTTTATAAACATTTTTTCCCCACCAAAATTTGTAAGTTCATATGCTTCAAATCACCTCCTTGCCATGCCCAGCAGTGAGCATTCAAGCTTCTTCTCCAAGCCCTGCACTCTCTAGAATTCTCCTTTCTCCTATTCTAGTGACTTTGAGATTGCTGATCTTGAGAGAACTGTTGTGTTTCTAATGAAAGAGAAGTACCTCCCCTCCCTTGATGGGATGTTTTCATATTCCCAAAGCCAGGTGAGAGGGACTCCTAGAGAAACTTTGTGGAGTGTAGGATATCTGCCAATAAGGGGAGACATCTCTTTCCCTAGTTGGACATCTGTTTGAGCAGAGACCAGTTCATGTATCTCTAGATCTCCCTTAGGTGGTGAGTGGTGGAAAGAAAGCTGAATGTGGAGGGAAATGGGCATAGAGAAGGTGCAGTATGGAGAAGTAGCCCTCTCCTGCTACATGTGTCATGGCGAGGATGCTGAGTCTCGGGGTGAGCTGGATGGTATGGACTGTAGCCAGGCTAGAACCATTTCACCATGAGAATATCTAGGGGACTGTCCCTAAAAGAAGAGACCATGGCATCAAGAAACAATGGGTGGACCCCACGTAGCAGAAACACAAGGGTGGGGAACACTGGGGAAGCACAATGTGCAAGGATTAATAAAGAAGGACCCCTGGGATCCCTGGGTGGTGCAGCGGTTTGGCGCCTGCCTTTGGCCCAGGGCGCGATCCTGGAGACCCGGGATCGAGTCCCACGTCGGGCTCCTGGTGCATGGAGCCTGCTTCTCCCTCTGCCTATGTCTCTGCCTCTCTCTCTCACTGTGTGCCTATCATAAATAAATAAAAATTAAAAAAGAAGGACCCCCAAATATGCCATTCCCCCTTTTCTTTTTGGAGGCCCAGTAGTGAAGCATAGAAAACTGAAGAGGAAGTATGCATGCCAAGGCAGAGTGTGCTGTGCAGGGAGAGGGAGCACTTTGAATCAAAAAGGACACTGAAGTTTTAAACTGACCTGGATGAAGTTTTAATAACCGAATATTCTGCTC
The DNA here is from genome assembly GCF_053574225.1 of Canis aureus. Taxonomy (NCBI): domain Eukaryota; kingdom Metazoa; phylum Chordata; class Mammalia; order Carnivora; family Canidae; genus Canis; species Canis aureus. The sequence goes on from NC_135627.1 coordinate 9,679,622, forward strand.
AGTAGGAGGAGGATTTGACATATCACATTTAGGAATATTAAATAGGAAAATACAAAACTCAAGGGTACACCTTACTGAGATGAGACACTTCAGTAAACTGGTGACAAATGCTAATTTTCTTGGTATCTGACAGAGAAAACTTTTATTTTTTTTTTTTTTTAATTTTTTTTTTTAAATTTTTATTTATTTATGATAGTCACAGAGAGAGAGAGAGAGAGAGAGAGAGAGGCAGAGGGAGAAGCAGGCTCCATGCACCGGGAGCCCGACGTGGGATTCGATCCCGGGTCTCCAGGATCGCGCCCTGGGCCAAAGGCAGGTGCCAAACCGCTGCGCCACCCAGGGATCCCGACAGAGAAAACTTTTAATTGTAAGGTTTCTTATGGTACAAATTCAAAAAAGGAAATGAATTCCTAATAGAAATTCAGTCAATACTGACTATATATTGCAGTTGGCACTTAATTAATCAAATGTGTATTAAATTCTACTGTGGGTCAGGTACTGTGCAGGGTGCTTGACATACAAAGATAAATAAAATAGGATCTTATAAAGTAATAAGCACATAATTATGCCACAGTTTGATGCGTGCTATAACAAAGAAGTGAACAATGAGCTATAGCTCTGATTTTATTATTCATATGACTTCTAAAGATCTAGAATTCCATTGTAGCTTGGTTTCCTGAAAACCCACTGAAGAATAATGGAGAAGATCTGTTATCTTCTTTTGGGAACTATTTAAACTATAATTAATAAGGAATTATGCCATCCATCTCTCAGGTCCATACTCTGAACTGATGTTAATTTCTTCCTGCTGCACATTCCCCATTTGAAGAAGACCTATTTCTCCTTTGAGGCTCACCTGAAGTGCCAGTCCGATGATCTTTTTCTTGATAGTGCCAGATTCAATTAATGCCTCATAATATTTTTTGTTCATAGCACTAATTATTAAATTTACCATATTCTATTATGGCTAGTTTTTTGCATATCATATGAAAACATGTGTGAACTTGAATTTTGTTAATAATGGGAAATAATACAATTTGGATTGGCATTAAATAATTTTATAGTAGTTTCCAAATCTATTAACTCTGACTTATAAAAGTTATAAATCAATTTGTAGATCCACAAATCCAATTTTGGTATCCCTAAAATGGAGTCACTGTTTGATTTCAAAGGTTTAGCTATATTTATATTTTTATTATTCTTCATGAACACCTACTTTTAGTAAGAGCTAAAAGCAAGGATGTGAAGTCAACAAATCCTATGTTTGACTATTACCTCTTTAAACATTAGTTTAGTTCCTTCAGAGCTAGAAAAGTAGAAGAACGATGCTTACCTCAAAAGATTTTTTGTGAGGACTGGATAAGGCAATGTTTATAAATTGCTTAATTCAGTGTTTGGACATAGTAAGAGATTAAGTATTACTTTTTATAACCCCTCTTAAGATTATATATGATTCCTCTTCTCTCTCATTCTATGAGATTTTATGGATTTCTAATGGAGGAAGAAGTAGGTTCATTGATGTGCTTGGTGTGCAAACTTGTATTAATGCCCCTTTCTCCCCATACTTCTGGTGCCCTCAGTGGAGAAGAAAACTGGAAGTCATTGCAGGATAAGAAATCCTAATCTGTATAGCAGTAAATTTGTTCCTTAAAAGAGTCCCAAATATTCATATCATTCTATTTTGAAAACGCCAGCTTCATTTAAACTTTAGCCTACATTTGGGGTTGAGCTGATGCTTAAAATCTTGCAGTATGTTTAGCTACTTAAGGCAGAATTTGTCTTCAAGAAAACGACAAAATGCTGTAGAAAATGAATTTACTCTTTCCAGAAATATATTGCTCACTAACATTCTTAAAGTGGAGATAGTTTACATTAGCATTTCACATACAGTACCTCATTTGATCCATATAAAAACTGTAAAATAGGCAGCACTAAGATTATTAACCACTCAATTGTAGATTAAAAAAGGGAACTTCAAAGAAGGATAGCTATTTGCCCAAGGGCATAGAAGAAGCAAATGGCAGATCTCTGGGGATCTAATCCAGACTTTAAGATCCCCAAATTAGGTTCCTTCTATTTCTACAATGTACTATTATTCTACATATCAATTACCATCTTCTTTATTTCAGTGAAAAATGCATGTGTCTATCAGGAGGTGTTACATATGAAATTCTAGTTCTTCTTCATTCTCCATCAACAGAGCAGTTCCCTATGATGTTCTTTCTCTCTCTTCCAGCCTCAAAATTTGAGAAAATGTCAGGTATGTTTAGAAAAGCTTTGTTTTATTTGAGATAATTCTGAATTCAGATAATCACTTCATTATAGAGGAGAACCTCAGGTTAATATAGCTGGGAGCAAGGAGAGCAGGGACCTCTTTGCTCACAGCAGCTCCACTGAAGCTAGGCACTGCCTGACATTAGTAAGGACCCAGGGCTGCCACAGTGTACGTGTGGGAGGGAGAGAAGTCATATAGAAAGTCAAAAAGTGGTTTCCCAAGCAGCCAAAAACAGACCTCTTGAACAACCCCCTCATATCTTTTAAAATTAAATGTTCAGCAGAACTTGAAACATTAGTAGATTAACATGTCAATACATTTTCCACATCACTGCACAAAGCTAAGCTCTAAGAATAAAATGCACTGTTTAGGTATTTTTTAACAGATTAAAAAAATTATAGGTGAAAGCAGAACATGGCATAACTCTAAAAAGATCTTTCTATTTTGGAATTGAGGTTTTTAGCTATTCATGCATGAGACCCAGATCTGAGCTCGAAAAAATCCTCTGACACCAATGTTACAGGCTGATTTGAGTCCCCAGTTAAGTTCATATATTCAAGCCCTAACCCCTAGTACCTCAGAATGTGACTGCGTTGGACAGAGAATTTTTAAAGAGGTCATTAAGTTAAAATGAGGTCATTGGCATCAACCCTAACCCAATATGATTGGTATCCTTATAAGAAGAGAAGATTAAGATACAGATGCACACACAGAGGGAAGGTGATGTGAAGACATAGGAAGAAAATGGCTGTTTACAAGCCAGTGAGGGAGGTCTCAGAAGAAACCAAACCTGCTGACACCTTGTTCTTGGACTTCCAGCCTCAGGAACTGTGAGAAATAAATTTCTGTTCTTTAAGCCCCCTAGTTGTGGTACTTTGTTATGGCAGCCCCAGCAAACAAAGACAACTAGTGACCAGAAGCCTTGGTCGTGGTGTCTGCAAGTTTTTTTAGGTCTTAAATTTCCAGTGACATGATGACGAAAGGTTGTTGGTAGTTAACACTCATCTAGCTTTGGTGAAGAAAACCACTATTTTTATATTCAAAGGTAGAAAACAAGAATTTCTACCCATTTTCAAGGGTAGGAAACCAATCTGTGTCCCTCAATGTACAGTACGATAGAATATCATACCTATCAGCACGTTTATGCTTTATGTCGGGCAGTGTGAAAACATAGCCTCTGGCTTGGGAATCAGGATTTGCTTAAATATAAATACTGTGTGAACCTGAACTCCTAGATGTTTTCTCCTTAGAGTAAAATGGGCTAATAATGTATTGTAAGGTTGTTGCGAGAAATAAGTGAGCTAATGACAATGAAAACTGCACCATGTCAATGATAAAGTTATATAAATGTAAATGTTATATAAGTATTATATAATAATGTGAGTCATTATTTCACATGGACCCTTTGCTTGACAGTGAAAGTAGAACTGAAGGCATCTGAAACTTAGCTTATCTTCGGCATATGATTTAATGGTAGTGTGGATGTTAGATACCCTCTTTTTTTTTTTTTTTTTTTAACTTTTTGGGAAAGGTTTAAGATGGTGGAAAGGTCCCAGAAAAGGGGAGAGAACATGGGGTTCATAACCTTGCTCTGGATGTGCTGGGCCCCCCAGCATCACATAATCCACATGGCCCACAGCTGCCATTTCTGTTTGGATTTAGAGATTACTCCATGAACTATATTGCTTCTTACAGTGGAAAAGAATACAAGAGTTTGGAAATCAGCATCCTGGTGACCTGTCTCTTGGTGCTCTAACAGAAAAACCACAAAAGGCAATAGAGTTTTTGAATAGTATTTATTTCTCTGCTCCTCCATATCGTAGGGGGAAATTTTTTAAAATAGTTCATCAAGAAACTTTTTTTAGGTGTAAAAGAGCTAAATAGGAAAAAAAATAAGATATAATCCTTACAAGTCTGTTACCTACTGCTAGTGTATCCTTTTTCTTTATATGTTCAACACAAAGTCCTTGCTTTGCTAAATTGCACAGTATAACTAGACAGTTTCTCAGCCTTGGCACCACTGCATTTGGGGCTGGACAATTGGTTGTGGGGGCTGCCCTCTGCTTTGCAGGGTGTTTAGCAGCACCCCTTGTCCACCTATTGAGTGCTAGAACACCTTCCCCTTCTTGCTGTGACAGCCAAAAATGTCTCCAGAAATCACTGAATGTCCCCTGGAGGGAAAAATTCACCCACAATTGAGAGCCATTGTCTCGATCAAGGGAGTGATGCTTTGAGAAGCCCCGGAGAAGAATTTGAGGAGATGAACAGAATAAGAAATACTCTGTATTTGCCCCTTGAGTCCTCCTCCCCATCCAGTGCTGTCTTTCTTCCCTAATGCCTTATTCCTCAACATGTCATGTTTAAGGGAGGCAAGTGTGATGGAGACAGATGGGGCAGGCGTGACCCCAGAGCATGGAAGGAAGACTGTAAGTGGCATTAGTGGGCACATGGAAAAGCCAGTGCACAAGCTAACTGCCCCAGAGAAATAATGGAGCAGTTTACATGATGTTGTTCATCTTTTACATTAAATAGCACATGTAGGACTTCTTCCAGGTAGGTATTATCTTTCTCATTTCATATCATAATATTTACTGCTGCTATTTGAAAAATAAACAAAAGACACTCTGGAAAGCATAGACTGTTAGGGCACCATAAGATGGCAGACCAGCTCACCAAAATCTCAATTTTTCTTAATGAGACCCATGAGGTTCAGTGATGCTAAGGGACTTGGCTTGGGGTCACCCACATGGTTGAGCCACGACCAGCACAAATTTCTCCATTCCACCATCTTTGGTCAGTGCTCTTTCTGCCATCTTGTACTGCTGAAGTTAGGCAGCTTCTTCCCTTCAATTCACAGTCTAAGATAATGGCAGACATACAACTCATGGAGACTGGTTCTTCTACAAGTGTATGAGTAAACGATGATTTTTGTCTCAGAGTTGATTTATAGACTTTTCAATAAAGAGACCTGTGCTTTTTACCACTAAGTAGAAGCTGTTGAACAGGGCCTATAATTCTCTGCCATTTCCAGTAAAGGAAAGGAGATGGTTTAAAGGAACATAACAGAATAGGGTTTTCTTTATTACTTCAATCCTTAATTTGATTTACAAGGCCTTCCTGGATCTGACCTGGTCTGCTTTTGCTGTCTTATTTCCATTTATCTACCTTGTCCTGCCTGGCCACTGTGTCTTTGTCCTTGTCATTCCCCTTTCCTTCCATCAATCAGATTGAAAGTCTCCTTTAAATTTTCAAATTTAATCTCCTTCCTGAGCATGCCCTGCCCACTGGACCCTGACATGATGTTGCACTTTGAGTTTGTGTGTTAATGTTTCCCAAAGTTTTCTCTGTGGAACCAGGTTGGAGATGCTCTGTGATGTAGTGTGTACGTTGGCCCAAGTGTGCACATCAGGGGCTACGGTCTCTCTCTTTCACAGGGTTCCATATGCAGTTGTATAATAAAGGCCTTAAGAAGTGTTGTGGTATAGAGATGTCTCTGACTCACTTTACCTTATTTTTTTCTCAAACCTATTTGCCATCTGTATTAGAGTTCTCCTGAGGAACAGAACCATTAGGATTTCTACCTATATCTACAAATATAAATATGTAGGTATATGATATATATATCTATTATAGATATATAGATATAGATTTATTATGGGAATTGGCCCATGTGATTATGGAGGCTGAGAAATCTCACCATATGCTGTCTGAAAGCCAGAGAACAAGGAAGGCTGGTGGTATAATTTAATCTGAGTCAGAAGGCCTGAGAACCAAGGGAGTGGATGGTGTGGATGGGGAGGGGAGTGATCCCTGGTTTACATCCTGGAGTCCAGAGGTTTGAGAACTAGGAACTTTGATGTCCAAAGGTAGGAGAAGAAGCAAGTCCCGACTCAAGAAGAGAGAAAGAATTCATTCTTCTGTTTTTTTGTTCTATTTGGGCCTTTAATGGATTTTGGATAATACCTTCTCACATTGGAGAGGGTGGATCTTCTTTATTCAATCTACTGATTTTAATGCTAATCTCTTCCAGAAACACCCTCACAGACACCCCCAGAAACAATGCTTTACGAGCTACGTGGGCATCTCTTACCCTGGTCCAGTTGACACATAAAATTAACTGTCATAACAGTTTTTAAAAATAGTCATATTTAGTAGTAGTCAAAGAAACTAGTGTTTCTTAGGATCTAGTATAGGAGACATCATTTTATATTAATAAATGTTTTTGGGCACCTGGGTGGCTCAGTCAGTTAAGTGTCTGCCTTCAGCTCAAGTCTGGATCCCAGGATCCTGGGATAGAGCACCACATCTTCCTCTCCCTCTGCCAGTCCCCCCTGCTTATGCTCTCTCTTTCTGTCAAATGAATAAATAAAATCTTTAGAAATATAAAAAAACAAATGTTTCAAACATCTATTTGTAAGTCAATTGTTTTTAATGACAAGTGGCCTTAGAATTTTTATTTTGACCAAATTATATTCTCAATAATGAGATAATACAGGAAAGGGACTTAACACACAACCTGACACATAGTTGGTACTCGATAAATGTGGAGTATTACTTGTAATAACTGCAATATATCTGTTTTCATGATCAACTTATCATATCTTAATGCATATATTACTGTGCGTGTGCACATACACACGTGCACATGTGTGTGACAATGCAGCACCAACTGCATGTTCAAGGTATGTGCTGGTTAGTGCTGCGAAGTTCATCACCATTTAGATCCAATTTAGAATCTAGTCCAGATAACCAATAAATATTTATTTGTTCAAAATATTATCATGAAAATGGAATGTAGGCCTACAGAGCAAATTGTGCCTTATGAGGCTTTTCTTCAAAACGCTATTCCTAACACACACTTGAGTCCCCACTCTATACGTTATTATGATTTTTTAAAATTTTTTTATAAAGAGCAATATTGACCCAAATTACAAGGAAATTAAAAACACATAGTAAGAAAGTATAATATAAAATCAGATTCAAAAATTCTTCTTGCTTATAATTACTAAGAGAACTCCTGTGATTTTATAATCATTTTTTTTTGCAAAAATAATTCTGATCATTCAAATTTTCAGTTGGAAGTTTTAAAATAACTTGTTTTCCCTTCTAAATTATATTGAATATTAACATAGGATTTTAGAAAGTAATTGAATAGAAGACAAATGAGCATTTTTATGTATGATAAAACTTACATTTCGATGCAAGCACCATTGACACATTATCCATTATAACCTTGGAGGCACTATGCTTGGCAAAACATTTTAATTCAGATTTATTAAATAAAGATTTTGCTAAAAATCACACACCTTCCAGGTCTGGGAGAATTCCTGAGTTTTGGGCATTTGCCAATTTTGAAGAGTAATTATTACTTATATTGTGTGTGAGCACAGCAATTCTCTAAAATCATGGTCTGGCATACAGAATAAACTAAAATCTGCATATTTTTTTCGCCTAAAATTCAACAAGAGAACCAGTTTTGACATGCACAGCCTCCCAATGGGGGCAAGCATGAGATCAAACAGAAAGGTAAATTAAATGACCTTTGACTGCCTTATTCTTTTCTGACTTTCTGGGACCCCTACCCTTCCAGGGAACTGGGCAGAGCAGGACCCTCAGCCCCAAAGACTCTGGGCTCTCATGCAGAACTATTTGCATTTTAAAAGTCTCAATGGGTACACCAATGATTAGTACAAAAGAGTGATATTTTTGATGATACTATTTTTGGCACATGTAGGAAATGTGGTTTTAAAAAGCCCTTTTGATTGATCATCTTTGAGCTCACTCCTCTGTTTTAATATTTAGCACATGATAACAAAGTGCCTGCTTATGTGTTTCTCTCTCCCTTTCTGTCACATAAACTCCTTGAAAGTAGACCAGACCCTACCTTATTCATCTTTGTGTCACACACCTGACCAGTGTCTGGCACATGGAAACGCTGAATAAGTGGATTGCAATCTAAACGTATACATCTGCATATTTATAAAGCCTGGCCTGCTTTCACAATAAGTCCATGAATCTTACCTAGTCAAACTCAGGGCAGAAGGAAATGTGACCTAGAGTTCAGAAAACTCAAAATGGAATCCTATCAGTTGCTTCCTGGCTCACTTTTGGTCAGTCACCTCTCTGATTCTCATTTTCTCCAACTGCTAGTAAAGAGTCTTGACTGGACATGAATACGATGCTTTTCAATAAATGTTTATCTAAATGTGATCTAAAATAATTCAGCAAAGTGCTTTATAGCCACTAAATTATAGCATAATTTATTCTTGGGGGTCACAATGGATGCTCTCTACTCATCACCCAGGTTTGGTCTATGAGCATCATTGTTAACTCTTTTGGTGTCAGAGTTTAAGCCACAAACCACTGGCAGAAGCTTAAATGGAAGGAAGGATTTGTAATTTAAGTTTCCCTCAGCACTTTGGACATGTTCTTTTCCTTCCTGGCGACCATTATTTTGTGTGATGGCCTTTCTTGTGTCCCGGACACATCCATTTTTTTCATTAGTGTTCTTCATGAATGAGTCGTATCATTAGGGCTGGTTTGAAAACATATTTTTAAATTCTTTTTCTTTGAAGCTCATGTTTTGTTTAGTTGTGGTTGAGCATAGGCAGTCATTTGGAGGATTTTTATTATTGTTGAAGCAGTGTGGTGTGGTTTGAAGAACTGGGGCCTGGAAGGTAAGAGTTTTAGCATTGAGTCCCGATGCTGTCACTATATTGCTGTACTCTTATCAATCTTTCACCTCATTGGGCCTCCATTTTTCCACTTATAAGGAACTTGGAAAAGTGTATTTTCTCACCTTGATCGTTTTTCCTCTGTAATCCTATCATAGAGGCTGTTTCAGAAGTATTCATTGAATGAACTGGGAAATTAATGAAACATTTCTGCATGTGGGTTCTCTAGCACATGTGAGAGACAAAGGGCCACCTTTTGGTGTTAGTTTGCAAATAGTGCTATCATGCCCTATTATGCTTATGTTAGAAATAATATGACTTGGATGCCCACCTCACAAAATGCCTTGTCAACCACCAAAATCAACACTTCCTTTCATTAGCTAGTTAATACTTCAAGGCCCTATCAAGAGCTACTAGAATCAATCTAAACTATCATGTACTGAATATAAATTACATGTGACACTGTAAAGACTAAAGTGAAACAGAACAAAACTCTTTTTTTCCCATTGACATTGATAGTCAACATGACATGACTTTGGATAAGCAACCGGGAAGTCTTTGATGACTCACAAAAACAAGACTTGCAGAATATAAAAGTTCCTGTGTAATTGAATTCAGTAATTTTCATGGCTTATCAGAGTGCTAGGTTGGACTTGTTCTTTAATGACACACCTGCTATTTTTCCCTGATGCACAATCTTTGGAGCCTGAGTAGAACATTACTGAAAAATAAATAGGAATGATTTTGCAAGGGTGCTTTCTGGTTTGTTTCATTAACAATAAATGGGTTTGGTATGTCTTGCACTCAAATAAAATAATGTTTATGTACTTCTCTAAATACTCTCCCTTTCTTTTGGCAGGATTTTCTGTTCTAAAAATGTATTAGGGCAACCAAGTACAATGGTTATTTTTATTAATGTACCAATGATTCCTGAAGAGGTTTTTGGGTCTAATGTAGTTCTGGGGAGAAGTTTATCACTTCTGCTGTTCAGAGAGTTATAACTGTCCATTGAAGGGAATGTCATATGTAGAACAGACATGGGTTGTATGACTTAACATGTTTTCAAAACAAAATAAAAAAAAACAACTAAAATTTGCTTACATATAAATAAGAAGTCTGGAGGTAGAGAAGTTCTGGAGTTGGTTAATTCAGCAGCAAAATGACATTCACTGGGATCTGTTTTTTCCATCTTTCTACTCTGCTACATGAGTGGATTGGCTTCTTCTTTCATGATTGCATATTGGCTGCAGCAGATCCTGATGTCACCTAACAATGTCCCAAACACCCTCTCTCTACAGTAGGACTTCTCACATAGCTTACTGGCCAAAAGTGTGTCTCAGGCCAATTCCTAAATCAGTCATTGCTTTACCTTAATTAGGATTCACATAGTAACACTAAAAAGGGCTGTCTCCTCTCAGTGGCACAATTCGTATCCCTATTCATAATACCTTGAAACAAGGTTGAGGTTCTGTTAGAATCGAAAAAAGGTAACAGTAGCTCTTGGCCATTAGGATCATCTGTTACACTAGTCAAAGAGCATAACAAAGTCCAGAAATGCTTATTTTGGAACTTTCATATAATATATTACTGAATTGCTTTGTAGTCATATTTTCATTTTACTTAAAAAGAAATAGGTGGATGATAAATGTTCATAGTTAAAATGGTTTAACTTCTTCTAATTTAGATAATAATTTTAGAATTCCTTTTCCATTTATGCTTGCATGATGTTTATTCAGATGAAAATTGTTTAAAGTACCTTTACCTTCGGTGTTGGTGACTTAAGGTTTGAGTTGCATAAGATCAAGAGTAGAGGACAGGAGCACCTGGGTGGCTGAGTCCATTAAGCATCTGCCTTGGGCTCAGATCATGGTCCCAGAGTCCTGGGATGGAGCCCCACATCAGGCTCCCTGCTCGGTAAGGAGTCTGCTTCTCTTTCTTCCTCTGCCCCCCAACCCAACTCATGTGCTTTTTCTCTTTCTCAAACAAACTAATAAGATCTTAAAAAGAGGAGAGGGCAAAGTGTGCTGGATTGGGGAATGCACTGAAGTTAGAGGGTGTTATTGGGACTTACTGATGAATACTGCACTTATGAATACATGTGGCTTAGCTAGGGTGGTTGGGTGGGCAGAGAATAATGGAAATAGAAATTGGTATCATTCCGTGGTGACACTTATAATTTCACCTAAAGGTTTTCAAATTGTGCTTCAAAAAATAATACAACTCAGAGGAGATGCTTCAGAGATCTTGCTAATATTGTATTTGAACTTATTTTGAAGTGCATCTTAAAGTGTATTTAAAACCATAACAAATACCGCACAGTAATATATCAAATTTTAGCATGGTGGAGACCATGAACTTGTGCTGCCAGTTAAATTATTTTGGTGAGCAAAGCAATTAATGAATGACTCCAGACATAACTGCATATAACTGATTTTCTTATACTGGTATTAATTACAAAATTTGTGATTCTACTGTGGCCTCACTCTTCTTAATTTAGACTTGCACTTATCATGTGTGTATAATGGTACAGTTGCTACTACAATTTATGTACACCCTGTTTAATCCAATGCCAGGCAAGCCTTAGGTACTCTGTGTCATAGCCCATGCACACATTATGAAATTACTATAATTTAGGTGGCTATGTGCATAGTTAAGGCTTGAGTACTGTACTTGTCTTTTGTATTTCTGATGATGTAGTAGTCTCCTGGGGCTTCTATAACAGAATACCATAGACTGGGAAACTTAACAAATTTATTTTCTCAGAGTTTTGGAGGCTGGAAGTCTGAGCTCAGAGTGCTTACATGATTGGGTTCTGGTGTTAGCCCTTTTACTGGTTTGTAGATGGCCGACTTCTTGATGTGTGCTCATATGGTGGGGTGGGGGGAGAGAGACAGGGAGGGAGAGAGAAAGGGAGAAAGCACAAGCAAGAGCTCTTTGGTGTCTCTTCTTCAAAGGTCAGTAATCTCATCACGACAGCCCAACCCTCCTGACTTCACCTAATCCTAATAACCTCCTGAAAGTCTTGAAATATCATCATATTGGAGGTTAGGGCTTCAACACAAAAATTTTGTGGAGATACAAACATTCACTCCATAGCAAATGGTAAAAAATTACTTTAGATGATAGATACTGTAATGATTCCATTTTTAGACAGAACATTTCCCAGTATTCTCCTAAGAGGTTCCTGAGTCAGTAAAATTGAAGAATTTTCCAATTACAAGGCAAACTGTTAGAAAACTATTACCACTTACAGCTACTTACTTGAATAATTCAGGTTTTTTTGTAACTCTCTACAACTAAGATACAATCCAGAAATAAACTGGAAGAATAGACAGAAGGAAGGCTACAGGTATTTCAAATTTTCTTGCAAATATGAATCCTGTTCTCATTTACATATTTTGTAAATAGCCATCATAAATATATATACACATAATAAATTTATATTAATAAAATGCCACTTTAATAATTTTATTTCCTGGACTTATATTTATGTTTCATTGAATAAACAGTGTATAACTATATACATATATATACACATACATATATACATATATACACATATATATAGTTTTTATATTTATATAGTTTGTATTTTATAGTATATATATGTGCATATATGTGCATATATATATATGGTGATCTAACCAAGTGTTTATTTATTTATTTAAGATTTTATTTATTTATTCATGAGAGATACAGAGAGAGGCAGAGACATAGACAGAGGCAGAAGCAGGCTCCCCACTGGAAACCTGATGTGGGACTTGATCCCAGGAACCCTGGATCACACCCTGAGCTGAAGGCAGATACTCAACCACTGAGCCACCCAGGTACCCCTAACCAAATGTTTTAGAAAGAAGATCATGGAGAATTATGGCACAATAGAACCTATCAGAAACTAAATTGTAACATATGATTATTCCTTAAACATAGGGTACACGATGCATAATATTTCGGTTTTAAGACTTGAGGGATTTCTCGTGATAATCTGGACCTCTTCTTTGTAGGAAACTAGTTTCTAATAAATATTGCTATCTTAGAGGAACTGGGTAATCGTATGGAATACATAAATTCAGATACTCCATGTTCAATAGCCAAGACAGGAAATACAAGAATCCTCCAGGCTAGATACTTAAGGCTCTGGAGGGAATCTTGCTGCCCCACTATGTTTGTGCTCTGTGTGTGTGTACATATATACACACACCTACTTATCTATAGCTTACTGGCATATATATGTCATATATATATATATATATAAAACACAGTATTATTAACATTATTATATATATTATGTATTATACACACACACACTCACACACACACACACACTGTGCCCTCCATAGAACAAAATATTTTAATTCATTTGGTGGAGGAAACTCTACCCTTGGGTTCAGATTTGGAGAAAAGCTGTTTCTGAAACATGCTACTTATTTACTGCTTCATGGATGCACATTAACGGGAGGGTAAGTGGGCATCTGTGTCATTACTGCTCTTTCCTGTGCATCTGTCTATGTTGGGGGGACAAATTGAGGTGGCATCTCAAGTTGGAATCAGGCGGAAAGTGACAAAATCCAGAGTACGAAAGGAAACAGCGCTGGAGGAGAGGAAAACATTTGAAGAAGGTATCAGATCTGTTGTGTGTGGAATGGGACCTTTAAAAAAATAATTTAGAATATGCTTTTTGAACAAGCTGAGGAATTTTAGGAAAAATCATTAAAAGTCCTTGTTTATAACATTTAAACTCTGTGTTTTAGACAAATTTCAATAAAACAAAGGTAACCTGTATTTAGATACATTCTTGAAATTAGTGATTTGAAATGTATCAGGGAGCAAATCAAGATGTAAAAGGCAAAGAAACTACACACCCATTACTTTGATCCGATTCACTACAACGCTTTGACTTTTATCACAGAAGTCATATCATCCTTCCATTCACCTCACTCCCCTTTCTCCGCCTGAAGGTGTCTTAGCAAACTTTGTTCTGTAGGCTCTCCTTTATTTCCAGCGGAATCATTGGCTACTAGAAAGGTCTTCTTCCTTGTAAAATACCCGAAAACACAAATCAAGAGAGACATCAAATCTAACCATAGTGATTAATACTTGTCAAATATCTAGGGTGACAAGATTAGGGAGCGTTTGCTTTTTTTTCTGGTGAAGTTAGGTTTCCTCTCTTTTTTTAAGGAGCAAAACAGCTGTTGAAGATGGAGGTATTCAGCAAGCATGACTCAAGCACATTATTGTGTGAAGACAGCAACCAGATCATACCCTATTTTTACCACAGTACCACATTAGCTAAGAAGAGATGCAATATATACCTGATATTTATAAGATTTAGAGTCAGTTTTGTGAACTGTATTATGCTTGATGATTTTGAGAATTACCTCAAAGGCTCACAGTGTGATTTAGACAGCTATGAAAACTTTTGTCAATTTGTGGCATTTTGCTATGTTGCTGTAGCAGTAATTTTATCTTAGTTTATGTTTTGATAACCATTTCACTTCAATAATTTTATGTAAGTCTAAATTTCTGTGAACCATTGGTATTTCTTATTCTCCTCGCATCTATTTTTTTTGAGAAAGAGAGAGAGAATAGAACAAAATGGTCTATGTTTAAATGTGCATATGTTTTGATTTTTCTTCTGAGATTTAAAGAAAACATGCAATATCTTTATATCTTAACTCAGTCACTGTTCCAAATATGGCATTTTGTCATTTTCAAAACCGGTTTCCCAGAAAGCAGCCTTATTTGTGCCCTCTAGTGGTGGATACATAAATTTATGCAGGAAGTTAGAGAAAGCTGACTTTTTTTTTTCTTTTCAGTGCATAATGAATCAGCATCCAAATAGCTAAATACTAATATTAACCCATACACATACTGAGAGAAAAATCTTATGTAATTGAACTTCATGTATTTTTAAAATGTATCAAAATTGTGTATTTAAAAAATAAGCCCACTACTTATCTGACTAGAGAAAGTTCTTGGGTCACAAAAGTCTATTTCCTAATGATTTTTATGGTCCATTTGTCCAGCAAAATGCTGTGATTCTTTGAAAAAAAAAAGTAAGCACACTTTTCACAAATGCCTTTTTATCTTTTTGGAATCCGCTATAGGAAAACTCTCTTAAATTGGTGCATTAATCCAGAAATCATTTCTTATTTTTGTATTGATGAGTATCGTTAGAGAACTCCATGATAAAAGAAACTGTCTTACTTAACATAACAAGAATTGACTCTGGTAGAAAATACCCAGATGGAAGTAGATCCTGGCCTCATGGCTTTAGTAGACTTATACTGGATTAATGCCAAGTTTGTTTTTCTCTTCCTGAAATGCCACTGCTTTCATTTGGGATGTCCATTTTCTTACGTGGCCAAAGTGGATTGGTCCATGAATGGACTCTATCGAAACCAAGACAAACCAACTAGGATCCTCCCCTGGAGTTTCTGAAACTAGAACTGAGTATGGGAACAAGTGCCTTGGATTTATTGCTAGAAATTAGTTACATTTGAAGTATGCCTGCCCACTGTATTCAGGAACTAATGTCTGGCATCTTTCCCTGTGTCCTACCGCTGGAGGGCTACCTCAGTTAATGAAATGCTGGAGGCATTGATGTACCCAGTCCTCTATTGGTGACCATTCCCAATGTTACCACTCTAGCCTTGGATGGCAAGCATCTGGCTTAATACTTTTTTCCATGTAAACATCTAAGGCTCTTCCTTAATTCCCACATTAAAACTAACAATGA
Source organism: Canis aureus (assembly GCF_053574225.1). Taxonomy (NCBI): domain Eukaryota; kingdom Metazoa; phylum Chordata; class Mammalia; order Carnivora; family Canidae; genus Canis; species Canis aureus. The sequence goes on from NC_135627.1 coordinate 9,695,310, forward strand.
GAAATTATGGAAGAGTCTCATGATAATAGGGACAGAAGGATCACCAAAGGAATAATGCACAGCTTTTGATGTGCCATGCTTCCTTTCTCAACTTGGGATAAGCTCCATGTGGCTTTCCACCATAAGAGGTTCCCAGTACTTCAGTGTCTGGCCAACCAGAAGTCCCAATCCTAGGGCCAGTACTTTTCTCCCTTGGTACCCTAGTCTAAGGTATGCCACCCTATCTGCTATGCCACCCTATCTTATCCCAGGCCTCACACCTTTCATTGATGGACAATGAGACCATCCATTGCTTTCAGACAAAGCCTCATCTCACCTGATGAATGTAACCTGAACTATGGCCCTACTAATACAAAGCACAATAGTACAACATCTGTACAATTGTCAAGGTTTGGTTCTCAGATCTGAAGGGTACTGATGTGCGATGACTATACAATTTATCCCCCAAATCAAGACATTTGAGAATAAAGTAAGGGATATTATTAGCTATGCCAGGACAGCAAACAAAAACTGGGGTATATGCATCAGCCTACAAATCTAGGGTGTTAGCTCAGAAAAGTGAGGTTGCACAAGCTTAAGACTGTTCCTTCCCAAGAACTCCTCCTCCAGTGTTAAAAAGTACTGGAGTCTAGTCTTTTTTTTTTTTTTTTAAGATTTTATTTATTTATTCATCAGAGACAGAGAGAGAGAGGCAGAGGGAGAAGCAGGCTCCATGCAGGGAGCCCAACTTGGGACTTGATCCCGGGTCTCCAGGATCCCACCCTGGGCCAAAGGCAGGCGCCAAACTGCTGAGCCACCCAGGCATCCCAACTAGAGTCTAGTCTTATCCAGGACATATCAAACATATGAACAAATACCTTGGTTTCATATTATTTTATTATTATGGAATAATCCAAAGTCTAGACACCTATATGTAGCCTCCAAATTTTCTTGCTCAAATAATTTTATTTATCCAGAATATGTTTCCAGAGGACAAAATTGCAGTTAATTTGTGAAGATAGAAAACACTATTTGGTTGTAAATCTTGGCTTTTAACCGTTCTCAATTATCTTGATTTGATTGTCAAGAGAGAGAGATGTCTGAGATGACTTGGCTTCAACACAAATACATAGAGACCATTGGAAAAACAGTTAAAATCACTTACTAAAAAGTGGCAGATAGATAGCAGGTACTGAAGGAGTGATTGTATGGTTATATAAACCACACAATGAAGCAAGGGCACCACATTAGCATCCAAAATTTACCAGAGTTTAGAAGTGACCTCATTGTTATTTCTAAAATATAATGGGAGAGTGGCCTAGTTTCAGATTCTTATCATTGTCATGAATTCTGTAAGTGTTCTTTGCATAGGTACAGTAGTTCCCCTTATCCGTGGTTTCATTTTCCGTGGTCTAGAAGCAGATGATCCTCCTTCTGTCCTATCACCTGAAAGTTAATAGTACCCTAACACCGTCACAATATCTACATTATTCACTTCACTTCATCTCATCACATAGGCATTTGAACATCTCACATCATTACAAGAAGATGGAGAGTACAGTACAATATATTCTGAGAGAGACATCATATTCACATAACTTTTGTTATGGTATATTGTTATAATTGTTCTATTTTATTATTAGTTATTTTTGTTACCTTCTTACTGTACCTACTTTACAAATGAAACGTTATAATTAATATGTGCCATAATATGGGACAAACAGTATATGCAGGGCTTGGGAGTAATTGCAATTTCAGGCATCCACACTGGGTTTTGGAATGCATCCTAGTGGATGAGGGGAGGCCTCTGTAACCTAATGTCCAAGTATTTATCCTTGCCTTATCAAAGACTCCTAGCTTGTCTGAAGCCAAGTATGGGAGACAAGAAGGAAATGTCGCTGGATCATTGTTTTATTTTATTCTCCCATAAACCAAAAATATATGAGACATGATAACAGTTATGGAGAAAAAAAGTTACTTTTTGGGTAGTTTTTATATGTGTGGGAGGGTTCAATAACTGGACATAGTAAATTTTCATATTCATATCAGTCATTCTTACTTTGTATTATTTCATGTGTTCAAGCCTGTGGATTCATTTTATAAATCTTGGCTTTTTTTTCTTAGAATTTATTTATTTAATCTGTGGGCTGCTTTATAGTTAGGCTTGCTGACTATGTTGATCCTAGGAAAACTAATTCTTCCAGCAGGACCATTCTTGTTGCTATAGTACTTTTTACAATCAAAGCTTTCTGAATAAAGGGGCCTATTTTCAAAGCAATGCCATGGGCATATTGGAACTGATTATTTTTTTGGATTTTTGTCATTGTTGTTATTAGTGGAGTGGGGGGAGGTGTATAAGCATAACAGTCATGAGCTTAAGCTTGAAATGAGATTACCTGAGTTCAGTCTTTAGTTCTGCCACATAATGACCATGGACATGCTACTTGAACTTTCTGTTTCTTAGTTTCCTCATTTATAAAACAGACACAATGAAGATAATGATAGAACCTGCTTCATAGGGTTGCTGTGAGAATTGTATGATATAAAAGACATATAATGGTTAGTGCAGTGTTTGGAGTTTCATAAAATGCTTGACAAATGTTAGTTGGTGGTGTTTGCATTCCAGATATGAGTGATATTTTTATTTTTTATGTTTTTTATTTTTTATATTTTTATTTTTGAGATATAAAATGATAGCTGTTGATATGGGAGTTGAATTTTAAAAAACTATCATTGGCTAGAGAGTTCTGAGTTATGATATATTTCACTTTTGGAGATCTTACTTTTGAGGAACACAGCTCTGCAATGCAAATGCATTGAGACATCATCATCATCATCATCTAAAATAAGAGAAAAGAATTACAACCAGACTTATTTAAAATTTCACTGAAATTGAGCTTCGAATCCCGCATGTAGAAAAATACTGTTTACAGGCAGTTTTCCAAATATCATAGACCCCATTATAGACCTGCCATCCAAAGTTCTAGTATCTTCCTCATTTTTATCTCTCTTTATGCTACTTATAATAAAAAACAACCAGTTAAAGGAGTTTTTAATGAGAATTCAGAATATAGCTTAAAGTTTTCTTGTAATTGCTTTCCTGCAAATGTGGTATGTGTCCATGTGAGACATGTAGAAACTAAATGCTGTTGAGCTTTTTAATGGTGCAGTGGACTTGGTTTTAGATGAGTGGCTTGATACCAGATATCAGTTGGGTCAGGTGGGAGCGAGGATTCTAAGATGAGACAATTGTCACTTATTTTTTTTAGCATGTATGCAAACAGTTTCTAGGAATTTTTTTTTCCTGTGCTTTGTTAGTTCAGAGAAACTTGGCCTAAGCATACATGAAGAGGTTTGAGCTGAAGGATTTAGCTATGTCCAGGAAACATTTGTGCCAGCAGAGGTAGGTATTTGTTTCATTTAATGTTAAAAATTCTCAATTTCAGCAACTTTGTAAAAGATAAGCTCAAATTCTTGATATTGAGTTACCGCATTTCAGATGCCATTTCCGTCATTACTAAGAACATTCATGACTTTATACTGCTGAGCTTCAGCACGGGCCTCCAGACAGCCACTACCACTGAGCCCAGCTTGTCACTGGAGAGGAGACCTCTTTGCCAGGTTACTCTGTGAGCTGGTTCTCACAATTCCTACTCTGAGGTGATTGTGATTATTAACTATGCTGTCTGCAAAGGCCTATGTCCTAAGACAGGCTAAATAATATTTGATGCCCATAATCACTTTAATTACTGAGTTTCCAAAGGGAGCATAGATTTGTGTCTTACAGAGATGCCCATCATAGGTATTGTTTTGTCTACTAGACTTGATTTTTGCCAAGTGGCACATGCATTCCTGTGCCATAGAACACATTCAAGGGAAGCTCACAGATCTGGTCAGATGATGCTCCTTGGGGTCTTCCTTCCTAAGCATGAGAAAGAGTAAGGAGGCATGGAAGCCAGGACTGCAACAATGCAGAGCTTGACTTCATGTTTATATAGCCTCCTGTCTAGCCTCCTGTCTCCTCTTTGGAATGCATCACGCTTGCTTTTTTTCTGATGAGATTTTAATCTTCCCCAGGCAAGGATGTGTCTTATTTGTGTTTGATATGCAATAGCTAGCCCAGTGCCTTGTTCAATCACACAGACAACGTGAGAGTTTTAATATAATTGATATTGCACCGGGAGAAAAAGGATGACAAAATAAACTGGTTTATTGTTCATTGCTTTTAGGTTTTTTTGGTTTTTATTTTTGTTTTGTTTTGTTTTGTTTTTTTTGATGCTTCAGACATTTGCTTAATTTATGCTTTTTCAGAAAGAAATCAAGGAAAGTGAAGTATGTCTGATTTCCCTTAATAGATAGTAAGGAATCCTGTAGACAGTCTATCCCCCGTGCACATGGCATGGGTATTAACCCTCCATGCACAAACCAGGGAACTCCCAACAAGGTATCCTCTGGCCAACACTGCTGGAGGCAAACAAAACTAAAAACATGCTTTCAGTGAAACCAAATGAAAGTTTTAACTAGTTAATCCTGCTTCCCATTCAAGTCAATTGTCAGTTAACAACTGATCAGAGAATATTGGGACTATTTTCATGAGATGTTGAATTCCGTGAATCATGATTGATAGATTAGAATGAATTTTTTTCTTTCCTTGGGAAATGCTGCCTTCTTTCTCAATTTCCATTTCTTGTGTTTCTTTTACTTTATATAGACCTCTATAGAGAAGTCTTTTAACACATGTATAGTCTTCTGTAGCAAATATGGATATGTAGATATATAGTGCTATAATATATATACTCTTATACATAAATATTATAGAAAACTGATTTGGCATGGCCTACATTAATAGTCCATTTTAATAAGTCTGTGATTCTCTTTTATTTTTTAAAGCATAAGCTAAAAAAAAAAAAAAAAAGCATAAGCTAATGTTCCTATATACCTTTTCAATGCATGCTTGTTTAATTAGGAGAAGCAATTCCAACCTGGTCATGTTATTCCAAATTTTATATAATAACTATTAACAAAGAACTATTGAAATAGTTTGTCAGATTAAAAGCAGTGCAGACATAGAATCGCAAATAAAAACAATTATTTTAAACGAACTCTTCCATTAAAATAGCATTGTGCTATACTTGTGGGAAATAGTTGGTGAAAAATAACACGTTGAGGGTAGGAAATAATGGCCAGCAATTCATTTCAATGTAATTGTAGGAGATAGAAGAGAAAGGCCTTCTGTTTTGATGGTTTTGATAGCAGATGTTTCAAAGCTCCCTGCTGGCTATGTTTTCAGGGATAAATGCGACTGCTCAAATGGAAATATATTTAGGTCAACAAAACACCTGAAAGTCTTTTTTAACAGTTCTACAAAATGTTTCATTGGTTGCTTTTAGATTTATATAAAAGGTACATAATGTTATCTTTAGTCAAAAGTAAACCCTCTAAGGGACAGAAAACTGCTTGTAACTTTTAAATAAAGGGTTCCTGGAGCCTGTGTATCTGTACCCGTCTGTGTGTTGCCTACTGTAGTTTGGACCTCAGATTTAGTTAATCATGCTCTGAGTTTAATAGCTGTATATTAAAAATTGTCTTTGCAAGGTCCCTCATTTATCTTATTTATCTGATCTACCTATCATCTACCTACTTATTTTCTCCTAATACACGCATTCATTGCCCTTACATATACCAATATGTAATATTCTGTGTGTATATGTTTTAAATTTAAGAAGTAGTATTAGGCTACACATTTCTGCCGTCCCCTCCCAATGTTATGGTTTACTATCTTGCCATGTTGCTCTCCCTGCCTTTCTGCTACACACTGTTGTAAAGTGTGCTTTCACTACTTCCTGCTGTTCAGCCCCCTCACAGTAGACCCCAGGGCCAGCTCCCCATTCCCACATAAAGGCCAGGGTGAACATATTCATCCATGTCCCTGATGAAATTTGTGAGATCTCACATACTTTTGGCATACATAGCCAGGAGTAAGATTGCTGTACCTTAAGGCAAACAGATTCCTCATTTCATAAATCCTGCCAATTTGGTTTCCCAAATGGCTGCCCAACTTTATAGCCACACATGCATAAGTGTTCTTGACTTTTCATATCTCTAATAATAGCTGATAATATCAACTTTTCTAAATCCTATTGTTTTGATGAATGTAATGTGTCCTTATCTTTCACTGTTGTAGTTTGTGTTTCTGTGATTACTAGTGAGTTAGAGTATTCAGTTCTGTCTTAAGTACTGGGAGAAATATAAAACAAGATGTGGGATCTAATCTAATAAAGCCTAGAACATGCTTGAGGATTAGCAGAAATGCATATAACAAATTAACAATCCCTGTGGCTTTAAATATTCCAGGATTTGGGAGTATGAGATTAATCCATATGGTAGTATTTGATCAAGACTTCCTATAGAAAAATGGATCTGGATGTTGCAATGGTTTTGAGAAAAGAAACTAATTACAGGCCAAATAACAAGAATGAGATCATGAAGATGAGAATGAGTGTGTGTCTGGGAAGGTGAGCAGACAGGCAGGAGAGTAGAGGACTAGGGTAGGAGGCATCATGAGGGAATCCCAAGTAGGAGGAAAGAGGCATGTGATTGAGGGAATTGAAAGCTTTGTTTTCAACTAAGTATGTTAAACAATGGAAGCTAGTGTGGTTTCTTCACGTGAAGGCATAAAATTAATAGAAATTTGCTTTTCCTCCCAGGTTTGAAAAACAACTAGTTCTGTGATGCGTTTCCTCAGGGATAGGGGATGTTTCACAAGTAGCAAGTATGCCAGCAATATAAACCAATTTGTAACTCCTCACTTTCAGAGATAACTTAGCCTTCTGTACCTGTTGCTCTAGGCAGAAATATAAGGTGGACAAAGGAAAGGATGCCTGTCTAAATGAGGCCATCAGAAACACATCAGTTATAGATTTTGTTTGTAATTTCAGTTAGTTCTAAATTGCCCTCTTTGAATGTGTTGACTCTCCACAATGCAAGAATGCAGCTCATTTTACTATGCATATATTCATTTTGTGTAAATTCTATCTTAGCAAGCAGGAAACAGGGGCAAACATATTTCATTGTTCTGGGACACCATTGACCTTTTCCACAACCTTTCAGAATAAAATCCCTAAGCATTTGCTCTGTAATTATAGTTTACAGGTATAGTGGATTTCATCCTGCAGCCTAACGAGGGCCTAGCCTTTCCTCACAGAAGCTTACACATATATGCACCCAGCTTTTTGAGTGCTTTAACAATTTAGGTCAAGACAGGTGGGCATGATGTTTGCAAGTGTCATTTAAGGGCATTTGATTTTCCCTTGTTTTTACTCCCATTTCCTTTATACTGTGGTAGGTAGAATAATATTCCCAAATATATCCTTGTCCTAGTTCTCAAAACCTATGAATATGTTTGATTACATGGCAAAGGGAATTAAATATGTAGATAGAATTAAAGTTGCTAATCTGCTGACTTTAAAATAAGAAGATTAGGGGCACCTGGTAGCTCAGTGGGTTAAGCCTCTGACTCTTCATTTTGGCTCAGGTCATGATCTCATGGTCATGGGATTGAGCCCTGCATAGAGCCCTACATGGAGCTCTATGCTCAGCAAGGATTCTGCTTGAGATTCTCTTTCCCTTCTCCTTCTACCCCTTCCCTCCTAAAATAAGTCGATAAATCTTTTCTGAAAAAGTGAGGATATTATCCTGGATTACCTAAGTAGGCTCAAACGAACCACAAATGTTCTTAAAAGTGGGAGACAGGCAGATAAGGAGGTCAGAGTAATGTGATGTATACACAATTTGACTCATCATTTCTGGCAAAGGTGGAGGAGGGACACAGCTAAGGAATGCAAGCAGCCTCTAGAAGCTTGAAAAGCCAAGGAAACCTCCTCTTCTCTAGAGCATGAAAAGGAACAGAGATCTACTGACACTTTGACTATGTCCAATGAGACTTATTTTGTACTTCTTTCCTGCAGAATTGTCAAATAATAAATATGTGTGGTTTTAAGCTGCTATATTTGTGGTAATTTAGTAAATGAGCAACAGAAAACTAATACAATACTTTATTACTTTTTGGGGGGACCAAAGAAATATGTTGTAGCCTAATAATATATTTGAAATGGAGAACTTCAGCTTGCCAGATTGTCCCTTAATCCATTGTTAGTAAGAATTCATAATAAGAATAATGTGTTATTATACATATTGTGCTATTGTCTTCCCAAAGAGAATGGTTAGCAGATATACTTTATAAGGAATTGATGAATGGAAATATTTATGTAATATACATTTCTTCACTGGTGACAGAGATAGAAATCTATAGTAATCATGATGGACTTTCTCCATGTTTTGGTAAAAGGAGATGATTTATGCCTGGTTAATAGTTTCTCCATTCTGGAGTTTTTCTAAGCAGATACAAAACTACATCACAATGACATTATTAAGGAAGCTCAATATTCAGAAATTAGTTCAATGTGGATTATACAGATTCCTTAAAGGGAGGGGTTGTAATTTTCAAATTTTAAGAGGACTCAACATTAATAAAAGCCTGCCTAGGGCCAGAGAGAATATCATTAATGTCTTCCAACCTAAGTCACTTCTTTTTAGAAGTGAGCACCTATTTTTCTTTCCACACACATTGACCAGTGATCTTGAGAATAGATTTAAGTTTTCTGTTTGCCTTCGACTCTGCAAAATTGAGATGTTATCAAGTGTTTATGGGTGGTGAGAAAGGGCTTTTCCACAATCAGCAGTCACCTTAAAGTGAGTCATGTGGCCCATCTTTGTTAATAAGTCTAGTAAGATTGATTTACTAGAACTAATTCAAAGTTCCTTTCTATGAAACTTGAATTCAGAGTCAAAGTCAAATGAGGATTATAAAATTCTCTTTAGTTTTCTATTAACAGCAATGCTTTGGAGACTAAGGGCCTCCTGTCTCCCACTTGGCCAGCTCTCTTGTCAGACATGGTCATATTTGACCAACTTCTTACAGAAGCCAGAGTTTATGATAGGCTGACTTTCTCTGTAAGATAGTAAGGGGTAATAATAATAATAATAATAATAATAATAATAATTGCTAACAGCTGTTGAGCTCCTACTATAGGCTACTATTCCAAGGATCTCCCTCTTAACAACCTTATTAGGTCAGGTGATCTCATAATTATCCTTTTTACAGATGAGAAAACCAAAGTACAGAGAAGTCAAGCAACTAATCCAATTTCCCTTGTTTGTAAGCAGTGGAGTCCGGATTTCCTATTTAGTGGTGTGAGTAAAGACCACACTATTGATCACTACATGATGAGTAGTGGCCTCTCATGGATGGCCTCTCTAGGACAGCTGAGGTGGGCAGTGTTCACAATGCAACCCTTCTCTCTTGGTGAGGGAATCAAGTGTTTCCTCATCATTGCAGAGGGAGGTGGAGGAATAAACACTAGAAAAGCAAACAGGTTAGCCATGCTTGTTTGTTCTGTCGTTTATAGTAATAGACACATGGCAGAAGAAAACTGAGACCACAAAATGTAACAGGTCAGGAAAATAGTTATTACTGTTTACTCGTAGCTCTGCTGGCAATCCTACTGTAAGCATCATTCTTTATTTCTTTAGTCTCTCCTTCATGCAAGTCATTGGCACTGCTCAGTGGTGTGGGAATTTCTCCCATTTTGCCTTGCCCAGAAGGAATCTGGGTCAACAAACGTTTCATGAGTTTGACAGTTGTGACCAAAAAAAAAAAAAAAAAAAAAAAAATAGAACTTTAAGAAATTAAATGTTTTTAAATAATAAAACCATAAGCATTAGTGATTCTGATTCATTGTTTCTTGTTTTGAATGTAAAGAAAATTTATACTTATGATGTTTCATCTGATTTCCTTTATGATGGAGAAGTATCACAGAATAAGAGTTAACATAATGGACTTTAAATTTGGGCAAACTGGGAATCAAAATCTTGCTTCACAACTTAGTAGCTATGTGCCCTTGGGTAAGTTCTTTGACTTTTCTGAGACTTCACTGTAACCTGAAAAGCAAAAATGATAATACTTAGCTCAGAGGTTTGAAGTTAAAATAAGAGATAATATGTATGAAAAACTTGGTCTGTAGCTTAGTACAAAGACATTCCTCAATAAGTAGATGTTCATTATTTTATTAATTTTGGTCCTAATTTTTACTAATCTCTCTCCTGATGAGATGCACAGAACTTTATTTAAAAGAAAATATAAATTTATAAATATAATATCATAATGTTATATATTTGAGGAATGTTTGGGCAGGCAGCCTGGTTTGGGCAGGCAGCAATGGAAAGCATTGAATAAGTCACCAAACAATGAGTCATAGTGTAGAAACTGTAGTACTTTGAGCAAATCATTTTAGTCACTAGGGCTCTGAGTCTACCTATATGATATCAGCAGATTTTCTTTAGGGGTTTCACAGAGTTAGGATTTACATTCTAATTTCAGTACCACAAAAGCAAATGGCTTGATATTGTTAGCTTCAGTTCCCTCATTGGTAAAGTGGGCTTAAGGTTAATAACTATGACACAAAGTTGTTGAAAAAATTAGATAAGGTGCTGGCATAGAGGAGGTGCTCTATAAAAGTTTGGTATTCTAATGACCATGATTGCAATTGCTTCTACTATTGTTAAATTGTTATCACATTATATTGGAGTATGGTTGTGAAGATGCTTGAGAACAGTTTGACAGTTCCTCAAAAACTTAAGCATAGAATTACCATATGATCTGGCAACTTCATTTCTAGATGTATACCCAAAGACTTGAGCAGATACTTGTATGCCAGAGTTCATAGCAGAATTGCTCACAACAGCCAAAGGATAGAAACAAGTGTCCATCAGCAGATGAACAAATAAAGAAAATGTGTTTCGAACATACAATGGAATTTTATCCAAGTCATAAAAATACATGAAATTGTGATACATACTACAACATGGATGGACCTTGAAAACATTATGCTCAGTGAAATAAGTTAGACACAAAAGATTCCATGTATATGAGGTCACTAGAATAGGCAAGTCATGGAGACTTAAGTAGGTTAGACATTACCAGAGCCAGGAGGGAGAGAGGAATTGGGAATTTAATGTTACAGAGTTTGTATCTGAGATGGCTTCCTTTAGGAAATAGACAGTGGTGATGGTTGCACAATATTAAGATGTGTTTAATGCCACTGAATTGTACACTTTAATTGTACACTTAAATTGTACACTTAAAAATGGTTAAAGAGGCAATTTTTATGTTATATGTATTTTACTACAATAAAAAAGAAATGTGACAAAACATTAAAATATATATTTTGTTAAGACATACAAATATTCCAAGATAATTCACTTTTGCTTTAAAAGACATCGTGACTTAGTATGAAGTCAATATATAATATATATATGTGAAATATAATATATATTATATGAAATATAATATATAATATGTGAAATATAAGAGTATTTATATACACAAGTTATTTCTGTACCATTACCTAGCATGTAGTAGAACTACCAATATCTATTTTATTTAAATTTATACAAATATAAAATATATTAATCGGGCTGTTTGATTATTCTATTTTAATCTCTGAAAAATATTAGCACATGTAAGACACAAAAATTATGTTTAATGGTAAGACAGAGATTTAAACTATGTGTTTGACCTAACAGGCCCAATGTTGGTAGTTTTATTTTCAATCCCATCAATTGGAAGGATGAATAGTTGCCATTTCATACAAAGTCCCTTTGCATCTTGCTTCTAAGAATGCTGAATGTCTCTGTAGCTCCTATATTCTGTTTTGAGTGATTTTACTGGTTTTTAAAAGCTATTTTATTTATTGAAAACTTCAAATGTACAGAAAACTATTGAAAGTAGAACAATAAACACCAACCATCTACCACTCAGAAACAGCAGATTCTGGCAATTATTTAACTTTATCTCATGTGTGTACATGATTTGGGGTGGGAGGGTGTACTAGGGACAGCATAGTTTACATCTAAATTATAATTCAGGCAAGAAAGGGGGGCTCTACTTCATTGTCTCACTTGATTCTCCAACTGGTTCTATGCAGTGGGCATTAGTTTTCCCCATTTTATAGGAAATACAATTTGGGTAGGTTGAGTAATGAGCCATTGATCACTCAGCACAGTGGTAGAAGGACTTTTTTGACTGCAATACCCATCTCTTTTGTATTCAACTGAAATGCCTCCTGGCTAATTAGAGATTGTGATCCTGATGAATAATAAAAGTGATATTGGATGGAAATGGAATAATTTTAATTAATTTACTTATATTTATTATCTTACTATTAGCACAACACTGTGCTGAGTGAAAGGTTGTAGGTAACATTTCAGCCTGTGTGCTCAAGGAGCTTCTGTCCTGGGAGGGGATGGTCAAGTAAATAGCAGTATGGATAGAGTCAGGGGATTACAAGAGCACAGGTCTCTAGACTACAGGGGTCAGAGCAGCCTTCCCAGAAGACTGATGTCTAAATACAGATCTTGAGCATGATATTGAATTAGCAAAGCAAAGCAGGACACACATGGGGGTGGGGGGTGGCAAGAGGAAAGGGGAAGTGCTGAAGGCAGAAGCAAAATCATCAACAAAAGTCTGCATTCCAGGGACCTAAGTTTGTTAATAAGGCTGGAGTAGGACAGGCAAGGCTAGAGGGTGGAAACAGAAAAGTATAGGGGGTGAATGGGGGTTAGATAGTAAAGGGCTGTGGTCCCTTGCTAAGGAGTTTGGAATTAATATTGAGCAGAGCAATGAATGAGGAGGCAGTGACAAGCATTAAGCCATAGTAACATGATCAGAGTGGGGACAGATCATAAATCTATTTCTAGATTCTTTTTGGAGAAAGAACAGACCAAGGCAGAGAAGCAGCAGTGAGGACTTTTGCATGAGATGGTCATCGCTCAAACACAGTGCCCAGATATTGCAAGAGAGGAGTGGATATGACCCAAAGAAGTGACGTGAGTACACAAGACAGATTTTGGGATGGAGAGAGAGGGAAGTGTCAAGGCCTCTCTGGCATAGGTAACCAGGTGAATGGATGGTGCTAATCACTGCAGCAGGGAATTGAGAGAGTAGAGCAGATTTGAGTGAGAATAGCCTAATCCCCATGCAGGACTTCCCCCAGAGAGCTGGGAACAATCATGCAATTGAATAATGTCTGAACTCTTGATAAAAAGATAAAACTTTGTATTCACTTGTGTCAAATCCACATCAACCTTTGCTGAAAGGAAAGTTAGACAATAAATATTTGTTAAAGTACTGTTGTGTGTATTGCACCATGTTATACTATGCAAAATCTATTCTAAAAAGAGGCAATTTGGGCAGCCCAGTTGGCTCAGCGGTTTAGCGTTGCCTTCAGCCCAGCCTTGGAGACTCAGGATGGAGACCCAGGACCCAGGATGGAGTCCCACGTCAGGCTCCCTGCATGGAGCCTGCTTCTCCCTCTGCCTGTGTCTCTGCCTTTCTCTTTGTGTGTCTCTCATGAATAAATAAATAAATAAATAAATAAATAAATAAATAAATAAATAAATAAATAAAATCTATAATAGAATGTAAGAGCAAACAGGCAAATAGTTTTTTTTTTTTTTTTTTTTAACTGCTGATTGCTTTATTGGTCAAAATAGCCAAAAATGTCAAAAGTCAAAAATGGCTTTCTTGTCCTGCCATCTAGCCATCTAGAGCTTCCTAAGGGAAGATCTCTTGAGCCAGAGTGGCTAGTGTCCAAATGCTGGTCAAGACATGCATGCATCAACAGTTATCATGAACCAACATTTTCCTAATTCAAGGACTAGTCTTTGTATGTGAGTGAAGTGTTTTGTCTATTACTCTTTGAGAAGTAGTGCTGTGATTTGAAGTGATGATGCACAGCAGAATGTCAACAATGGCTATTTATAGGTTAAAATATTATAAATGACTTTCTTATATTGTTCTAGATTTTTAAACAGTTTTTCTATGATAATGTATTGTCTTATAAACACAAATATAATAAGAAAAGTCTATAAGACTTTCCAATTTGGCAACCATAAAGAAATCTAACTGACTAGTGTATTGGAGAACTAGCTTGACAACCTTAGCAAAAAAAATAATAAAAGTTATTGATGGGAATACAATATGGGGCAAGTTTGATCAAGTTTACATATTAAACAGTAATATCTGAGAGTTTTATTTAACAAAAGAGGAAGTGTCAGTAGTTTAAAATTTTAAGAAAGAGATAAGCTAAAAAACAATAGCAAAATCTATGGAACTGTATGTATGTTTGTTATATTCTACTTTGAGTTATTAGAATTTCATAGAGTTTGCTGAACTTCAGGAACCATGTGGAGACATTGAGACGTTCTCAATAGCAAAGTAGTAAAATAGTATTTCTAAGAGTCAAGGGTAAAGACATTATTACTTTTAAATATAAAGAAAGAAAAGGTAATGATAACATTGTTATTTACCATCATAAACTTTTTATTGGTAAAATGGATGCTGAATGACTTCTTTAATGAATATAGATAAACACAGAAAATGGAGCAAAAACAAATGGGCTCACAAGGAAGCTAGTCATGGTAGAAGAGGACAAAAGGGAAATATCGGATTGGTAAAAGCAAGGAAGAGGCTAGCTGTCTTGCTCTTGGGTGAGAAGAGACAAAAATCTGCCCAGCATATCAGAGGATTGAACAGATGAGCACTACAGAATGTTTCTAAATCTAATTCCATGTATAAGTGTAAGAGAGTACGATTTCTCTTTTGCTTTAAATCTCCTCAATTTCAGCAAATACCAAATAAATCTATGATAGAAAATTAGCCTTTCCTCCCTAATTTAACAGCTGAATTGTTCCATTGTCTTCTATTTTGCTGTGACAAAACCCCGACGCGACTACAACTCAACATTTCTCTCTTTTTTTAAAAAAATTATTTATTCATGAGAGATACACACACACAGAGAGAGAAAAAGACTAGGCAGAGGGAGAAGCAGGCTCCCTACAGGGAGCCTGATGTGGGACTTGACCCCAGGACCTTGGCATAATAACCTGAGCCTAAGACAGACACTCAACCACTGAGCCACCGAGGTGCCCCAACATTTCTCCCTTCTTTAGAGTATAATCATCTCCATCTTGGTGGTCAAAATGAATATTCTTTTAAAAAACTCCCGTCTAGCTTTCTATTCTATAAATTACATTTTCCTATACTCTCTGTTGTCCCAGATCCACACTTCACAGCCCACAGTAATTTTTCCAGGCTTCTTTTAGCAACCCAGTTAATACTTTCAAATGGGGCAGCTTTCTAATTTTTAGTAACTGTTAATTAATACTACTTTCTATTCTTCCCTCCCTTAATGGCACAGACCTTGTTCCCCAGAATTTACCTATCAGTTTTCATTCTTGCTTTTATTCTAAGATTTTTTTTTTTTTTTGGTCACCATTCTTTCCTATCCCTGCCCCACTGCTATTCCCTGAATTTTAGAGAATAAGCCAGAGAGCATCCCTGCTCTGCGTGTAAATCTGTGTCTCTCACTCATACTATCTGTGTTTAAATGTAACTTGCATTCTAGAGAAATGCTGAAGCAAGGTGTTTCCGTGGACTAAGGTCACTTACTTTATGTCCAGACACTTTCACTTTAAATTATTAAATTCACATAAATGACTGTTGCCCTTCTCATTTCTTGCCTGTTTTGTGCAGAGCTTGATGTAGCTCTTTAAAATGAATCCAAACCAAGTCTCAGGGTGCCAAGAGCTTAAAATCTGGTTGGGAGTGGGGGTGGGGAATGAGACCTAACAAAAATCACTCACCTTTATAACTGTTGGTGATATCAGCTACAAGGAAAGCTCCTTTTAAGATGTAGAGCAATATGAAAGAAATGAAGGGCCAATGTGAATGGAAGGACCAAATGTAGAGACTTTGAAAGCTTCCCATTGTTTGAATTTGGAAAATTAAGCAAAACTTTGATCATTTGGTTTTAAAGAATTTATCACCATTGTTTCTTTGTGTATCCCTCGATGATCTGAATGTTAGTGTCTCTCCAGAAAAATCAATTATTTTCTTAATCCTCCTCTCTGGACTAAAGTACTATAGCAACAACATTATATGCATTTTAATTTATTGCCTTCATGCTTTCCCCAAATATCTTATTCTTAAGCAAAAGTTCATTTTCTAACCTAATCTAATTATTGATTAAACTTTCATTTTCCTCCAACAATCTCTGTAATTTTACTTAGCAAAGTGCTTAAAAGAAAATGTTGGTTCTTCCCAATCTAAGTAGCAGGCATGGTTGGCTGCATTTGACCTAGAAAACTCTGATGCAGACTTGATTTTATGACCTTCAGCAAATTCTTTACTCTTTCTGTGCTTTGGTTTCAGTCTACTTACTACTGGTAAGCTACTTGACGCAGAAGTGCTTCTTCATTAGTTCATTCTTACCAGGCTCCTTCCTTTCCCTCCCTCCCTTTTTTTCCTCCCTCCCTTCCTCCCTCCCTTTCTTTCTACGGTCTTACCTCCTCTGCTCCCTTTCCTTCTTCTTTCTCTCCCTGATTGTCTTTATGTAAATTTTTTAGATGCTGTATACCTTACAACCAAATCCCAATTAACATGATTGCTTGGGGCATGAAACCTTCTGGTCATGTGAAGTTTGTTGTTGACAACATCATTTGGTGGGTAGGAGAGCAGGCTCTGGAGCTAGGCAGCCTGAGTTCAAGCCACCTATATGGCCTTGAGCAATTTAATTAAATTTTCTCTTTAGCTCCTGTGAAATGGAGAAAATATGAGTACCTATCTCATAGAGTTATTTTGGGATCAAATGCATTAATAAATATGAAGCATGTATAATAGTCCTTGGGACATTTAAGTCCTTGATCAATATTTGCTATTATTATTTTTTAACTGAAAATATTTATTTCAAAATTATTTTCAATAATCTTTCTAATACTAAATGGTTTACTTCTCTGCCAGAATAAATGCAATCGAGGTAATACCTTGGAGGTGGGAAGGGGTCTCAGAGAGTAAAGCATAGAACTTTGTTGAGCAAAGATACACAGAAAGCTCTCAGGAGTGAGAGAGGTCCTGATAGGGTTGCTACAGGGCTTGTAGGGTTAGTCTTTTATTGAAAGCCAACCAGGGAACCTAAATCCTTTTAACATTATCTATTGATATCACCACTGAGTAAGGACTAGTGATAACATCTTTATTTTTATTTTATTTTATTTATTTTTTTTTTTTGTGATAACATCTTTAATGGCTTACTTTTTCTTTGAGGTCTGCTTATTCTTTGTTGGTCACAGATAACTGTCATAAAAAAGACACCCTCCCTGCCCACACCTAGGGCAGGGTGGTCTGGCTTGTTCCTTTATCTCTGGTTTCCTTACAACTCAGCATTACTGGGATTTTTGTGAGCCTGCTTCCCCGGTCCCCTACCTAGCCCTGCCTAGCTCCATTATCCCTAACTCAATAGTCAGGGTTCCTAAAGCCTGAAAAATAGCCATTGGATTTCACACTAAGGTAAAGACTACCAATTTTGAAAGAGGGAAGGGTCCCTTAAGAGGTGAACAGGGCTTTTCCCAGGGAACATAGGAAAAGCATCACCATTTACAGAAAGCATCTGCTATCACTATATCTGTAGAAGAAGTAGTGATGGATGTGGACAAATGAATACTAGGGGCTTATTGTCAGGAAGTCACAAGGTAGAAGGGGGAGGTGGCTGCTGTGAGTCTGAGGGCTGGGGTTGTGACAGGTTGGAAGGTGGAAGAGATAGTGGATGAGACATAGAGGATAACAGGAGCCATGACAGCAAAGATCAGGAGTCCTACTACTAACGTGTGGGCTGAGTATAGAAATAGCAGGCTGATAGAATACTGGGAAACCAAAAACTTCTAGAATATATAGAAGTCCTCAGTGTGTTGGATGACATTTGCTCCAGTGAGCTTGTGAATAAAATAAGTTGCTTTTTAATCTGTTGCTTTTTAGTGCAAAAACAGCCCAGAAGAACAAAACTCTGTGACTCTAATACAGCCTTTGGATTTGTTGTGACTACAAACAATTTCAGCTTTTAAGGGCTTCTCATTTTGTCCCGGTCAATTTACATTTCACTTCATCCAATTGAAACAACTCTTAAATGCCAAAATAACGTTCTTCTGGCAGAGAAAGGTTTTCTTAAGCACCCCCCAAAGCCAGCTGTACTGATAGTTTTGTTTGTGTTAGATATCTTGAATTTGATGTTTAGTTGCCTTTAAGCAAGACAAGACAGACCTTTGATTAGGAGCTTGATGACATTCACACCCCATTAGCTGTGTGCTCAACACACTTTATAAAGCAAAAGTGGTTCCATTACATTCCCACTCTCAAATCAAAGACAGCCTAACAAATACTGAGGAGTGTTTGGGTATGTGCAATTTATACACTTAAGAATTTTTTTTTTAAAAGAAATACACTTAAGAATGTTTTTTTTTGTTTTTTTTTTTGTTTTTTTTTTTAAAGAATGTTTTCAGAGTAAAATGCAAAGGTGTATAGATTAATATAAGCAAATATTCCCACCCAAATACGAATGAGCCGATAACATATAGTTCTGAGCAATAAAATAACAACTGAATTTAAACATTTTCTGGGGAAATAAGGTTCCAAAGATTAAATCTTTACTGAGTTCTCATTACATTTATTAGTAGTAAATAATGACTCAAAATAGTCTTTTATTTTCCAAAAATATTGGTAATTACTAAATAGAAAATATAACATTTTTAGGTATGCATATCTTCCTAGCTTGGAAGAGGTGGCATGGTGAAGGACACTTGGAACACCACTGTTTTGAATTGGGCCTTAACCAGATTTTCTACCTCAAGGTGATGCACCACAATAAGATTCCTGGTCAGACAGAGGTATGCTTTTCCTCTGTGCAGTGGGGGGAGCCTGTGTGTGGGAGGGGAGCAGTGGGCAAGCAGATGAAAAGCAGCATGAGACCTCCAAGGCAGATGCTCTCAGGCAGGTGAATTTTAGAAAAGAGTTCTTTTGGAGGCTAAGGATTCAGAATCGGATTCCCTTAAAACATCTATGCCCTGAGTGACTTGGGAAGGTTTGCCCCAGGGTATTTCCTAATTTAAAGATCACTTCTCTGTGGTAAGAAGCCACAAGGCAAAACCATGTTTCATTGTCAAATTTCTTACAGGTTGTGAACTATTAACTAATTATTCGAAAAGCCTCCTTTCACCAGGGTTCTGCATGAAGCCTTTGTGGGATGTGAGCGAGGCAGATTATCTGGGAATCCACAGCATGCAACTGTGCTGCTTCCAAAGTTATTTTTCCTTCTGGCAAAAGCACTATTACTGGACTAAGTATATCCACTTATTCTCTCTGTTCTCCCGAATCTCAGCTTCTGAATCCCTCTGCTAGATCTCCTCCCTGTAAAACTACATGTGATACTGAGGTGTATAAATCATAATCATCTAGTCCTTTTAGTTGTCAGAGTTGAAAAATTTGTTTTTAAATAAAAAGTTATATACTTCAATATTATAATTTTTTCTTAACTTTGTTTCTCTTTTTAAAATATTTACAACCTTGATTCCTAATAACATGATATTTACTTAATTCTTCTTCTTTTTAAGGATTTTATTTATTTGAGAGAGAGAACATGAGTGGGGGAAGGGGGCAGAGGGAGAAGCAGATTCCCTGCTGAGCAGGGAGCCAATATGGGGCTTGATCCCAGAACCCTGAGCTGAAGGTAGACGCTTAACCACTTAACCGACTGAGCCACCCAGGCACTCCCCACTTACTTAATTAGTTTATGATATAAATACAATAATTTCAAAATTACAATTTCAGAATTACCACAAACAATAAAAATGTTAATATTTCACATTAGATTATCTTTTGTCTTGAATATATGTTCAGAATTCTGTGTTAAAAAGTCACTTGAAATAATTATTTCCTCTTGCAATTAGCTATCAATTTGGGATAGTTATTTTCATTTTTATAATTTATATTTTGAATATGTAATACCTCTATGTGACTTAAAGTCAAAATTATATGAAAAGATCCACACATAGAATTCTTTCTTTCTCTATTGGCTCTACCATATTCCTGCTTCCTCATTAGTAACCATTTGATTAGTTCGGATTTTTACTGCACTATTTCTCTTTGCAAAAATAAAGAAACATGCACACGCATACACAGACACACCATCTTTCTTAGTTTATCTTCCCTTTACAAAAAGTAGCATATTACATACACTGTTCTCCACATTGCTTTTGAAACTATATCTTCAAGGTATATTTCTACTCTTAGCATCAGTATTTAAAAGTTCTCCAGGTGATTCCACTGCAAAGCTGGGCTGAGCATTTCTGGAATAAAGTCTAGCTGCCTGGAACCATGAGATGTTTGCATTCCATATACTAAAGGCATGAAGCCTTGTAGTAGCTGGGGAAAGGGTCCAGGTTGGAGTTGTGCCACATGAAGTGCAGAGTTGAAGGCAGATAAAGGGAAGAAGCCAAGTGAAGAGACAAGAAATTTGGAAAACTCAAAAGTGGAAAGCAGGTAACCCCTGCAAAGACCAAGCCAACTATCTGCAATGGAAAACCTGTAGAAACCTAAAAGGTAGGCTAGGTAGGTAGAGAAACAGGCAAGAAGCTCCAAATGGCTGGAAGAGACTTTGGGAACTGAGGCAAACTGTTGGCACAGTGAGAAAATGACCAAGGCCTCAGTCTGGCTAGCAAGAGTTCCTCAAGAATTGGTAAGTAGGAGAAAAGTGGGAGATCTTCTCTGGGGACTAAGGTGATGATTCCAAGCAGAATGGTCAAAGTCATTGTTTGGGGTTAGGTAGGACTGTGAGGACCTATGAGATGAAATGGATGATAAAATGCACAAATCCCTGTCATTTCAAGAGTTTTGGTATATGCAGAGGTAAGGTTTCGGTAAGGACATCCTGACTAATTCAGTTAGTGGTTGACGGTTCCTTCCTGATTTGGGAGTTCATTAGAATCCACCCTCCCCTTTTTTACTATGGATATTTTCATTTAATTTCTCCTAAGTCCATATTGATCACCCTTTTTGCTTTTTCCACCAAATTCTTTGCTGACTAAATTCATCTTGCTCTGATCACTCATTCTTTCTTCTCAAAACATGAAGTCCAAAACACTTTGGGCTTGATGATATATTTCTTTGTGCTGGTTTCATTTTAATTTATGGTTACTGTTATGTTCCAAGCTGACTGACTATAAGCTTCTGGAGGTTTGGATTTTTTTGTTTGTTTGTTTGTTTTTTTGTTGGGCCTGTGAAATCCTTTATATATGATACAGTCTTGGTATATAGTAAGTGTTCAATAATCACTAGTATTATTATTACTATTCACCACAAGTAAAAATGTATTTTACACTTAACTCTGCCCAAGGCACTCTGCTAAGATTTGAGGATCTGAAGGGGCATGAGATACAATTTCTGCTCTGAGAAACTTAAATACAATGGGTAAGAGAATGGGAGCTCAGACCTAGCTCTGTCAATGGACATGTGTGTGTTGAGTTGACACAATGTCTTAGCATGGCTCAGAGATATCCAGTCTGATTCCAGACTTGACTTTTTGAACACAATTCTCTTTTTAGCGAATATTTCCAATCCAGCAAATATTTCTAATCCTTTGCTCATTTGGCCAATATCTACTACTGGATAGTTCTGTGTCTTCTAGATATAGTATTAGGAGTACAAATATGTGGAAGACACAGTTTTCTGGGGCAATCTTCTGAGAAGTCAGCAGATGACAACTGAAATAATAGACTAACCACATCTCTTGTTGTAATAAGTAGGACAATTTGGGTGGTTCATAAAGAAGGAAATTACATGTGTAACACGAGTTTACAGTGTGGAAAGAAAATAGGGAAACACGTACTGACTTTCCCCAAGACTGATGCAATAGATAAAATTAAAAAAAAAATAAATTCAGAGCACAAAAATCATTTTGACCATTTTCGAAGATCATCACGTAAATTATGTAATTCAAATTTAATGAATTCATATTAAATATTTAATGAATTACTATTAATGCAATTCAATTTTATATCATTTAGTCTAAATAATTTACAAATGTCCCAAATAAATTCTATGAAAATATATTTCATATATTCATTTAATGAAATATATTCATTTAATCTATTAAAGTCATTGGGAATATTTTATATATACTGAATTCCCAAATGAGATTAGATGTCTTTTTGATTACCATACAAGATAACTATCTTTGGTGCTAAGGAAGGCAAGAATTCTCCTTTTGCCCCAGCATGTCAACAACATAGTCAAACCACAGGACTCTGTTTCTTGAGAATGTCCTGTAATTTTTGCTGTGTGTCTGCCATTACTCATATAGTTTCATTCTCCTAGAATGCCATCTTTTCTTCTACTTCTGAAATCATACCTCATCTCTAAAGTTAAGTCTGAATACTAGTTACTTCTTAAGACATTACTACTCCTCCCTCTTGCACCAACTATAAACAAATACTTGTTAAGTTACACCTCTTTTTATATATTAAATCAGAACAAGTGCTTGGAAGTTTCTAGGGCATAGTAAGTGCTCAATAAATATAGCACTTTCCTTATCTTCATTCTCTTATTCTCTTCCTTAGAGATCAGTCACTGTGTTTTCCTTATCTTTGAACATCCTATGGTGCTGAAAATGTGCATTGAATTGAATTTTACTATTAAAAATGTAACTGTCAAGATGCAACTGGGTAAATCAAACCAAAGAGACTTGGCAAGTCTTCATGTATCTTTCCTTAACATTCAAGCCACCTTTTTCATCATGTTTATATTAGTTCTGACTTGAAATTTAAGTATGGTACCATTTATTTAAATATTGAAACAACTTAATGGCAATACCAGGAGACTGGATTTCAAAAGGGTCAGAAACTAGAACTTTGATAAAGTTCTGTATCCAACTGTGTTTCAGACCAATTTTTATGAAAGTTGTCCCTAAATTTTGTCTTTTATACAAAATACAACTAGGAGTCATCAAAATGAAGTTCAAGAGAGGATAAAATTGGCCAGAATTTCTTTCTCTCTTTTTAAAATATTTTTATTTATTTATTTTTGAGAGAGAGAGAGGGAGAGTGAGCACGAGCAGAGGGAGGCACAAAGGGAGAAGCAGATCTCCTGCTGAGCAGGGACCTGATGTGGGACTCTATCCTAGGACCCTGGGATCATGACCTGAGCTGAAGGAAGACGCTTAACGGACTGAGAAACCTGGGTGCCCCTCAGCTAGAGTTTCAGAACGTTTTGTTACAAGGCACTCTAGAGCCTAATCAACAGAACATTAATGTATCTTGCTTATATATGTGTTTTTTATCTTGCTTATATTCTGAAATAGTCCACATCATGGTTGCATTTCCTAACATGGTTCAACGTACTTTTCAGATTATTCTCAGTACAGGTATGGCCATTTGATTTATTTTCCTCGCTAACAACTTATATTTACTTTAGTTATATATGATTTTAGTATAAATAAAGAGGAACTGAGTATGCAGGTAACTATTTTATTTATTAACCAAAAGCCATAATGTGTTTCCCCTATGTTTACAGGAATGTAAGTAAGGCATATTTTCTCTTAAATCAGTCCTGTTGGAAATAGGTGAAGCTACTATTTATAAACACAAATAGAAATGTTTGCACATAGCTATTTACCTTTTGATCATGTTCTTTAGGGATAAAGCTTTTCCAGTTATTGAGAGTGACTTAATGTTAGATCTTTTTATTCTTAGCGGTTTGTGTATCTTGGCATCAATCACTCTGTACTGCATGGGTTCACTGAGCATAAAAATATTCAAGCTAAGTGTTTTATATAAAAGAAGTTTTTATTTCTCTAGAAAAATTTTTTTTGAAGTGGAATCATTTTTTAAAGTGTTTCTCAGCAGTAATTCTGTGATCTAATGCAAAAACTGCTGATCTGTCTAAATAAAACACACTATAGGTAGAAACCCTGTAATCAATGTATTTACTACAGTCTGGTATTCATTACCATCTTAAGTGAATGTTCATTAAATATGCAAAATATTGATTACAATATGTGGCAATATATGTTGGCCTTTGAACATTTTTAATAGATGATGACATCGATCATTTAAAATTATATACATTCTATGTTTAATCCAGTATCTCATGATATTCTGACTACCTAATTCATCTGGTTGAGTGCACTGAAATGCTCTGAAAATTGAGTTTGCAAAATAACAGGCAGTTCCCATTTAATTTTTCCACTTAAACTACTGGTTCTGGATCACGGAGTGTATTGTAAGAACAATGTGTCAGCCAAGCCCTGTTGGAAAAACAAAATAAATGTCCCAGTTAGCTATATTTAACATTGTAATATTTCATGCTTTTAGAAATCTACTCTCCAATAATGCAGAAAAATTCTCCATCAAAGCTAGTGATTATCAGTGGTAAAAATGCCTGGAGATATCTTAGAATCTCTAGCAATTAAAGATTCATAAACATTTAGAATCAAATTGGATTTTTTTTCACTGTCTTGTCAAATATTGGGAAACATGAAAATGCAATAAAATAGGTCAGTGGTTCCTCATGAAAGAAATTTAATTGGCTCCAATAGAGGTCAAGCATAGTCAATTAAATGATCAGGGGAAATACCTAATTATTCCTCTAGACCTACTTAATACTGGCAGCGATTTTCTTCTTTTCTCTTGGAAAAAAAAAATAAAGACTGCATGAAACAATGGAAAAATACTTCCTTTTCAGTCAAAATGTGAAATTTTCACTTCTAGCAGCAGATCATCATAGACTGCCTTCGGACATTATCGTTAGTTAGTTTACTGACATTAAGAGATGAGCTACTTGCCTCATTTTTCTGAGTTCCTTAGCAAATGTCCTCTCTAGCAAAACCACATGGCAACAGAGTGATGGAGCAGTACCTCCTTAGATTAGAAAATTGATATTTTCCTTGTGTTGTAAGTTCTATCTTGCTACCCATCATAGACTTGGGTTTAGGATACAATCCTTGCTATCATCTTATTTGGATTCCTGGAAATGAGTTTTACTCTTGATTTAACCCCTTTGTGTTTGTACATTGGGCCCTGGGCAGGGCTTGTGATTTCAGTGGCAGAAGGTGGCCTAGGGGCTGGTAGCTGCTGAAATTTCAACATGTCTTTTAAGGTTTTTAATGTTGTTCGAATGCAAATGCCTTTGGGAGAGAGCTTCTAAATTACCAGTCACTTCCAGCAAGGGATAAATGAGTAGATGTCACTGATTGTGTGACCTAGGGCAAGTGACTTCAGTTTTCTACCTCCAGTTTTCCTACCTGTAAAATATAATAAGGAGAGAATTCACTCTTATTTTTTTTTTAAGATTTTATTTATTTATTCATGAGAGACTCAGAGAAGCAGAGACATAGGCAGAGGGAGAAGCAGGCTCTTTGAGGGGACTCTGATGTGGGACTCAGTCACAAGACCCCAGGATCATGAACTGAACCGAAGGCAGGTGCTCAACCACTGAGGCACCCAGGTGCCCCTTGTGAGTTCTTATTGATGGAGCCAACGTCAGGATTAAATGAGGAAGGAGCTTAGCTCAGTGACTGGTAAACATTGTGTGCTTACTAGATGTTGGTTACCCTGACCTTCATTCTTACTGAAACTTCTTTGCAACTTCAGATCATGATAAAATCTTGTCTGCAAGCATAACTGTGACAGTGGCACTGATGACCAGTTTAGGGAAAGAATGGTACCAGGAGGATCCCTAGTCCTTGGGTATACTGAAGATAAATGCATTATTTCGCAGTTTGGGCTGTAAAACAGTATTTGGGGGAGGGGGTTAGTGGGGGGATGGATATTCTAGCAAGGGCAAACAATAAAGAGATAAAGGGAAGATCCCTGAATTAGGGAATGGGGGAAATAACATTGAACTTCAGCCCCTATCATGAACTGTCTAGTCAGGGTAAATGTTCCCAGATCCTGATAATGCAGAAGGATCTTTACAGAGCTAATTATCCTTGATTCTCTGATGGTTGGTGACTTCTGTATTATTCTAGGGCTGAAAATGGGAGAGTCTACAGCAGGGCACGTAAGGATGGAGGATTGTGCCTAGTGGTAAAGGATCTCCAAAATAGTGCTTTTCCAATGTATGGTGCATCCAAACCACCTAAAGATGTTAAAATGCAAATTCTCATTGAGCAGATTAGGGTGGAGACCAATAGTTGGCATTTCTAGCAAGTTCCCAGGTGATGCTGATGCTATGTGAGGACCACACTTTCAGCGAGCACACCTAAAATGCTGATTATTTGTTAACAGAAGCAAATCAATTCTGGAAGGGAACAGAAATATGATTTTACTCATAAATGGAGGCTCTTTGAACCTTTAGTCAAAAAAGAGCATAGATTCAGTTCATAACAAATAAAGCCTTATTAACGTCCTCACAGAGCAATAAAGTACCAAGCATCTTGGTCTCATGTAAATAGTCAAGATACCTATGAGTCTGTCATAAGGTAAGCCTTTTCCTTCTATCCTGTAAGGCTTGTGATCTAAAACAATGTGGCTATTTGCATTACACTGTGAAAAAGTTGATGTGTCTTTGCTTCAAGAACTTTCATTTTCTTGCAGAGCAGAGATATTTTTAGCAGTTCTTGAACTGTGAGCCCATGATTCACTACCGAATGTTCAGTCTCTCACTTGCTTCCTTTACAGAGAGTGGAATCAGGGATCTTTACCGGCCATCTCCTTGCTATTCCTTCTCCCCTCAGCAAATTTCATCTGATTTTTAAGGATGGCAAACAGACCTTCAGTATCATCTTGGCAAATGGACTTTTGGAGAAATAATATTTTGCCAGGCAAGATTTCACAGCGATTTTTTTTGTGACTGAGACCTTTTTCTGCATTTCTTTCCACCTGGCAGTGTACTAGAATGTGAATTTGCAAGGTTGGGAGCTGGCCCTTGTCTCCAGTCCCTGAGAAAAAAGCTCCCCCTAGCTGTGCTGCTCACCACACAAATAAGCACAAAGTTTCCCTACTGTCAGGATGGAGCTGAGGAAGAGCCTATTACCGGCGCTTGTCAGATACCACAAGCAGTTTGTGAGGTGTCAGCTCAGCAGCCATCCTGGAGGGAAGGAGCACACTTCTAACTCCATTAAATATCTTGGAGGCTTTTGGCAACAAAAGACACTTGACTGCCATTTCTCCTTGCATTTTGTTCTGCTACTTTTGGTTTAGCATTCCCTTAAAATGGTTTAACTAGGAGCATTTAGGAAATAGCCCAAACGTATGTGATCATTTTTGCAAAATAAATCACTCATGGCCAGTTGATGAGATTGGATTTCAGCGGAGTTTGCCTTTTGTCCCATGAATGGATGATCTGTACAGTAAATATTTGTCATCTTACTTGTGTTGGAGGTTGTCTTTCACAAAGAAAACTGCAAGAATGTCAATAGTTACTATTCCTAAGGAATTTATATTGTTCACCTGATTCTTACTCATCTATGCACTTTGCTTTAGAAAAAAATCCACAAAGGGTGTTTGAGATTGAGAGGGAATGTTCTTTGTGGCCTTTCTAAAACTATACCATAGTGCTCGCTTCAGCAGCACATATACTAAAACTATACCATAATATTTATATTTGGTAGAAATTAAAAATGAAAAAAAAAGAAATTAAAAATGCTGTAAATAGTGAATTTAGGCTACACACGACATGCCCTTTTCTCAGTGTGTCCACAGTGTGTCTGTTTGCTCATCTTTACCTTCAGGTTTTTCTGTTTATCATATTATATTCTGTTGATTAAGCATGCAATTATAGGGAAAGGACATGTCCCTAAATAACTATTTTCTGTATAGGTTATTGCTAGAAGGCCAGAGTCTAAGTAGAAGGGTCATGAAAGGTTATAAGATATAGAAGTAGAAGGGTCATAGAATAACATATTAACCATATGTTATAGAAGACAAGCTTCTTGAATTTAGGCAAGTCATTTTACCTTCTTAAACTTCAGATTACTCAAGATATGGATGATAGGATGTCATTAAAGAATTATTGCAGATTGTCATGACCTAATGCACATAAATAATCCAGTGTAGCACCTCCTGCCTAGATATGCACAAAGGAGGCTACTCTAAATTGGAAGCTAAATTGTTGGAGCCCCAATACCCAACCTGTCTCTTGCTCTCCCTGAAGTATCAGATTTCCCGAGCAGTGTGTTCCTGGTGCTCAGACAGTTCTCATCATCAGTGTCTGATGTCCTTGTCACTTCCAACAAGCCCTCTCTCTCCGCTTGACAGTGTTAGCTGGATAGGAGGTTTGGAAGCACCACCTTCAGCTCTGCAAAGCTAGGCAATCTGCTGTGGCCAGAGCAATCAAGCATCTTTTCTATATCATGGTGGGGGCAGTGGGCAGCTTGGCAGTTTGTCGAAGGTTGGGAAAGAACTGGCTCTCCCCTTGTGGTACACTGTTAGAGGGAGGGTCCCACAGCAGCACTGCTTGTGACCCAATCTACAGATTTTGGAAAGATAGATTTTTTTGGTTTACATATATAATCTTTTGTCTCTGAGATATACAGCCTGCCTTCATGACTTGGTCATAGGTGATACATGGCATCTGTTGTCTTCTACCTGACTTGGCTCATCTGTTCCTTTGATTCTTAGCCTTTGGTGTTGAATTTGGCTTATCATGTCACACTGTTCTCTTAGGATGAATTCTTTTTCCTGGGATAAATAAAACCTGGCTTTTATCTTCCCCTCCTAAGCTCACCTGAGTACATGAAGCATGCCTAGATAAGCCTAAGCCTCAATTGAAGATATGAGTTGCAGTTTCACTTTTTTCAAAAGGCTCCTCAGCCTTTATATAAATCTGTAGATGTAAATATTTTAGAGGAATGCCCCTGGACATATCTGAATATCAAATACAAATAATAACATGTATCATCATCATCATTTAATTGATAATTTTATAAATAAGTATTATTTATTAAAATTTTATTAGTGAATAAAATAATAGTAAACACAGGTATTTATTAACAAATAATTTTAAGTCCTTTTTTAAAGTTCTTATTTTAATTCCATTTAGTTAACATACAGTGTTATATTAATTTCTGGTATATAATATGGTGATTCAACATTTCCACACAATACCCAGTGCTGATCATGACAAGTGCACTCATGAATCCCCATCACCTAGTTCACCCATTCCCCTACCCAGCACCCCTCTGATGACCATCAATGTGTTCTCTAGAGTTAGGAGTCTGTTTCTTGGTTTATCTCTCTCTTCCCCCCCCTTCTTTGCTGGTTTGTTTCTTAAATTCCAGATATAGTGAAATCATATGGTATTTGTCTTTCTCTGACTGACTTATTTCACTTAGCATTATATTATAGCTCCTTCCATGTAATTGGAAATGGCAAGATTTCATTCTTTTTTATGGATGAGTAAAATTCCATCTGTATTTAACAAATAATTTAATAGCAAATAGTACATCTTTTTAACAGATAAGAGATTGCGTCATGGAGGTATGTATGATGAATGGAAAAGAACTTTGGCTTTGGAACTAGAGAAAGCTGGGCTTGAATCCCTGCTGGCAACTCCCTAATTATGACTTCAAGTAAGCTATCTAATAATTCTTAATTGAATATATTTGACGTATAACATTGTGTAAATTTAAGGTATACATTTTTAAACTTGGGAAAGTGAATCAATAATACTGTTGTAACAATTAGGTGATGTAACTGTATGAAGGTCCTCATACAGTATCTGTTCCATAATAGCCACTTAATGAATTGGATCTATTTTCATTTATCACTGACAATCTAGTCCTAAGAAATCATGTGTGGTTAAGAGGCAGGTGGCTGAGGACTAGAGAAGGTGAGATGTGGAAACCATGTAGCAGACACTGGTCAGTGGTGTTGTGGTGTTTCCTGGTACGTAGGTACCCTGTTTTATAAGCATCCTGTCATTTTTGTCCTCTTTCCACTAGCTTTGGCCCTTATAAAAGCTCATGCAATCCTTGTCTTTTCCACTCCATGTATCTTCCCTCTTTCTCCATTCTTATTCTTCCTGCAAAAAATGTAACTTTCAAGAGCATGTACACATAGTATGTGAGTAATTGGAAAAGACCCTTACTTAGCTGACAACTGGTAGTGGCAGAGGGATAATTGCCTTCCCCTTGGCTAAACTTTGAGGTAGCTGCTTCTGGAGCCTTGCCCCTCAATGTAATATCCTTGTCTTTTTCTAGCAGTCTCCTTTCTGATTTATACTCAGTAGCTTACACTTACCATCCCACTTCTATCAAAACTGAGAAAAAAGATACTTTTTCCCCTTTACATTGTAATGTGGATTCAAGTCAATATGTTTCTTCTCCTCGGGGTATTTATATTTTGAATTCTAGTTTAATTTGGTGTAAAGGCTTTGCCACTTGTTAAATAATTTTAGGCACATCTGATCCGCTGGAGGTCACTTGGCCACCAAGGTATTCTTTTCTGTCCTAAAAGCATGCTAACTGATGTCCAATGATAGATCAGCTCCAGATCGCAGGTGCAAAGGGAACATGTTGAGCATACATACCTCAGAATGAGCATTCAGCTCATATGCTGCTTCTGACCTCCACAAGTTTGAATGTTTTTTTTTTAGGATTTTATTTATTTATTTATTTATTTATTTATTTATTTATTTATTTGAGAGGTTGAGAGTGTGAGTGGATGTGGAGAGCATGAACGGGCTGCGGGGTGGGGAGCAGAAGAGCAGAGGGAGAGAGAGAAGCAGACTCCCGCTGAGCAGGGAGCCTGATGTGGATCTTGATCCCAGGATCCTGGGATCATGAACTGAGCCAAAGGGCAGATGTTTAACTGACTGAACCACCCAGGAATCCCCAGTTTGAGTCATTATTAATAACAGCAACATTTTTAACATCTCCTGCTTCCTGAATACGTTCTTGCTTGTTTCGTGGTTCAATATCTAAACCTAATCAGGCTAATTATGCACAGTATATTTGTATAAATATTTCAATGAAATGTAGCAAGAGTAAATTAGTAATTACTATAAATGGAACATTTCTGAACTGTCACATTCTGCCTCAGCACACGAACATGAAAGTTACATGTAAATTGCTGAAAAAAATCCACACATAATGCTGCAATTTGCTCAGAA
Organism: Canis aureus; assembly: GCF_053574225.1. Lineage (NCBI taxonomy): Eukaryota > Metazoa > Chordata > Mammalia > Carnivora > Canidae > Canis > Canis aureus. Next base: position 9,726,340 of record NC_135627.1, read on the forward strand.
AGAAACCCGATTATCTCCATTGTTTGTAAGAAACAAATCAATCATTTTATCATTCTAAGTGTGAATGTCCAGCCACATGTCTTTCTGGAAATAGGATATTAAATAAAAAAGCAAATTGGTGACAGACTGCCTGCTTGTTGTCTGCACGTCCTCAAGGTGTGTGGGGTAGAAGGAAGCTCTTATTTGTTACTGATGATGGTGCACAGAGCTAGCTAGTGGGGTTTCAAGGCACTTTCATCAAACGTACAGAATTAGGGTGGAAGCACAGGTCATGGTGGAGATGGGAGTCAGTCCTCATCCTGAAGAGGGAGGGGGCAACACGGGCTCTCATGAGGCAATTTAGGCTGTGCTGGGAGCTAGAACGCTTTCCAATAAGGAACTGGTCTCCCAGACTTGGGCTTTTCTTTGGGTCCATTGCTCATTGTGACGAGTGGAGGCAGGGCTCTTAGCCTGTGGTCTGGACCTAGACGTCAGTCAGTAATGAGTCCACACACCAGCAGCTAATATTTTCCACTTGCTTTTGCTTCTTTCACACACAGTGGCTTCAAACACTCCTTGGGGAATTGTTTGACAGATGTGCTCTAGGACAGAAATGGTTTGCCTGTGAAGGAGGTGAGGTTGGTAATTTGGAAAGGGGAAGATGGCAAAGCCTTTCAATCATTTTACATCCCAGGGAGTTTTTGATGTCAACAGTTTGGCCCTCCGCTCCAAAGTTACTTTTGTGTATCAGAGGGGCCATAGGTTTGGTCTCAGATACTGGACTAGGAATAACTTGCATCATAAAGAAGATGGCAAAGTGTCAGCCAAGTCTATTTGGCTGCTTACTAAAAGGAGATATGATAAATATATCTGATTTGGCAGATAAAAGAATTCATTAGGCTCCCCATAAATTTGTCTAGAAGCATGTTGGAAGACTATCCTAAACAGATTCACCAAACAATAGTAGATTTCTGATACTTTCTTACTATCTATGGAAATTTGGGAAAATACTCAGTTTTGAATCTTTCTGTTCTAAAAGCATTAGCCATTTTAGAACAGGCAGGGCATGACTGTATTTCCAAAGGAGTACGCTGGCCATCTATGGATTTGACATAGTCAAATTGCAAAGCAATGGAAGTTTGTCTTAGGCATTTTGCTGCGACCTCCTGGGATTTTGGAGTTCTACCTGGGAGGAATCTCTTCAAGAACACAGCTTCTTTGCCCTTATGACCCAATGCCATAGTCAGTGAAAACATTATGCTCTCTGGTTGTTTGCCTGGGGCAGACAGAAGCCATTTTACTACAAGCACAGACTCTATATACTCATGTGCTCATATCCACTTGCCTGTACAGGAGTCCCCTTCCCGGTTTCCCTTTTGGGTTCAGTTACCTGCTGATAGTGGGAGGTCAGAAGCAGATGATCCTCCTCACCAGGATCAGCCTGAAGCTGTGTCAATGCTGACGTCATGCCCCCACTTGGGCTCCTGATGTGGGCATTTTATCATCTTACGTCATCACAGAAAGAAGGGTGAGTCTACTACAATTAGATATTTGGGAGGAAGAGAAAGAGACTGCATTCACAAAACTTTTATTACAGTATATTGTTATGATCGTTCTATTTTACTATTAGTAATTGTTAATCTCTTACTGTATCTAACTTCTAAATTAAATATTATCATAGGCATGTATGTATCGGAAAAAATGTCTGTAGGGTTCTGTACTATCTGGGGTTTTAGGAATTCACTGGGTCTTGGAAGGTATCCCCTGTGGATAACGCGTACTACAAATAGAAACAGGAAATCACAGGTGCTGGCAGTGGCATGAATTAGCCTGGCTTAAAATGTATCTTGTGGATGGTTTTTTAATTTTTAAAATTTCTCGTTATTCAGATAAAGTCTTGATGTTTCTCTCTCTCTTCTTAGATCATAATGACTTTTCTGGTATCCTCTGTTAGAGACCTCTAAGACAACTAGATTAATAAGCATATTGACTCTTCAGGTCCGGTTTCTTCCCTTTTGGCCTGCATTTCTTGGTTAGTTGTCTTCGGCATCCATCCTTTGCTTAGAAAGAATAATCCAGGCATGTTAAGTGGCAGCTTGAAGTTCAATGGCTTTGGGGTGGAATCCTGCCTCTAACAGTTGGAAACTGTGTGTCCTTGGAAAAGTCAGGTAGCCTCTCTGAGTCCTGACATGTAAAACGGGTAAAAACACCTCCTTTCTTGGTTGTTTTAATGAGTAAGTAAGATCACAGGTGAAAATCTCAGCGTACAATCCCCAGGTCATCTTAGGTTTTCAATAAACGTTACTTATTCTTATTAAAATTAATGTCTCTAAATTTTCAAGCACAAGTAGCCATCATTTAGATTTTTTTCTTAGAATGAAAATTAATAAATACCAGGAAGATGGGCATAAATCAGGACTGTTGTTGGCATACCAGGACTTTGGTCACTATTCACAGGAGGAGGAGGTCTAGTCTCTAACTCTAGTGTCGAAATGAGATTTAGTACTTCACCATTAACTATCTCTTGCTGATCATCTGGACAGCAGTTTAATTTGAACATTAGCATTTACAATTGTGTTTCTTTTCATTTTACTATCCTTCCTTTATAACTTGTCATTTATTCCTGGTCTTAACAGACATTTATTTCATGAGCTGACCTTTGCTAAAATCCATCTTTATTTCTATTCTGTCCTAATGGAGTGAAGTTCCACTTTCATATATTTGATATACTGGATAAACCAGGTGATAGATCCCAACTCTAACAATTTTGAATAAGTTACAAGAAATGATATCCTGTGTATGCCAAAGGAGTAATGATATATGTGCAATTTGTATTCTGTATGTATATATCTCTGTCCACATGAATAGATTTCCAGAGTGAAAATGCACATGTATGCACATGCTCTTGTGTGTGCTCTCACTCA